>NC_026007.2:52243239-52579994 GCF_000442705.2 Elaeis guineensis | reverse complement strand
TCCCAGATTGACTCAGACCAGACTCTAATCCCTCATATTTCTATTATTTTTCAGATGCTCTCTAATCAGTCGGTACGTATTGAGCAGCTTGAAGGATGTATTCTGAGATTGACAGGCAGAGTTTTGGATTTATAGGGGCAAGAATTAGCTTTAGCCCATCTCCAGCCGTATGAGGACATCACAGAGGTCTCAGACCTATCTACAGAGGTGGCTAGATGTGATAGCCCAATCAAGCCCACAAAAGCCAAAAAAAAAAAAAAAGGAGAAAAACAGAGTATGCAAAAACCGGGAAGAAGACTCCCGGTAGGAGTCTTCTTCTCCGGCGAAACCCAAGCGAATCAGGAATCCTAGGACCCTTCGGAGTCCTAGGACTCTCTATAAGAAGACCCCTTCCCCTTTAGACTGAAGATCGACCTCCTCCCTCTCTCTTTCTCTCCGTTTTTCTCAAATCGAAGCCGCGGATATCGTTCAGGTTCTCGCCGTATTTTCTCGCCGGCGAGGTCACCGGAGGTTAAGGTAAGTTTCCCCTCTTTTTTTCTCCTCTTTCTTCTTCTTCCTCCCCATGCAATTGTGCGCGGCTGCCGGCGACAAAAATCATCGATTTCTGATCGGAAAAGGGACCTCTATTTTTGGGTCTCTTTTCCTTGAAGTTTCCAGCGCCGGCGATCGGAATTGATCGCCGGCCACCCTCCTCCGTGACCGGGGGAGTGATTCCCGTCGGCCGCCGGCCTCCGCCGCGGTGGCCGTGGCCCGAACGGCCGGTCAAGGCCGAGGGGACGCCGGTCCCCTGTTCCGGTGCGGGAAGAACCGAGAAGAAGAAGAAAAAAAAAAAGAAAAAGAAAAGAAAAGAAAAAGAAAAGAAAAGAAGAAAAAGAAGAAAAAGGAAAGAAAAAGAAGAAAAAAGAAGAAAAAGAAAAAGAAGAAAAAGAAAAGAAAAAAAAAGGAAAAAGAAAAGAAAAGAAAATAATAATAATAATAATAATAATAATAATAATAAAATATATATATATATATATATTTATATATATATATATATGAACAAATAAGTAAGTAAGTAAATAAATAAATAAATAAATAAAAATGAAATTGATGAGAGAGAGAGTTTCTCTCTCTTCTCTCTCTTCTTTCAGATTGAACCCTGATTTTCTCTCTCTAAAATTGAACTTTTTCTCTCTACTTTCTCTCTCTAGAATTTTCTCTCTCTAGGATATTTCTCTCTCTTGATGGATTTCTCTCTCTAAAATTATCCTTCTAGGATTAGCATAGGGGAAGGCTTCATCTGATAATTCTTATCGAGTTTAGAGACGAGTCTGATTTTAAGCGAGATTTTAATTTTGGGATTTGTTAGATTTAATTTTGAATTAAATTAATGTAAAAATATAATTTTGGATAATAGGCACGGAAGAATCTCCTAGAAGTTAGTCGATCTATTCGTTCAGTGCTCCGTGAAAGGTAAGTAATGAATCATCTCCTCGAGATATTTCATATTTATTCTGAAAATAAATAATTATTCTCTAAAATTATGCATGATTTATGGAATTATGTTTTGAAAGAAAAGTGCTTTTGAAATGTTATGGTATATCGATTTATGCACATGTTTAGTGAAAGACTATGATATATATTGTGGTACTAAGTGTTTTGATATAGATCAGATTTATGCTCTCAGCCTAACTATGTTTCAGTGGGCCCCGCCAATGGGGATTATACGTTGGTACTTTCTGGACCCTGCCAGTGGGGGTTGTGTGCTGGTATTTGTGGACCCTACCAGTGGGGATTGTGCGCTGGTATTTCTGGACCCTGCCAGTGGGGGTTGTGCGCTGGTATTCTGTGGACCCCGCCAATGGGGGTTAAACGTTGGTCATAGTCGAGGCTGTTGAGTTACGAGTGTTTTGAATCGAATCGGATTTATGATCATATTATGTGTGAATTTTTGAAAATATTGGATTTACATTAAATCAGCATGAAATATATTTTTATATTATTGCAGCATTATTCTTGAAAATTATATAATATCTAAAATATCTGGTAGAGATGCTTGTTACTTACTGGGCTGTCTAGCTCATTACCTTTCTTTCTATTTTTCAGATTCAGATAATTAATTTCGAATGTGGGAATAATTATTGGGATAGAGCTTTTAGAGGCGAGATTTAGCATTGTCAACTTCATTGAACTTAGATCTATTGTTTTGTTTTTAGCAAAAAAATTTTATTGGATGTAAGACATTTGATTTAATTACTTGAATTACAGTTGAATAATAATTATTTGAATTTATTCCGCTGCGATGCATTGATATCGTGATGAGATGCCTTGCATACTTATGGAGAGAGTTCTTCATGAGTATGCGGCGGTTGCCGCGACCCTCGATCCACGAATCTCGGGTCGGCGGCGTGACAATTAATATGGTATCAGAGCATAAGTGGATAAATTATGACACATAGAATTTGACACAGTATGAGTGTAGGTGGGTAAACATTAGGAATATTGGGACGTTAGAATATGAGCATCATAATAAACCCATCCTAACAAATAGATAAATAAATCTAATAAGGTTTTACTACTACAAGGTTACCATGCCTCCCCGTAGAATGACAAGAACTACTCAAGGAATTGCAAGAGAGACATCACAACCACGGGATGGTAGCACTCCCCATCTGACCAGTGGCACCCCTCAGGAGGAGGGAGTCGTAGATCCTAATGGGAGTACTTTGAGAGCACGTCAAGAACCAGATATGGCTCAGTTAATGCAGACCCTAATCATGATGGTACAAGCGCAACAACAAATACAGCAGCAAATGTTTGAACAACAGCAAATACAACGAGATACACAACAACATCAGCATCCACCACCACAACATGGAGAGCAACCAGTACAACGAAACAATATTTCAGAATTTAAAAAAGCTTGCTCTTCCAGCTTTCAAGGGGACTACTGAACCTTTGGAGGCTGACAACTGGATAATGGAGATGGAGAAGGCTTTCGCTGTCCAAGAGTGTCTTGATGAAGAAAAGATTCGATATGCAGCTTATTTACTACAAGGAGAAGCATACAACTGGTGTCAGCGACTACAGCGCAAGCATGAACAAGACGGCGAGATACTTACCTGGGAAAGATTTCGGATTGCATTCTATGATCAGTATTTTCCTCGGAGTATAAGGATCCAGAAAAAGCAAGAGTTTATTTATTTGAAGCAAAAGGATATGAGTGTGACTGAATATGAAGCAAAGTTTACAGAGTTAGCAAAATTTGCTCCGAGATTAGTAGATGGTGAGCAAGAACGTGTTCACAAGTTTGAGATGGGACTGAGAACTGAGATTCGAAAATAAGTGGTTCCATATGAATTGACAACTTATGCAGATGTGGTAAACAAAGCACTGATAATTGAAAGGGAAGTCAATGAAGAACGCATGGAAAAGGAAAGAAGGCAAAGAAAGAGAGCACAATCAAATGATACACAAGGGCAGAATAATAAAAACATCAAAAGATCAGCTAAGGGAGCAGCAGACAATAAGACTCAACAGATTGATGGTGAGCCGTGCTCCAGATGTGGCAAAAATCATACAGACAAGGATTGCTATTGGAATACCGATGCTTGTTTCAAATATGGACAGAAGGATCATAAAATTGCTAGCTGCCCGCTAAATGCTGAAAATCAAGCTGGCAAAAGAACTCATGAAGGACAACATAAGGGTGGTGGACAGATTTCTAAAACTCAGGAAAGAGTTTATGCGCTTACTCAACAGAATCCACAGGCTTCCAATACAATGGTGACAGGTATGAAAAATTTTGAGGACGAAATTTCTTTTTAGGGGTGAAGAATGTGATAGCCCAATCAAGCCCACAAAAGCCAAAAAAAAAAAAAGGGAAAAACAGAGTATGCAAAAACCGGGAAGAAGACTCCCGGTAGGAGTCTTCTTCTCTGGCGAAACCCAAGCGAATCAGGAATCCTAGGACCCTTCGGAGTCCTAGGACTCTCTATAAGAAGACCCCTTCCCCTTTAGACTGAAGATCGACCTCCTCCCTCTCTCTTTCTCTCCGTTTTTCTCAAATCGAAGCCGCGGATATCGTTCGGGTTCTCGTCGTGTTTTCTCGCCGGCGAGGTCACCGGAGGTTAAGGTAAGTTTCCCCTCTTTTTTCTCCTCTTTCTTCTTCTTCCTCCCCGTGCAATTGTGCGCGGCTGCCGGTGACAAAAATCGTCGATTTCTGGTCGGGAAAGGGACCTCTGTTTTTGGGTCTCTTTTCCTTGAAGTTTCCGGCGCCGGCGATCGGAATTGATCGCCGGCCACCCTCCTCCGTGACCGGGGGAGTGATTCCCGTCGGCCGCCGGCCTCCGCCGCGACGGCCGTGGCCCGAACGGTCGGTCAAGGCCGAGGGGACGCCGGTCCCCTGTTCCGGTGCAGGAAGAACCGAGAAGAAGAAGAAAAAAAAAAAAGAAAAAGAAAAGAAAAGAAAAAGAAAAGAAAAGAAGAAAAAGAAGAAAAAGGAAAGAAAAAGAAGAAAAAAGAAGAAAAAGAAAAAGAAGAAAAAGAAAAGAAAAAAAAAAAAGGGAAAAGAAAAGAAAAGAAAATAATAATAATACTAATAATAATAATAATAATAATAATAATAAAATATATATATATTTATATATATATGAACAAATAAGTAAGTAAGTAAATAAATAAATAAATAAATAAAAAATAAAATTGATGAGAGAGAGAGTTTCTCTCTCTTCTCTCTCTTCTTTCAGATTGAACTCTGATTTTCTCTCTCTGGAATTGGACTTTCTCTCTCTACTTTCTCTCTCTAGAATTTTCTCTCTCTAGGATATTTCTCTCTCTTGATGGATTTCTCTGTCTAAAATTATCCTTCTAGGATTAGCATAGGGGAAGGCTTCATCTGATGATTCTGATCGAGTTTAGAGACGAGTCTGATTTTAAGCGAGATTTTAATTTTGGGATTTGTTAGATTTAATTTTAAATTAAATTAATATAAAAATATAATTTTGGATAATAGGCACGGAAGAATCTCCTAGAAGTTAGTCGATCTATTCATTCAGTGCTCCGTGAAAGGTAAGTAATGAATCATCTCCTCGAGATATTCCATATTTATTCTGAAAATAAATAATTATTCTCTGAAATTATGCATGATTTATGGAATTATGTTTTGAAAGAAAAGTGCTTTTGAAATGTTATGGTATATCAATTTATGCACATGTTTAGTGAAAGACTATGATATATATTGTGGTACTAAGTGTTTTGATATAGATCGGATTTATGCTCTCAGCCTAACTATGTTTCAGTGGGCCCCGCCAATGGGGATTATACGTTGGTACTTTCTGGACCCTGCCAGTGGGGGTTGTACGCTGGTATTTGTGGACCCTGCCAGTGGGGGTTGTGCGCTGGTATTTCTGGACCCTGTCAGTGGGGGTTGTGCGCTGGTATTCTGTGGACCCCGCCAATGGGGGTTAAACGTTGGTCATAGTCGAGGCTGTTGAGTTACGAGTGTTTTGAATCGAATCGGATTTATGATCATATTATGTGTGAATTTTTGAAAATATTGGATTTGCATTAAATCAGCATGAAATATATTTTTATGTTATTGCAGCATTATTCTTGAAAATTATATAATATCTGAAATATCTGGTAGAGATGCTTGTTACTTACTGGGCTGTCTAGCTCATTACCTTTCTTTCTATTTTTCAGATTCAGATAATTAATTTCGAACGTGGGAAGAATTATTGGGACAGAGCTTTTAGAGGCGAGATTTAGCATTGTCAACTTCATTGAACTTAGATCTATTGTTTTGTTTTTAGCAAAAAAAATTTATTGGATGTAAGACATTTGATTTAATTACTTGAATTACAATTGAATAATAATTATTTAAATTTATTCCGCTGCGATGCATTGATATCATGATGAGATGCCTTGCATGCTTATGGAGAGAGTTCTTCATGAGTATGCGGCGGTTGCCGCGACCCTCGATCCACGAATCTCGGGTCGGGGGCGTGATACTAGACTTCGAGGAGTCTTAGAGAGTGGTTTTGACTTCTTGAGGAGAGAGATCAAGAGATCCAGTGAGAATGCTTCTACTCAGTTCAGTGCCCTGATGCAGTCTATTTCGAGAGCCTTGGATCTTTTGGACACCGTCAGACTTTCCCTTATTACACAGTCTGTAGCTTCTCAGGCTCCAGTATCCTCTCACCCCTCTACTCGTGCTGGTACCTCTATCCATGGTCGAGGCAAACGTGATCGAGGTCGTGCTCGTGGATTTGATCCTATATCTCCTCACTCTATCTTTGATTCTTCAGACTCTGATCCCTCTAGCCATGACATCTATTAGATCTAGATTAGTTAGTCTTTTATGACTAGGTTCTATCTATTGGGTCTTGTATTTGTTGGCTAATTAACTCTTGGATAGCTTCTATCCATATCTTTTGTATTATGAGTTAACTTATATGTATTGGAACTCCTATGTATTCAGTCACTTTTTGAATATATATATATATATATGCTTTGACTTTCAATGAATGTTTATGATTGGAATCAAATCAAATTAAATCATATTTGTGCTGTGAAATACTATGAATTGCAATATCTTTTAGATGAGCAAATTGGTATATCATTTATATTTGCTATAATGAGGGAGAGTTGAGAAATAAGTAATTAATAAGGGGGAGTAAAGAAGTAAAATATGGTATCAAAAAAGGAGAGAATTAAAGAAGTAAAGAAAATATGTCTTTTTTGTTATCTTTCTTTTCTTTTCTCTATCCTTAAAATCTCTTAAGATCTTAATTGATGCTATCAAAAAGGGGGAGGAAAGAAAATTTATCTTTTTAAGATCTCTTAAAAGGGGAGAGTAGAGAATCTTAATTGATGTTGTCAAAAAGGAGGAGTAGAGAATCAAAATTGATTTTGAGTAATAAGTAATAAAGAAATGAGCAATAAGCAATAAAGAAATGAGCAATAAGCAAAATTATTGAGCAAATGTGTCAAAGAACCAAAATTGTCAAATTTTTTTTTATCTAATTTTCAAAGCAAATAAATTTATAAGCAAATTTTAAATTGATCTTCAAATTGCTTGTGATGCATTTCGTTCAAATACTTGACTATGATATTTAAGTAATGCATCTTCATAAATTTAAAATTCATGCTTAATATTTTATATATGCTTTTGCATAAATATTTTGTCATCATCAAAAAAGGAGAGATTGTTGCTCCTTGAATTGATTTTGATGATTATAAAGTATTTGAGGGGGTTACTAATGATTTTAGCTTGGAAAAAGATTTATTTATTTCAGAGACAAAATCATAATTTTACCAAGTTCTGATTCGGAAGCCTCAAGAGTAAGAACAAAAGATTTGTAATCTATTGGAGGCAATTTCAATATTTTTGAATGTGTATTTTGAAAAAAAATTATGTTTATAAATTTGAGTCGACCCCATGAGTCGACTCATGTCAAAAGGGACTGAATGGCACATTATTTTTAGCTGGCACACCCAATTGAGTCGACCCCATGAGTCGATGCTTGTGCATGAGTCGACCCTATGAGTCGACCTCTGTTGTTGAGCAAGTCAAAGATACAGAATTGTCAATTTCTGTTCTACGCCATATGAGCTGACTCCATGAGTCGACCCCTGTGCATGAGTCGACCCCATGAGTCGACCCCTGCGATGGAAAAACTCCGCAACGGCTAGTTTTTTGCTCGTTCTGACTGCATTTAATGTCCATTTAATATGCTCTAACGGCTCTATTTCAGTCCAGATTACTCTCCACCATCATTTAAAGTTATAAAAGGCACTTAAAGGAGGGAATCAACAAGAGAGAAGAGGTTATTCAAGCATTCATTTTTCAGCCCTAAGAAAAGAGTCCGCTTGAAGTTAAAAGAAGCTTTTATTTCAAGTTCACCAACCTCTCAAGAGCTCATTCAAGTCTTCAACCACCTTGAGGGAATTCAGAAAAGCTTGCTTCTCTTTGTGTAAAGTGTATTTAAAGCTTTATTTGCTTATTAAAGGAGCTACATCTGTATTTCTGTGTAATTAACTGTCATACTCCTTTTGAGTTGTTATACTTATTTTGGAAGGATTCTAAAACGTGAAAAGATTGATCCGAACCTTGAATTGGATTGTATTGAATTGACTTGTACCCGAAAAATAAGTGTTCTAGCTTGGAATAGCTAGAGTTGGAGGTTCTGACGTTGTATTCAGGTTGAATATAATTTAGTGGATTTGAATTCCCAAGTAGGAGCTTGGGGAGTGGATGTAGGTGCAAGATTGGCACCGAACCACTATAAATCTTCTTATTTGTGTTGTGCTTACTTGTTCTCCTTTTAAATTTTTTTATTCTCTTGCATTCTTGCATCCAACTTCTACACCTTGCATAAATTACACTCTCTATACTTATCTTGCTCATTATTAAATATTCTTCATAGTTGTAAGTTAAGTTTAAATTTTTAAAAATCCAATTCACCTCCCCTCTTGGGTTGCATAGCTGAACAACATATATTATATGTATTCATATTTTCATCATATTCTATATTTATATTTTATCTAATTAATAAAAAATTGATCTTTTATAGAAATTTAATATGCTTGAAGTTTATACTTATACTTGATTGAATAGTTGCTTTATTTATAAAACTAAGAGAGAGAAAAATATGTTCTTGCAAAGCTTATTTATTTAAAATTAAATATATATACATGATTTGCAAGAAAAATAGGGATAATAAAGAAAAATAAATTTATCGATATTTATTATGAAAAACATGGGGAGAAAATATTATTTGAATATTATAAGAGAAAAATTCATACTTTGCATACTTTTAGCACTTCTATCATTTTTACTTCTTTGGATTTTTAAAAAATCTTTCTTAAATTTAATAAAAAAAATTATTATTAATTTTAAAAGAGAATTCATTGATAAATAATTGCACTTTGCTTGTCTTATGGATTTATGTGAGCATTCTTGTGGTTTTAATCGTTTAATTCATTTCTAGCAATTATTCATACTTCACATATTTTGATCATATTATCAATTTTTAATAATTAATTGGTATCAAAAAATTATTTTTGATCTCAAACAAAAACTTATTAATGAATGTTGATACTTTGTTTCCATTGATTGATATCAAAATATGGATTTGAAAAATGCTCTTCATGAATCTTTTCAAATTGATATCATGAAAAATATTTCAATGAAGCTGTCATTTATCTTTAAAGTTAAATATTTAAAAAAAAATTAATTTTATTTAATTGATATCAGATAATTTACTATTTATCTTGTATTTCATTGATCTACTATTTGGCAAAAAAAAGAAGAATGTTCATATCTCGAATATGATTGTGCAAAGCTATATTCTTGATAACATATCATTTGAGATAAATTTAAAAAATTAATATATTTTTTGAACTTAATTGCTTAATACTTTTTATGAAAAAGATGAAATGATCTTTTTGAATAATAACTAAAAATCTTTCAATTCAAATAATTTGCTAATATCAATATAAATTGATTTGTCATTCTAAAATTTTTAAAACTATTTGATTTGAATTGATATATCTTTTTCACTTCAAAACTAAAATAATTGGTATTAAAAATCTTTGGAAAAAGTTGGTAATTCAAAATATCTGGTGTCAAGCTAAATTTGAAACATATTTTTGTATTTTACTATAATTGATTATTTTTAGAAATAGATTTAAAATGTGTTCTTTTCAAAATCTTTAATTGATATCATGATAACTGCTATTTGATTTGATTTTCAAAATAATTAATATCAAGAAGATTAATTTTCATAATAGATATTAGATTACCTAGTTTTGCATTATACTCCATTATTTTATCTCTCAGCAAAAAGAAAAGAATGCGTTATCACAAGTTTATTTTGCTTTGATACTATATTTTGCATTAATTTTATTTTGATACATTCTTGGTACAATCTCATTCAAGATAAATTAAGAAAATTGATATCATTTTTAAATTTAAGTGTTTGATGCTTTTCAACAAAAGAAAGAAATGATTTTTAAAAAACTAAACTTATCCTATGAAAATTCATTGTTCTAAAAGGCTCTATCTTTCTTGAATCTTTAAAGTTCAAAGTAATTTTGTAATTAAATTTGAGAATCTGTTTGATGTTTCAACTTTATTCAAAAAAAAGAAGATATGTTTTTAATTCTATATTTATCAAAGAAAGAAAGATAATCCTTTTTGGATTGTTGCTATTTGGATTAAATCTCCAGATATTTGGTATCAAAAAGAATTAAATTGATTATTTTTCAAAGATATAAACTCAAACTTCTTTAAATTGATAACAAACAGAATTTTTTAAGAATATTAGCATAATTGGTATCATAATTCTTATATTTGATATCAAATAGTTTAATCATGTCTTAAATTTCATCGCTTTATCTTTTGATAAAAAAAAATACTATATCTCAAATCTAAATTTTTATGGCTTTATTCTTACTATTACATTATTTGAGATAAACTCTTGTGATATATTTTTGAATGGTCTATTTTAATATCAAAAAAGAAAGAAGTGTTTTCAAGCCTATATTGTTCAAAAATTTGATCTCTAATAAATCCTTAAAGCCCAAGTACTTTTAATTGAAATCGAGAAGTGTTTTTGCATCTATATTTTTTAGAAAAAAATGTTTTAAAATCTAGATTTGAAAGTTAAATCCAGGATTTGAAAGAAAGAAAACTAAAATCAAATTTTAAAAATTAATTTTTTTTGGATGATGTTGATGATTGATTTTGATTTGAAAATTTTTGAAAGTCAAATTCTAAAAATTTAACATAATTCTTTCCTTATGCTTTTTGATGCTATCAAAGAGGGAGATTATATTAAGTATATGCTCGAGATGATCATATGCTTGAAATGCTTAAGTTGATTACTTGATTTATTATGCTTGAGATACTCATTCACTTGCTTGAGAAAATTATATGAAATAAGTATGTTATGTTGAATATAATTTTAGATGTATGTACTGTTGAATATAATGATAACATTTATGAAGTAAGTATTTACAAGTATTTACTTATTCACTTCATATTTATATTGATAAATTAATTGAAATATATTATATTTTTATTGTGCATATACTTAAAATTTTGTCATCATTAAAAAGAAGAAGATTGTTGACCTTATGATTGATTTTGATGATTTCAAAATATTGAGTCTAAATGATACTAATCATGTATTTCAATAGAGGATGTAAGATTTTCAAGATACTCACTATGAAGAAATCATCCTTAGAAGAAATTCTATCAAATTATCAAGTCAAAATACTTAAAAAAATAAGTTCTCATAAGTTTGGATGGTTTATTATGAAGATAAATGAAATTAGAAGAAGCAAATATCATTTGGAAGTATTGAAGCCAAGAAATTCAAGTTTAGGAGGCTAAATTTTGAAGAAAAATATTGTGGGAAGGTTTGGAGCCGACTCTGGGAGGTTTCAAGTCGACTCTAGCATGTTGAAAAAAAACTGGCATAGATCTGAATCGCCTCACTTTCAATCCGAACCGACTCTCTCAGTAGAACACAAGATTGTATTTTTAAGATCTCTGCAAATTGAGCCAGCTCACTTTCAATCCGAGCTAACTCGTCTGTCGAGCTGACTCGTCTGCATAATCAAGTCAACTTCATTCACTGGGACAGCAATAATGGCTAGTTTTCTGTATTTTTTCAACGATTAGTTTTTGAGTCAACAGCTACTCTAAGCTCTCCAACGGCCAAAACTTACTCTTAATCTACTTTCAAGACTATAAAAGGCTAGAAAAATATTTGGAAAGAAAGATTAAGACGGATTAAAAAGAAAAACATTCAAATTAGTAAGGTTCATTGAGCATCCTTAAAAAAGATAAAAAGAGAGAAAAGTTGAGCACTGATCTTTGAGAGCTTTCAAGGGCAATCTTCTCCAACATCTTCTACATTCTCTCAAGTATCATTTGAAGAGAAGTCAAACCTCAAAGAACAAACTTTTAGCTTCTACTTCAAGCTTCAAAGAGTTTATTTCCATTTTACAAGTTTATTTGGAGAAAAAAAACTTAGGGTTAGGCCTATCCAAGTCTGAAATTGGATAAGTGTAGGTTTGATTGGTGAGTCCGTAAAATTAACTGAATTGATTATGAGCCCGAAAAATAATCGGTATAAGATTTTAGTTAATGATCCCAAAAAATCAGCTGGATTTGTTTATGAGTCCGAGTAAAACAAACACACTATAATCAAGAAGATTATAGTAAAATTTTTAAGAGACTCTTGGAGAGTGGATGTAGGCATGAGATTGCACCGAACTACTATAAATTATTTTATATTTATATCATGCCTTATATTATTTACTTTCTTATGCTTGTATTCTTACTTCTCTTACTTACTTTACATTGTTTTAATACTTGTATTGCATCTTCCAAATCTTAATTTCACTGCTATGTATTATATACACCTCACAATCACTTGAGATAGCCTAAATTAAAGCACATACTTGTTTAAATTTTAGATTTAGTTAAAATTTTAAAAAAATATAATTCATTCCTCCTCTTGGGTTGCTAACCTTTCGGGCAATATATAGGTTACAACCTGACCCAACCCGACCTATCTCAATCTATTTTATAAATGGGTTAAACGAGTTAGCTGTTTGAAATTGGAACCTAACTCGATTATTAAACATGTTAAATGGGTTAACCTATTTATGATCTAAATCCATTTAATCTAAACCTAAACCTATTTAAGATAGGTCGAACATGGGTCGGGTTGGCGGGTCGGATCGATTTTTACCATCCCTACCTGTCATTCTACATTAATTACCTATTATGGCATAAAAAGTGGCACACTACCTCATTTAAAAAAAAATAACTGACATATCTTTTCTGCAGTGATGTCAATACAGAATTTGAGGAGGCATAATAATTTCAAGAATAGGTGGTTTCCTACACGCCACCTCAGCCCACCAAATGATGCCAAGTAGCAATACCCAGGATGTTGGATGGTATGAGTAAGAGGATCACGACTGTCAACATTCTCATATTTATTTGATCATTTGAGCTTGGTCTCCATCTTTCCACCATTACTGCAACTCTTATTCTTGAGGTTCCTACTGTCAAAGTCTTTTCGTGGATAGTGCTTGAGCATTTCTTGATCAAGTTTCTAGTGAGGAGCCTCTTAGTTGATTCACCTTTTCTCCTTTTGTTCTTTAAACTTAGGTTCTTCGACCTTCTTCAACGTTCACATAGTTTTCATAGGTTTCTCTTCTCTTTCTTGGATTTCATGGCTCGCCTAGACTTAGGATGGATAGTAGCCTGAGTCTTCCAGTGCCCCTAGGGTAGCTTCTCAGAAGGCCTCTGGTGAGGCTCCTCACTGTCAGAGACGAACATCCCTGAGATCCGACCATGAAGAGTTCCATCTCACTGAATCCGACTTGAAGTTTTGGATTCAGTACTTCATTCCCTCTTCATTTAGGTTAGTGGCCCCTGATGGGGAAGATAGGATTTTGATTCCTCTAGAGGGTTGTGTCGCCTTCTATGAGGAGACACTTTTTTCTAATCTTTGGTTCTCTTTACATCCCTTCATCTATAATATTCTAGATTATTATCATATCCTTCCCACTCAGATAGCCTTAAATAAGATTAGGTTTTTAATAGCTTTCGTTCTGATCTACGATATCATCAAGATTTCTCCACGATGTTTGCTTTTTTGATCTTTTTTTTCTTTGAAGAAGTACCTCTATGACAAAGGGTGGTGGTACTTCTCCCCTCGATCAAATTGTAAGATCATAACAGGTCATCCATCTTCAGTCCATAGTTGGAAGAATAGGTACTTCTTTAGCTCCTCGACTAGCCTTGGGATTTTAGGACAACTTGGGGTAAACCTTGGTTAGAACCGAATGTTAGGAAAGATCCCTCCAAAGCTAACCTAGGAGACTACAAAAAATTGGTCAAGATACATGTCTCCCAATTCAAAAATCTCTTGACTGAACTAGATTTGTTTGACGTGGGCATCAGCCACGTTGTTCCCAATATAGGTTACCATTTTTCATGCTTTTTAATTGCTTTGTCTTCTTTTTGTTTCTGGTCACTAACTCTCTTTTGTTTTCATATGAAGCTAACATTTGATGACATCACCGTAGTGCAAGCGAGGAAGAAGAAGAGGTCGGGCCTGCCTCCGAAAGTCAAGTCCTTGAAGGGGAAGAAGATTACCACTTTCGATCCACCCCGAACTTGATTGAAGTCTCCTAATGAGAGGGTGGAGACATCGGATAAGGAGCCGAAGCCGGAAGCTTCAGGAGTCCCTCCACCCAAAGTGGAGGTCATCATACTGATGAGTATGGCTCCTAGACCTTCCTCGAAAGTCGATCGACCTTCTTTCGAACCAACTACCTGTGAGAAAATAATTATGCTGAAGAAGATGATGAAGGAGAGCACAGCAGCGATAATGGACAGTTAACTAGCAGGGAGCTGACAAGTCCTCTTTACTTCTATAGATCAAAAATTACAAAAAGGTCTTACAATAGAGAGCACACTAGTAGATGCTAGTTCAGTTAGCATCATCATAGTGAGCTTTTTTTTCTTTTTTCTTTTACTCTCTTTTTTTTTTGCCTCCTCTCATGGTCTATGCTTCTTGTGCAAATGATAAACTCACTGGTCTTTGTGAGGCAAGCTTTAGCTGAACATAATTGGGCAAATGCTTCTCTAGAAGAGAAGTTGAAAAAGGATAAGAAGAAGCGAAAAATGGCTGAGAAGGAGTTGAAGGCAGTTAAGCAAAAGCTAGAGTCCACCTCCAATGAAGCTGAAGATGCTAAAGTTTGGTTGGCGTTCGAGCTTGAGGAGTTTCACAAAAGAATAAGAACTTTGGAGTAGGACGTTAAGAAGGAGCAAGAGGAGAGGAAGAGGGATTTGGTTGACCATCGACACTATTAGAAGAAGATCGAGAAGGCCCTTCTTGGAGTCGAGAAAATCAGGCATGCAAGGATTCAGGTGGTGGAGGAGTCCAAGGTGTTCGAAGACTTTATAACCGAAGTCATCGAAGGTGCCTTCTCCTCATACCACATTAGTTTCAGAGAGTGTGGTGACTTGATGAAGGAGCTCTATCCAAAGGTGGACATTAGCTGCATCGTCCCCAAGGTGGGTGAGCCATGGACAAAGAAAGCGAGGAGGATGAGGCTCCTACACCCAAAGTGGTGATTCTTCCAAAGGGGGTTATTCCTTCTGACACCATGGCCGTTGTCGAAGTGATGATAGCTATCATCATTGTAGATCGTGCTCTTGACTAGGCACAAGAAAAGGTTTATCTCCATCGCTGCCACTAAAGCCACTATCGAAGCCTCTCCTGCACCAGTCAAAGTTCACCTTGCTCCAACTAAAGACCTCGGGACAGACTCATCCAAAGACCAACCAAGTCAAAAGATCACTGCCAAAGTCTTGTCTGTTCAATAATACTTTATATCTTGTCTTTTGTTTTTGTATTCTCTTTTTGTGAGAAACTTGCAACAAAAGACATTGTAATGAAATGAAGCACATTCTTCCGATGTCCTTTTCCTTCTTTTGTCATCTTTTTGATTTTTTCCATACTTGCAACCTGCTTGGAAGGTTTGTACATTTCATAAAAAAATAATGTATCTCAACAATGAGAAAAAAGTTTCAGAGTCAACCATTAGAGCGACACAAGTAATCATCGAGAACACGAGCATGTTTTTCTGGACGTATGAAATGGGATTCAACTGATGCATCACGAAGGTGAAGAAGTTCTTTTCGAACATCAACACAATATTTTTGATACTGACAGACATCGATGTCGAGCAGTTGTGCCAAAAAATCTGGAGTGCTCTTGCTAACACATTCGTCCAACTCATCAAGACTTCTCTAGATGTGGCCATCGCAACTGATGGATCTTCAGAGAGTCAAGGCTACATCAAGGGATTGAGGAGTGAAGCCTCCGAAGATCCAGGGTCATCACCCAAACATCCCAAAGCCCCTAAAAGTCAAGAAAGGTCATCGGGGAGATCCAAAGGATGTGGGAGATGAATCTCTCACACAGTTTTGTCTCTTTTCATCTTCTCTCCCTCTTTTTTTTATGAGATGTAACAAATGAGGCTTGTAAAGAAAATTCCATGAAATAAAATGAATATTTCCTTTCAAGAATTCTTTGTTTGTCACTTTTGAATCCAATTTCAAATCTTAAAGACTCAAAATAAAGTTTTCATGCATGATGTAGATCATAGGTCGAAGCGATAAGAGTGAGAATCGAGGTGATTCAATCGGATAGAGATAACTTGAAACAAGGACTTCATTGAATATTCCTCTAGAAATATGATTTACTGATAGTACATCCTTAGATTTTTAGAATTTCAAGCTCAAGGTATAGGTGTACCATCTAGCTCTTTGATTCGATGGGGCCTAGGATGAATTACTTCAGAAACTCGATAGGATCCTTCCCAGTTCGGGGCTAGCTTGCCTTGCTCAGTAGGTTTAGAAACTTTGGCTCGACGTGAGATAAGGTCACCACATCTGAAGAACTTGGGCTTCACCCGAGAGTAGTAGTTGCGAGCCATCATTTGTTGATAAGAGGTCATTCTGATTTGAGCTCACTTTTTGACTTCCTTGAACAAGTTGAGTTCAAGTGTAGGAGATCAGAATTTTTGAAAAAGTTGAGTTCGAAGTGTAGGCGATTAGAATTTTCTTGCTCATTGAAGCTTTCCACCTTGTGTGATGGTAGATCGATCTCTATAAGAATAATAGCTTCCACATTGAAGGCTAGTTTGAAAGGTGTTTCACCATTTGGTGTTTGAGGTCTGGTTCGATACACCCATAAAATGCTGTAGAGCTCGTCAACACACAGCCCTTTAGCTTGGTCTAGCTTTTTTTTCAATCCTTATAAAATGGTCTAATTTGTGTCTTCGGCTTCTCCATTTGATTGAGGATGCCTGATAGAAGTGAACCGATGTTTAATGTGGAGTTCAAAGCAGAAGTTTCTAAACTTTGCATTATCGAACTATCGACCATTGTCGGTGATAATCATCCTTGAAAGACCAAATTGGCATATTATTGACTTCCAAACGAAGTCTCTGACATTTTTTTATTGATTTATGTCAAAGATTTAGCTTTCATCCACTTAGTGAAATAATCAATTATTACAATAAGAAACTTTCTTTGACCTGATGCCATCAGAAATGGATCGAGGATATCCATGCCCCACATCACGAAAGGCTAAGGAGATGAAATAGGGGTGAGTTGAGATGCCAACTTCTGCTGGATGTTGGCAACATTTGACATCGATCACACTTGAGAACAAAGCTCTCTATATCCTTTTGCATTAAAGATCAGTGGTATCCTTGACGAAGCAGTTTGTAGATCAGTGTTCTGCTTCCAATGTGGTTGCCACAGATGCCTTCATGCATTTTTTGAAGTAAATAATCAGCCTCAATTGGCCTTAGGCATCTAAGCAATGGGATTGCAAAATGACTTATTATACAGTTGGCCATTGAGAAGCACATACCACAAGGTTTGACACTTGATTCTTCTAGCCTTTTTCTTATTGGCTGGAAGGGTGCCATTGCTTAAGTATTCGATCAATGGATCCATCCAGCTCGACTTGTCATCAATCTGATTGATTCTCGAGGCCTCTTCAATGCTTGAGAAAGTGCATCAACTCAAATATTCTTCAATCTCAGAATCTTTTGAATATCCAGCTTTCTGAAGTTTGTAGAAAGATCCTTTATTTTTTGAAGATACTTGGACATGAGGGGATCCTTCGCTTTATAGTCGCATCGCACTTGGCTCACGACGAGCTATGAGTCAGAGAACACCTTGACCTCATCGGTGCTGAGCTCTTTGGTGATCTTCTGTTTAACGATGAGTGTTTCATACTCAATCATATTATTTGTTGTATTGAAGTTGAACCTCAATGTGTACTTGGTGATGACTCCATCGGAGTTGGCCATAATTAGACCTACATCACTTCATTGAGAATTTGAAGCTCCATCTATGTGCAGTATCCACCAATTGTCTTCTACACCAATCTCTGATTCACAAATATTTTAGCTTGACTTTTCTTCAAGGATCATGTATTCGATGATGTAGTTAGCCGATTGTTACACCTTTATTGATATATAGGACCGATACTCGATGTCGAACTCTCTGAGCTCAATTGCCCACTTCGTTAGATGACCAGATGTATTCGATCTCTGAAGTATTGCTTTTAGGGACTGATCGATTAGCACAACAATTATGTGGGCTTAAAAGTATGGCCGAAGATGCTTACTGACGATGATAATTGCATTAATTATCTTTTTGATCCTTGTGTATCTGGTTTCAGCATCTCTTAGGATTTTGCTGGTATAATAGATCAGCTTCTAAATGCCAGCTTCTTCTCGAATGAGAACTAAACTTATTGCTTATGAGATGACTAATAAATACATATATAATTTCTCATTTTCGATAGATTTTGATAGAAGTGGTGCCAATCCCAAGTATTTGTTGAGTTCTTTGAAAGCAGATCGATATTCTTCCAACCACTCAAAATTCTTGGCTTGCCCTATTGCCTTGAAAAATAGAAGACACTTTTCAACCGATCTAGATATAAATCGGCTTAGTGTTGGGACCCTCCTAATCAAACATTGAACTTCTCTTTTATTGGTTGGATGCTTCACCTCCATAAGTGCTCGAATTTTCTCTGGATTTGCTTCGATTCCTCACTAAGTCATCATGAAGCCCAAAAATTTTTCAAAGTTCACTCCAAAAGTGCACTTGTTCAGATTCAACTTCATTTGGTAGTGCTTGAGTTTGTTGAATGCTTCATACAGATCGATAATATACTGATCGGCTTCATGCTTTTGACCAGCATGTCATCCACGTACACCTTCATATTTCGATCGATTGGTTTCTTGAAGATTTCATTGATGAGGAGCTGATAGGTTGCACTTACATTCTTTAATCTAAATGGTATTATCTTGTAATAGTACAGTCCTCATTCAGTTATGAAAGCTATCTTTTTTCATCTTTAGATGCCATCTAAATTTAGTTGTAACCAGAGAATACATCCATGAAGCTTAGAAGCTTGTGGCCCGAGGTAGCATTGACCAACTGATTAATTCGTGGCCAAAAAAAACTGTCTTGAGGATAAGCTTTATTGAGATTGGTGTACTCAATACAGATCCTCCAATTATCGTTAGCCTTTTTTATCATAACCATATTGGCGATCCAATCCAAATAATGTATTTGCCAGATGAATCTCATCTTAAGGAGTTTGTTGACCTCTTCATCAATCACCTTTTGTCGTTCAAGGGTGAAGCTCTTTTCTTTTGCTAAACAGGTTGATGATGATGATCAATATTTAATTTATGTGTGATAACATTGAGAGAAATATCTGACATGTCGGATGTTGATCAGACAAATATATCGGCATTTGCCTGAAGAAAGTCAATCAATCGCTCCTTGAGATATTCGGGCAATAGACTTTCGATCTTGACAGCTCAACTAGGATCACTTCCAAGCATTACTTCAATAAGTTGCTTCACTAGTTCACCTTAACTTTCATTTTTCTCCTTTCTAAGATCAAAACCGTCAATTGGCAGAGTTTCCTTAGGCTTGCTTGTCTGGACCGTTGCCATGAAGCATTGTCTTGCGAGTTGCTGATCACCTCTCATTTCTTTGATTCCATACTTGGTCAGAAATCGAATGAGGAGGTGGTACATTGAGGCAATGGCTCTTAGGGCATTTAATTCAAGTCACTCGAGGATTGCATTATATGCTAAGGTTATTCGAACCATAAGAAAATTGAGTAGCATGATTGCTTGCTGAGGTGATCTTCCTGTAGTTATAAGTAATTCCACTTCACCTTCTACAGCTACTGCATTACCAAAGAACCCGATCAGTGGTGCAATGACCCACTTGAGTCGTTGCTTGGGTAGTTTTATTTTTGGAATGCATCATAAAATAAAATATTGATGGAGCTTTGATTATCAACTAAAATTTATTTTACATCATAATTCGCTTATATCATTAAAACGACAACAGCATCATTATGAGCAGTTTGAACTCCATCTGCATCATCATTTGAAAAAAAATAACATCATTGGAGGATGGGTTTGCTTCTCTAATTTGCTGCCTCTTTTGTGCAGATTCTCTGGCTTCTGCTTCTTCTCTTATCCCTCTATCGTCGGCAAGTCTCGAGATTATGTTGATGACACCAGCAGTTGGCTTGTTGCCGAGGTTATCATCTACATTGGTGTTTGCTTGATGTGATTCCTCCCTTGGACCTTTTTCCTTGTTCTGGACATATTTTCCAAGGTACCTCTAGTAGATGAGATTCTCAATCTTGTCCTTTAGCTTACGACACTCCTTAGTATCATGGCCATGATCGTGGTGAAAGGGATAGTACTTCTTTCGATCCCTTTGACTCGATTTCGTCCTCATTTTTTTTGGCCAGCATATGCAGTCCTAGCCTTTGATCTCCATCAAGATTTGAGCATGAGGGCCAGAGAGAGGAGTGTAGTCACAAAAGCAATGTTGGAGACTCTTTGTCCTCTTTTGTTTTGAGGGGGCAAGCTTCTCTCTCTTCTTTCAGAGCTCCATGATTTTCATCGCATTGCCTCTTTTTCCCACCATTCTTCTCCCCTTCTTCTTCATGATGAAGGGCTTCACCTTCCTCGGCTTGTACATATTTTCATGCTCGAGCGAGGATGTCTGCATAGTCCTTTAAGAAATTCTTATTGAGAGAGAAGATTAGGCATTTATCCTTGAATCCTCATTCACCATCGATATAGCAACGGACTCATTGAAGTCTCGAACTTCTAAGTATGGTGACATTGAAATGCACCACGTAGTCTCTCAGTAGTTTTTTTTCTCTTTGTTCAATAGAGGAGGCTGTTATTATTCTTTGACTATGGCCTCCGACTGTCGAAGTGTATAACGAATTGTCTTTCTAACTACTCAGAGTAGACTGATCCTCGGGGGAGACTAGAGAACTAGACTCTCATGCTCTTTTTGAGAGTCACTAGGAAGACAAGGCAGAGGAGGGCATCGGATCCCCCTGCAAAATAATAGGGGCCTTGTAACCCTCCAGATGGTCGAGCAAATCAATCGAGCCATCGTAAGGCTCGACCAATGATATCTTGAACCGATGTGGGATCAATTCACTTAGGATCTCTTGAGAGAATGGTGGTTGGATGTTGAAGTTGAAGCTATCATTCTATAGATAGCTAGCTGCCTAGAACTCATCAATTCGATGTTCTAGCTCCTAAATCTTTCTCTCTAGTTTGTCTTCTCATCAGAAATAATGCCAACATAGGCTTGAAGTAGAGTCCTCTTTGGAGGGCTCTGACGATCGATGTTGTCGATCATCTCTTTTTGAACTTTAAGGGCATTGAGGTGAGTGACGTGGAGCCGATTTAGCTGATCATGATCGTTGGCGGGAAGCTTGACTTGCGTTTGAGTGCCAGTGCCATTGTTTTGACCAATCAATATGGGCCCAGCGACTGTGTTGAGATGGAATCGCTGAAAGAGCTTGGGTCCTCACTGTGCTCTACTATAGCTACTGTACAGCAGCTATAAGCACTTGGAACTACTTCATCAAAGTATTAATTGGATCAGGCCGAGGAGGTTGCTCTCCAGCTGTTCACACATCAGGTGTGCTATGTAGAGATGATTGTCGGTAAGATCTGGTTCTCACCATCTTCTTTCAAAAATAAGGTAAAGGTCCTGTTGGTACAACTAACAACCTCTGACCACATGGCAATATCAAGAAAGATCACTTGAGAAGTTTATTGACCAAGTCAACTTCTGGGTTAGGTCAGTTAAATATCGATCTGGTTTAGCCCTCAGCCCAGTTACATGCCAATCTAAACTCATTTGGATTGGCTAAGTTTAGATTGGCTCTCAATAGAGCATTGTAATCAGTTCAGTTTTTTACCGATCTACCATCAGTGACATCAATTCAGAATCGATATCATCCAAAATCACATACTACGAATCAGTTACTCTTCAGCTTTACTACAGCTATCTTTCAGCTATACTATAGCTATAATTCACATGGATGAACAACCCACGATCCTCATACAGCAGGTCATTCTATTATAATAGAATAATGGCCTAACAAATTTCTAATGGCCTAACAAACTCTTCTAATGGCCTAATGACCTAAGCAAGCCCCCTCTATATAAATAGATATAGGGTAATCTCTGGGAGATAAGTCATTACAAAAAGAGAGAGCTAAGACTTTGCTGAATTCATTTCAACTCCCTCAGGGATTGAGTCTTTACTCTTTCTACTCAAATCATTCTTTTTGCCTTCCATTTCTCTATTTTTTACTATCTATTCTCAAGGCTCCGACTGACTTAATTATCGGAGGATCTTAAATCGGAGGGTATCCGTCTGATTTTTAGGATTTTTTTTGCAGGTTTATTCATGGTCTTCATCAATTTGACTTTTACTGGCACTCTAATTCGTACTGTACCGATCTCATCATCTTTTTTCTGAAGTCTTGAGCAACAGATTGATGCTAGAAGGAGGGCATTACCCAAAAGATTTTTGTGCAAATGATAAATACGAAAGCATAGAACAATTCCATATCCACACCATCTTCTCCTGGAGGTGCACCAAAGACTGCTTAACCTCCAGTTGTGGTTGATCTACAATAATTTAGTCTTCTAGTTTAGCACGTCCAGGCTCTTACAACTACGGTAAAATAGCTCTAGCATACCACAGAACAACAACAAGAAGTAGTTCCTTAAGAACCTCAGTCTCGACATACTCGGCAACTAATCCATCTAGATCTTCATCATGATCATTACTCCACACACACTAATTAGTCTTTTAAAGGAGAATTTACTCCATACGGTAGGAAACCATACTAAGAGGAAGGTCTTAAACAAAAGATTTAAGATCTTAAAAAAAAATTGATGGAAGTACAACTTGGGAATCATCTCCAAGGTAAGCAAGATTTTGACTTGCAATCTCCTTTTTTCCAAAAAATTCTGAATGAGTCCATTCCTTTCTAGTTCAAGATGCTGGTGATAGAATCATTTAACAGTTTCACTAATCTCTTGGATTATTTTGAAGGCTATAGAGCTGTTATGAGGTTGCAAGGGGCTTCTGATGCCCTATTTTATATCATCTTCTCTATCACTCTCAAAAAAATTTCAAGGATTTGATTTTCTAGACTCTAATCAGGATCTATTTCTTCTTTTGAATAATTAATAAGATTGTTTGTCACTTATTTCGATAATAATCGGCTCCACCTAAAGAATACAAACAGTCTTTTTACTATCAAGCAGTAGGAGGGTGAATCCCTTCAAGAGTACGCGGCATGCTTCAATGCCACCACACTAGAAGTAAAAAATTTTAACTAATTCGAAAGGATCCGATCAGATTATCAAAGTGATTCATCCAGAAGCATACATAATTGAGAACCAAGATGATTCAACTATTCTACTAACTTAGAATACTGAAAATCTCAAAATACATTATCAATAAGCTTTCAATAGAGCCTTTAACATTTGTCTCAATGAAGATGGATCTTTATCAAAGTATCATGAAAAATAAAGGTCTCATCCAAACTAGATTGGTAAAAATCGATCAAATGAGGATGATGTGAATAATCAAATCCAAATAGATTCATAAAAGCCAATCAAAAGAGGACAATCCATCCAAACAAGGTCATAGAATCTGGCCAAACAAGGATGGTGTAGGAGAAATCTATCCAAATGAGGCTATGTTGTCCGGCCAAACAAGGATAGAACAAAGAATCTCATCCAAAAAGGGTCTTGATGTTTGACCAAATGAGGATGAAATACATCCAAACAAGACCATGAAATCTGACCAAATGAGGATGAGAAAAGATTAGGCTTGTCCAAACAAGGTCCGGAAAAACTTGAACTCTAGTTATGAAAATTTCAACCAAACCAGGATAACCTAATGTGAGACATCTGATCTTCAGATTGGATCTTTCGACGTAAGACAACTAATCTCCAGATTGGACCTCACAACTGATTAATGTGAGATACTCGATCTCCAGATTGGACCTCACAATTGATTAACGTGAGATATCTGATCTTCGAATTGGACCTCACGATGTGGGATATCCAATCTTCAGATTGGACCTGATTGATATTTACTGAGAAATACTTGATTTTTAGGTTCAACTTCATGGACGTCCGACATGAAGCACTTAAATCTATGGATTGGATTTCAAACAGTGGTTCAAGAAGATTTGTGTTCTAAGTCATATTCTTAGACAATGTGCCTTAAAAGGAAAGAAAATGAGGCACTGTAGGTTGAAATCCTATTAGACATATAGAAAACCCGACCTGCCCACTCCAAATTCAAGTAGACGTACTTCTTAAATCTCTACTATGAATATTGAAATTATTAAGATTGATTTATTTTCAGCCAATCAATCTAATTATTAAGATCAGGTCACTTCAATGACTTAATGTTTATTCATAATGTTGAGCCACATCGGCTTTATGATTGACCTAGTTGAGATCAAATGATGTTTACTATTAACCCATCTGAGGTCGGATGTTATCTATTGTGGATAACTTGATAGATTTTTCAAGATATTAAAAAAAAGATTAGATTAAATGAGGTCAGAATGATCTGATGGGAACAAAGAAAAGATAGATCATACACTTAAGAAATTTTTTTCTTTTTATTGATATAAAGTATACGTACAAAGCCCACATCAGACTAATACAAAAGTTCAAAAAGAAAGAAAAAAAGAAAAATTACAAATAAGTTTAGGCATTGGCCTGAAGACCATCTGATGGAGGAGCTGGAGCCAAATCTCTGTCAGCCATTGGAGATTCTATCAATATGACTTCGATGGCTGGGACCTCGATGTTTTTCTGAGGAGGAGCTTCTACTAAAGGTTGAGGAGCCACCTTGGCAATTGGTTGGGATGCTGCTGCAGCAGCAGCATCCGACGTCGGTTGGCTGATAACCTTAGCCACTGGATCAGGAGCCACCTCAATTGTTGTATCAATAACCACTTCAGGAGTTAGCTTGCTTATGTCAAGGTTAAGAAAGAGCTTCCCAATCAAATTTCTATAGCTTTGGAATCCAAAATCGAATGCCCCCTCAGAAGCCTCGGTGACTTCATCTTCAAATGCTTCTGAAGTTTATAATTTTTAACGGCTCCTGCAATATTATCTTTCTCTCTTTCAGCCTACCATTGAAAGATAAGGATGCTTTTATCCCAAGTTACCACAGTCTTCTCGGCATCCTTCAGTTTGGCCTCCAACTCGGAGATCTTTTCGACCTCCTTGTGCAGCTCATCAAGCTTCTCATCGTATTCATTTATTTTTCTTTGCTAGTCTAGCAGGTTTTGATTCTTCTCTTTTATAGAGTTTATTTTTTTCTAAAACTGCTTCTTTAGACCTTCAGTAGTTTTAGCTTCTTTGGCTACCTTTTCTTTGGCCACCTTATTTTTATCCTGCTCAGCTTTGAGCCCTTCTTCCAAGAACTTATTTTTATAAAGTCAGATCAGGTTCTCATGCATTAATTTAAGGTCCAGTGTCACCTAAAAAATAAAAATGAGATCAGTAAACAACCGACATGAAAAGGTGTAAAAAGAAATATGCAAGTTAAAGAAACTCACATCCAGTAGATCGATGAAACCATGGTTCATTACTTGCTCGATTATGGAATCTCGACTGCATGCGTCAAGATCTCTCTAGGGCAGAACTGCTGTGAGTATATCTCGACCAAGCCTTGGTGTCTCCAATAAGGATACTTGGGTGAAATCAATTTTCTTGATCGAGGTGGAAGAGATAAAGGACTCCATGGGCTGCTGTTGTTGCCTTGATGATCGAGCTTGTCTTGTCGATGTCAGAGGTAGCACTGGAGAGGAACTTGATCTTTGGCATATGATTATTTCCTTAGCAAGTGGACGAGCCACCTCAGTACTTTGCTGACATTGAGTTTTTGTCACCGATGGTACTATGGAGATCGGGCTAGATCTATTGTCAGACTAGTTGAAGCTGGAGAAGATTGGAGGGTAGTTGACCTAGAGCTTGTTATATCCTTGCTCCTCTTGGTAATATGCTAGTCACCCAAATCCTACTTCCTCTTCTTCATGTCCACCTACCGCTTTGGATCGAGTTTCATGATTGCTGCAATAAAAAAGAAAATTTTATAAAAAAAAGAAAGAAAGAAAAGAAGAAAATGAAGAAATAAAATTTGATATCGAACTCATTCTAGAGAGAGATTTAGCTAATGTCAGATCAAAAAGAGACTGATCAATCACCAACTGACTTAGCTCGGATACCTTCATATCTAGTAGCTCTTCAAAAGTCTCCTCATCTTCAAGCAAGACTTCATTATTGGAGTTTTATTTAAGCTCGGACTTAAACCAACTATAACTGAAACCCCAAGGGATACTAGAAGAAACAAAAAAAAATAATTTTTCTAATTATGGATGGAAGAAAGAAGACTAGGATCGAATTTACATTTAGGCTGAGGTGAAAAGTACCATCAGTCTTTTTCATACAAGTGTTTCTTCACGACAAACAGTATCCTAAAGAGAGAAATCTTAAGCTCTATGGTAGAGAATTGACAACAAATGATGAAAATAATTATTATTCTAATGACATTGGGGGTTATTTGGGTTAGAGGGAGTGCATAAAAATCTAGAACATTACTAATTAAATGATGTAAAGAAAACTGAAGTCCAGATCGGAGTGCCTCATCATCAAATGCAACACAATTCTCTAGAGGTTCAATGATCTGACCATCCCGATTTGGGACCATCAGTTAAAATTCTTAGGAATATAGTATTTTTTTCTAAGTTCCTAAAGATCAGACTTGATAAAAATAGACTGCTCAAAATCAAGATCGAAGTAATCCAAGAATCTCCTTATAGGAGACTCTGGATCCTCCCGACCTCCACGATCGTCCAAGGTAGAGTTTCCACTTTGAACTCAATTGAGGCTGGGTCGACTGAGGTATCTGATCATCCCAACTCTTTTTTCTCCTCATCTCACTACTGTCAGAAGATTTTTGTTGAAAAAAAAAAGAAAAAGATGAAGTGGAAAAATAAATAAAAAGAAGAAAGGAAAAAACTTTTCAAAAAAAGAGAATAAAGACAACGAAACCTAAAAATCTAAAATTGCACAAGAAAAAAGAGAGCAGAGAACTAAGAAAGCTACCTAATGGATGGGAAAGGGGTTCTGAGATACTTGTTAGGGAGCTTCTTCTCCGACTCCAGTAATTTCTTCTCCAATTTCAATCAGAACAAAGAACTCTTTTTCGATTTTGATGGTGCTGGAAGAACTTTGGAGAGAATCTGGCAATACTTTCACGTAGTAGAAATAGTAAAGTAATTTTTTAATTGAGTACAGACCTATTTATAGAAGTCATCAGTGGCTCAGATCAATTCTATTCACTATCAGATCGATGACACTTGGCAGTGATCCAATGATTTTGGGAAGAGACTGTTCGACACACCTATTCTTGATTAAGTCACGTAAGCTTGATCCGTGTTATAGCCGAAGTAATCAATGGCGAGGTGACACTTGGCAGATGAGCACTTGGGCATAACTATCTAGGTAATAATAAGCACTCAATTCTCCAAATCCTCATAATTACTGAAGGCTCCGACGGATTATTTTCAAAAAGTGGCATGTCACTTCGAGTCATTAAATAATAAATATAGCCGAAATTATGATACAACGCATTTATTGTTGGTACCAAAAGTTAGAAAAATATCTCTTGTTCTACTTTTTGCACCCAATATGAGGAATGTCACTTCAGATCAGAAAAGTATAAGGCAATATGTTAGTGCAACTAACTAACTTCTAGCCATGTGGCAACATCAAGAAGGATCATTTGAAGAGTTATATTGACCAAGTCGACTTCTGAGTCAGATCAGTTAAATACCGATCTGGTTTAGCCCTCAGCCTAGTTACATGCCGATCTGAACTTATTTGGATTGGCTCTCAATAGAACATTATGATCAGCTCAGTCTTTTACCAATCTACCATCAGTGACATCGGTTCAGAACCAATGTCATCCAAAATCATATACTACAAATTAGCTACTCTCCAGATTTACTGCAACTATTTTTCAGCTATGCTACAACTATTATTCATATGGATGAACAAAACATGATCCTCATACAGCTGACCATTCTATTACAATAGAATTACAGTCTAATAAATTTTTAATGACATAACAAACTCTTCTAACGGCCTAATGGCCTAAGCAAGTCCTCTCTATATAAAGAGGGGTAGGATACTCTCCGAGAGATAAGTCCTTACAAGAAAAGAGAGCTGGGACTCTGCTGAATTCATTTTAGCTCCCTCAGGGATTGAGTCCTTGCTCTTTCTACTCAAATCATTCTTTTTGCATTCTATTTCTTTATTTTTTACTATATATTCTCAAGGCTCTGGCTGACTTAAACATCGGAGGATCTTAAATTGGAGGATATCCCTCTGATTTTTTGGACTTCTTTTATAGGTCTATTCATAGTCTTCACCAATTTAACTTCTAGTAGCACTCTAGTTCATACTTATATTGATCTTATCATCTTTTTTCTGGAGCCTTGCAGCAACAGGTCCCTTCCTCTAGGTCAATCTGTTGTTGTTTCTCTCCAATGAGGTATGACAGGGCAGGACAGCTTGGATAGCGCTTAGCTGGAGTAGACAGGCGCTAGATAAGGACTCCACTCACCTGTAAAAAAAGTTTGCATATGCTGAAAAAGAAGATGGAGATTCTCCAATGGAAGACCCTTCGATACTTAAGTTAGTAATAGTTGGAGAGGAAGAATAGTAAAAGATAGTCAGAATGGTAATGGAGATAGTGTTCAAGAGTTTAGATATTAGAATCCTCCCTTTCTTCACCCTTTCTTTCCTTTCATAAGAAAAAATTGGTTAGGCGATTAGCAACTACTTGAGCCAAAGTAGTGGATTGTTAGCAGGTTGTTAGTGATTAGTTACAGTGCTAGCTATTCACGTAGGCCATTATAACTGCACACCAACTTAGCAAAGTCTGTGCGTCAAAAGCTCCTCATGGTGTTCATACCGTAGGATGACTTATGGAGAAATGAGGTGGAGTTGGGATGGGATCGATAGATGACCGATGATGTAGACTTTCTCATATGGCCGACCTCCTGTGATCGGCTATGAGCTGATGATATCGATGATGAGTAGGTAGGATGCACGTCACAAATTGTCCACATCATAATGTCAGGTGTTTGCCACATCTTTGAAGGTCGGACATATCATCACATAGACCAAATATGGTCTAACAACCATAATCCTTGGCTCACGGTCCCAGATCGGGAGTGTGACATATGTTTATCCCATTTAAATCCATTTCATCCATTTAAAATCCACTTAATCTGTTTAATATGTTTAGCTTGACTTAATATGTTTAGTAGACGGATTATATAGATCATTATTTATTTAATAAATAAATTAAATCTAAATTTAAATTTTTAATTTATTCAATAAATAAATTGAATTTGTATTGATGAATTTTTGATTCAAATTGAATTTAATTCCATCAATATCCCATCGATCAGGTTTAATTGTCACCCCAAAATCGAAAGTGAATATAACACCTTTGGCTGTTGTGGGACATGTCCAGCACGTATGCCAACTTTCGAGTAGCTGCCAAAGGCAGCTGAGCCACTCGAAATCTGTGAACCGGTGGGGTTCCTTTCAAATTCTGCGTGTGGAGCTCAACTACGACTATCAGGGGCTCCACCATCTCTATTTTACGGTAGAAAATTCTCACTTTTGGATGCTCGTGGAAGGACGGTAGGCTCATAAAGATTTTTCTAGGTAATAGCGTCAGTTTCACCGCTAGACTAGCTGATAGGAAGTAAGCTACCAATGTCGCTTGCCTTCCACTGAATTTTTTTTTTTTTTTTTTTTTTGAGAGTCAACGGAAGGCAAGTGTTGCACTCTTTATCATGACAGAAAGCCTTGCACTCTCTCGTGACCCTCCAAAATTCTTAGCGTAGATGATGTCTTAATCCTTTTGAGAAATTCTTTCTGCATTATGGGTAATATAAAAAATTTAATGTGAAATATATCATCTTATTTGATTGATCCACATAATTATTATTTTTCAATATATATTTAATATATATATAAATTTATTTTTTCATTTAAAATTTTGAATAACGAAAATATTTCTGCTCTTTAGAAAAAATTATGACATCTTGTATTCATATTATGACATCCTACATGTAGGAAGTTATAATTTGAAGTAAGATATCATAATATGCCATAGAATATCATAATTTTTTTTAAAAATAAAAATATTTTTGTCATTAAAAAATTTTAAATCAAAAAACAGAACTGCAGGAATTAAATGCACATTGAAAAGAGGTTGGACAAAAATATCCCTCCTATATTATGATATCCTGGGTCATATTATGACATCCTGTGTACAAAAAGTTATAATTTGATGCAGAATGTCATAATATACCACAGGATGTCATAATTTTTTTCAAAAAAAAAGAATATTTTCATCATTTAAAATTTTAAATGAAAAAATAAAATTACGGATATTAAGTGCATGTTGGAAAGTGTTGGACAAAAATGCTCCTCCCATATTATGACATCTTGGGGCCAAATTATAACTTTCTGTATACGGAAAGTCATAATTTGACCACATGATGTCATAATATGCCACAGGATGTTATAATATTTTTTTTAAAAAAATATATTTTTATCATTCAAAATTTCAAACAAAAAAATAGAACGGGCAAGCATTAAATATACGTTGGAAAGTGGAACTACAAATATTAAATGCATATTAGAAAGCGATGGCTATGTGAATCAATCGGACAAAATGGTGCACTCTATTTGAATTTTCTATGCTACTGATGGTGCACAAAGAATTTTCCTAATCTTTTCTACTAGATAGTATGGTCCTAATATCATTATATGTTCCTACATTAGAAACAATTCTCAACTTTCACAGCGGTGATATATTCTTTACTTTTTATGAATTTATCTCCTCTACTTTTAGCAGTGATACGAGGTGAATTACAATTTCATAACCTAGTGCAAAGCTTCTTTGCCTTCTGTAGTCCTCGAGCTTTAGCTTTTAGGCCACATTGTCGGAAGTTATGCTCAATCTTTGGCCCATCAGATTGCTTCTCTTTCTCTTGCTATCATGGACCATGAACGTTGTCTTCACCTTCTTATAGTGTAAGTTTCCATGACCTATAAATTAATAATTATTATACAAAATCTGAAATTGATGCTAAGATAATGATGCATACACAAGTTCTAAATCGAAATCGCATGCGACCATAATTTTTTGAGACAATGTTCCCTTCCAATTATGATATGAATCTTACTTTGAATATCAAAAATAATAAATAATTTAAAAATTATTATTCTAGATATGTATAAAAATAAAAAGACATATATGCCATAGAATATCAAATATATTTGTTATAGTTTCTTATTTCAAGAGGAGCAATGGTTGTGATATATATATATATATATATATATATATATATATATATATATATATATATATATATATATATATATATATATATATATATGCGTGCACGTATATGTTTACGCGCTTATGTGCATGTATATGACATCTCTTGAAAGGTGAGTAATTGCTTTTAATTCTTCTTTGAAATGATGATGCACAATCTGATTGTTATGGTGAAATCATTCTTGTACATCATGATTACTTGTATTTCGTGGTAAAGGACACACGAACGTTGCCACTTGTTCTTCAAACAAACACACCTCCACTATCACCAACTAGATTTTTCCCTTAAATAAAGTATAAGTGTCACGTCCCCGACTCGAGATTGTGAATCGAGGGTCATGGCAACCACCGCATACTCATAAAAAACTCTTTCCATAAGCATGCAAGGTATCTTATCGTGCTATCCTAAAGCAACAGCGGAATAATTAGTCAATAATTTAAATCTAAAACATAACAACCTAAATTTCTTCTTTAATATCTCAATAAATTCAACAATGATCCATAGGCCTTACATCAAATTCAATAAGACTTTCAACCTAAAATAAAAGTATAGGAATTCTGCTTCTGATCACTCTTCCATTCATATCTTGTATCATCTTTGTTGGGTATGAGATACCCACAGCCGAAGCCCTCAGCAGAATCAGCTCCAGGAAGACTCCGCTCGGGCTCCTACGGGAGCCGGGCTTCGCCCTCGACTTCAACGACTGCAGACAGACTTCGTTCGGACTCCTACAGGAGCCGAACTCCGCCGACAACTTCGACCGCAAGTAGACTCCGCCCGGACTCCTACGGGAGCCGGGCTCCATCCTCAACAGCAACCGCTGGTAAGCCCCGTCCGGACTCCTACGGGAGCCGGACCCTGCCTTTGACTTTAATTGCAGGAAGACTCCGCCCGGGCTCCTACGGGAGCCGGGCTTCGCCCTCGACTCCAACGACTGCAGACAGACTTCGTCCGGACTCCTACGGGAGCCGAACTCCGCCGACAACTTCGACCGCAAGTAGACTCCGTCCGGACTCCTACGGGAGCCGGGCTCCGTCCTCAACAGCAACCGCTGGTAAGCCCCGTCCGGACTCCTACGGGAGCCGGACTTCGCCTTTAACTTTAGTTGCAGGAAGACTCCGCCCGGACTCCTACGGGAGTCGGGCTTCATCCTCGACTCCAGCGGCCGCCGGCAAACTTCGTCCGGACTCCTACGGGAGCCGGACTTCGCCAACAACTACAACCGCAAGCAGACTTCGTCCGGACTCCTACAGGAGTCGGACTCCGCCGATAATTTCAACAGCAAGTAGACTCCGCCCGGACTCCTACGGGAGCCGGGCTCCGTCCTCAACATCGGCTGCCGGTAAGCCTTGTCCGGACTCCTACGGGAGCCAGACTTCGCCTTTAACTTTAGTTGCAGGAAGACTCCGCCCAGACTCCTACGGGAGCCGGGCTTCGTCCTCGACTCCAGCGACCGCCGGCAAACTTCGTCCGGACTCCTATGGGAGCCGGACTCCGCCAACAACTTCAACCGCAAGTAGACTCCGCCCGGACTCCTACGGGAGCCGGGCTCCGTCCTCAACATCAACCGCTGGTAAGCCCCGTCCGGACTCCTACGGGAGCCGGACCTCTCCTTTAACTTTAATTGCAGGGAGACTCCGTCCGGACTCCTACGGGAGCCGGACTTCGTCCTCAACTCCAACAGCTACAGACAGACTGCGTCCGGACTCCTACAGGAGTCGGACTCCGACCGCTGCCGAACTTCAGCCGACAGATCTGCACTCCCAGGCCACAATCACGGCCACGATTCTGCTCCACCTCCTGCGGCGGATTTTGCGCAGCTCTATCACTCCCTGACAGGCCGCAGTAACGATCGCAACACTGCTCCACTCCCTACGACGGATCCCACGCGGCTCCATTACTCCCTGACAGGCCACAATAAACGACCACGATCCTGCTCCACTTCCTGCAACGGATACCGCACGATTCTCCCATCCGCTGGCAAGACGCGATAACAAACGCCGCCCCACTTCCCGCGGCAGACTCCACGTGGCACGCCCCAGTGATAGCCACGGGTCTACTCCACTACTCTTCACAGCAAATTCCGTCTGACCCCGTGCAGCCATCTGCCAGACGGTTACAGGCGTCGCTATCAATCTGCTGCCTCCTCCGCCTATAAAAAGGGAGACCCAGATACGTTATTCTATAAGCTCTAAGTTTTTATCTAAAACTCTGCTAAATTCTCCGTTCGAGCACTCCATTCTTGTTGAGGCAGAGAACTGACTTGAGCGTCGGAGGGTCTTGCCGGAGCAACCCCACCTCCGGTTTAGACTTTCCTTGCAGGTCCCGGCGGCGACCGCGACTTTCTCGACTCCAGCTTCTCCGGCGCAAGCGGATTTTTGCACCAACAATCTTAATTCCTCAACATCTGTAAAAATAGTAAAATAGGAGGTAATGAGCTAGACAGCCCAGTAAGCAATGATCACTTTTCAACAGATTTCATCAGACATTTAAGTAAATAATTATTTATAGAAAATAAGCATATAGAGTTCATCAATTCGAAATCAATTTCAATTATACAACATAATTCATGCCAAATTCATTTTTTTTTGAAAATTCAAGTTTCTTTCGAGATTTTAATTTCTTTTGTTCTTCAATTTTTTTCGTCAACCATAAGCTATGACCATATTTTTTCTGTGGCAGGATCATAACACCGCATATCTTCTTACGGTGAGCTGCGAATCATCTGTCAGCAAAGTCCTTCGGAACCGCTGATCTCTCTGACGGTTTGTCGCTGGTCTCTCTGACGACGTAAACTCTCTGGACAAATCAATTGCCAATGTATATGCCCCCATTGGCAGGGTCCTTTACATAGTCAAGTTATCAATTCATAATGTTTCTTATATCATAATTCTTCATAAATCATATTTCATATTCTAATTTCGATAATAAAACATATAATCATGTAGTATCGAAATCAATCAATATAATACATCATAGAATCAATATGTTCAATCATGCTTCATCATAATATTTCAAATAAGATATTTTTATAACAAAATATCATTCATCCAATTTATGCATCGTTTCACAAATCATGTCAGAAAAATACATTATAATTTATCGATAAATCTAAAAAAAATGAAACATTACTTACCTTGAATGCATTCCAATAAATCCACATAATTCTATAAATTTTCTTTTAAAAATTCTGTTCGTAGATCATATTGCGATATCCCATGATCAAACATCCACAATCCTATACAGAATCAATTTCAATAATTAGAAAAAATACGAATACCATATTTCAACGGTTTAGATTGGGTCCGATCATCTAATTTTATCTAATCAAAATCTAATTAAGACCTAAACGATCCAAAGTTTGACTATCAGATCAAATCGGATAAGAAGTGATAGGACCGAGGTTTCTTCATCAATTTCATAAAATCAAGTAGAGAGAGACAATTAGAGGAGAGAGAATTCATGAGGTATAATTCGAATTGATCACGTGACACAATCCAACATTACGATTGGTCTAATATCTCGATTGGTGAAATCAACATGATCAAATCAAGTCATGGCTAGATCGAAATCATGGATGATCAAATCTAAAGATTCATGATCTGATCAAGGTAAGTGCCAGTACGCTGTCTAACAATCATGGATCAGGGTTCTTCATTAGAATCAGATCAGGACTATTAAAAGAAATTTTTTCATTCACTAACCCTTTTAGAGAAAGAATCAATCAAGAGAGAGAATATTTTAGAGAGAGAAAATTCTAGAGAAAGAAAATTCATCTTGGACTTCTCAGACGATATGATTCAACAAATCCGATCGATCGGATCAAATCATGCTGAAATTATCATATGGACAATTCAATAAAATCATGAGAAATAAAATCTAAAAATACCTGATCTGATCAAAGTGGATGTCGGTGTACCGTCCGATGATCACAGATCAAAAATCCATCCTCAAGATCATTTAAATTCAGCATCATTCCTCTCAAGATTATAAAAAATCTTAGGAGAGAGAAATAATCTAGAGAGAAGATTTTAGAGAGAGAAAGTCCAATTTTAGAGAGAGAAAATACTAGTTCAAGCTGAAAGGAGAGAGGAAAGAGAAAGAAACTCTCTTTCTCATATTTTATTATTTATATTATTATTTATTAATTAATTTATTTTATTTTTTCTTTCTTCTTTTTTTTTCTCTTTTTCTTTTTCTTTTTCTTTTCTTTTCTTTTCCTTCTTCTTTTCTTTTCTTTTCTTTTTCTTTTTCTTTTTCTTTTCTTTTCCTTCTTCTTCTTCTTCTTTTTCTTTTCTTCTTCCCAAGCTTGCTTTGATCGAAACAGAGGATCTTAAATCTCCTCATTGGAGTTCCGACCGGCAGCGCAGCCGGCGTGGGGCGGCCATCGACAGGAGAGGGGCGACCCAACGACAAGAGGAGGGCCAAACCGGTGGTCGACGGTGACCACCGGCATCGGAAATCAAAGAAAAATGACAAAAATAAAGGTTTCTTCTGCAACAAAATCCGACAACTCCGGTCGCCAGCGAGCATGCACACAGGCATGGAAAGGAAAGGGGAGAAGAGAGGAAGGGGAGGAGGCTTACCTCCGACACCGGCGAGGCTTTTTCAGTGAGCAATTGGACGGGCACAGGGATGGGTCTCCGCGGTGGTTTTTTGACGATTGCCGCCGACTGGATCTCGGATCTTTGGTGGAAGGGAGAGAAGAGGGTTCTTCTCCTTAAATAGAGCCGGAGGGGGGCTCTTTCCGACTCCGATTGGGAGCCAACGAGAGGAGGAAGAAGACTCCCTTCGGGAGTTCTTCTCCTCTATTTTTTCTTCTTTTTTTCTTTGTTTTCGTTTGGGCTTTTGTGGGCTGAAATTTGTTACTCGGGCTGGGCCATCACATTCTTTCCCTCTAAAAGAAATTTCATCCTCGAAATTTTTCTTGCTTGAGTCTTTATAGTTTCTTACTTGAATCTCATCCATAAATATTTTAATATTCTAATTCTTGATATAAATTCATTCTTAAATCATTTCATAAGAAAAAAGTTGGTATATCAAATATCTATCTGAAATGAAACCATTCATTTTCTTATTTATCAAGACCAACATCTCAAAGATTTTTAATATTTTAAAATTTTAAAATTATGCTCTCATTTCCTATAAAATAATGTTCAATATCTCATGACTAGATCAAAATCAAATCTATCTCTTGTGAATAGAAAAAAATCAATATCTTAATTCTTGAATAAGAATTTTATTTTTCATCATCATTTATTTATTTTTTAAAATATTAACCACTCTAAATTTCAATCCATCATAAGATAGAAAAATATACTTCTATGAATCATTTGATGACATCCTAATCAATCAAAATTCAAAAATATTTTCTCTTATTTGTACTTTCAAAAGTTGAAGATTTATCATTTCAATCTCATTCTTGAACTTTTGATATTTTAATTCTCGATACAACTTCATCATTAAGTCATTTCATAAAGATCAATATCACCATTGTTGATTGAATCAATATCACTATTTTTAGTCATCAAAATTTTCTTACTCAAACCTTCAAACTCTTAAATATTCTAATTCTTGAAGTAAATTTTATCATTAAGTCATTCCATAATAAAAATCAATAACTCAAAAATTAATCTAAATCAAAATTATATTTTTCTTATAATCAAAATCAATGTCTCTATTCTAAGTAAATATATCAATTTTTTTTATCTAAACATTAACAACTCTTAATTAATCGATTTATTATCAAATTAAATTATAAATAACTCCAATCCATATTTTGTAGAACAATCATCAATATCAATAGATAATCTTAATTTTTTTTCATTCAGTTAGAAAAATAATAATGATCAAAAGAATTCTAACTTCAAATTTTATTATACCCTGAAGATAAATATTTGAGTATAATAATCTAAGATCAAAATTATTATTCAATAAACAATCTTAAATTCTTTCTAATAAATAGAGAATTATAAAATTTAATTCTAGGATTAAAAAAAATTATCTCAAAATATTCTAAATCTAAAATCAAAAATCAAGAATCCACTCATCCTAAAATCAGGATGCTAAATATTTTTATAGCATAGTAGGTGAAAGCACTACTTTTAAAAATCATATTAGGATATCTAAAATAATTCAAAATTTTAAAATATTATTCTTTCTAATATCAATAAATTTTTTGTATCAAACCATATCATCTATCAAAATTTTTTAACTCAAAGGGTCTACATTCCTAACTTACTCAAAGTAATCCAGATTACCATGCTTCCGCTGCGCACTCTGATCTAACAATCAAAATTTTTTAGGTTCACCAAAAAAAAGTTTGATCAAATTATTTTTTTATCTTATCAATAGAAAAGATCTAAAATTTTAAATTTCAATTGAAGTCAAAGATTAACTTTCGATTCTCATTCATACTTTTACTGGTGTACAATAATCTTGATTAACCCTTGAGTCCAATATCATATTTAAACCATCATATAGATTTACTATAATTAATATGAATCAAATCTTAATTCTCATATCAATTCAATTTGATAATTTTCAAACCAAAAATTCTTATAAGTCAAATCAATGAAAAAAAAATCCTTCGATGCTCCACCAAATTTGGACATAATCAGAATATATAAGAATTCAAATCATTATTCTTTTTTCTAAAATTTCTATCATCAAGATCTTCAATATCTATCAAATATCCTTTCATAACAATCATACAAGCTTCAAAAAAATTAAATCTTCATTTAATAGTAGATTCAATTAGGGACCTCGTTAACAAAAGCAAAGGAACTCCATATCAATTCCTAAATCTAAAATTTCTAAATTATAAATTCACATGGATCCCTTAATCTGAAATAAATATAAATCAGATCTTTTATCTTAATCAGAAGATATCAATTTTTTTCATTAACAACCTCAACAATAATATCAGAAAATCTCTTGATCAACTTAGATAAGAAATCTTTAAATTGAAATTTTATACACATCATGTAGTCTCCAAGAGACATAATAAGATCCATTATTTAGATCTAAAGATGATGATTAAAGCTTCCAATATGATGAATATCCTACAATCTCAAAATCAATTTCATCAATAAGAAATAGACTTCTTTGCAATATCTCTAAACATGTATTCATCCTAATATGCCACTTTATATATGATCCACATACCAAGTTCACTTTCAATAAATATTCCAATCAAGCATCATAAAAAAAACTTTCTTAGCCTATTCTGGAACAACATTTTATTATCAAATCTTTATCTTGCCAATAATAGTCAACTTCTCAACTAAAAGTAATATCATAGTATTATTCTCACATCGAATTTGAACTTACGATTTACTTGAATAACCAATGATCAAATTAATAACCACAATGCACAATAAAATTTTATGTCAATCCTTTTGTAATTACTTTCAATCAAAATCTAACTAATCATATCATGATCAATAGATCATCCATCATATTTCAAATGCTATATGTCATAATCTCTTATAATCCTTTCATACATAATCTCAATGTTTAATCAAAATTTATAAATATTTCTTCCACTACAATCATTAAAGATCTACACTATAATGTCCCTGGTGTCTATCCACTTACACCCATTCTATATCTGATTCTATGTTTCATAATTCATCTATTTATGCTCTGATACCATATTAATTGTCACACCCCCGACTCGGGATTGTGAATTGAGGGTCATGGCAACCGCCGCATACTCATAGAAAACTCTTTCCATAAGCATGCAAGGTATCTTATCGTGCTATCCTAAAGCAACAGCAGAATAATTAGTCAATAATTTAAATCTAAAACATAACGACCTAAATTTCTTCTTTAATATCTCAATAAATTCAACAACGATTAATAGGCCTTACATCAAATTCAATAAGACTTTCAACCTAAAATAAAAGTATAGGGATTCTATTTCTGATCACTCTTCCATTTATATCTTGTATCATCTTAATTCCTCGACATCTGTAAAAATAGTAAAATAGGAGGTAATGAGCTAGACAGCCCAGTAAGCAATGATCACTTTTCAATAGATTTTGTTGGGTATAAAATACCCTCAGCCGAAGTTCTCAACAGGCTTGACCCTCACGAGTCGTCTCCAACTTCAACTGCAAGGAAGACGCCGCCCGGACTCCTACGGGAGCCGGGCTCCGTCGCCAACTTCAACTGCTAGGAAGATGCCGTCCGGGCTCCTACGGGAGCCGGGCTCCGTCGCCAGCTTCAACTGCAAGCAGACTCCGCCCGGACTCCTACGGGAGCCGGGCTCTATCGCCAACTTCAAACGCTGGTAAGCTTCGTCCGGACTCCTACGGGAGCCGGACTTCGCTCCTGACTGTAATTGCAGGAAGACGCCGCCCGGGCTCCTACGGGAGCCGGGCTCCGTCACCAGCTTCAACTGCAAGCAGACTCCGCTCGGACTCCTATGGGAGCCGGGCTCCATCGCCAACTTCAAACGCTGGTAAGCTTCGTCTGGACTCCTACGGGAGCCGGACTTCGCCCCTGACTGTAATTGCAGGAAGACTCCGCCCGGACTCCTACGGGAGCCGGCTCCGTCACCAGCTTCAACTGCAAGCAGACTCCGCCCGGACTCCTACGGGAGCCGGGCTCCATTGCCAACTTCAAATACTGGTAAGCCTCGTCCGGACTCCTACGGTAGCCGAACTTCGCCCCTGACTGTAATTGCAGGAAGACTCCGCCCGGACTCCTACGGAAGCCGGGCTCCGTCGCCAGCTTCAACTGCAAGCAGACTCCGCCCGGACTCCTACGGGAGCCGGGCTCCATCGCCAACTTCAAGCGCTGGTAAGCTTCGTCCGGACTCCTACGGGAGCCGAACTTCGCCCCTGACTGTAATTGCAGGAAGACTCCACCCGGACTCCTACGGGAGCCGGGCTCCGTCACTGACTTCGACTGCTAGCAGACTCCGCCCGGACTCCTACGGGAGTCGGGCTCCATCGCCAACTTCAAGCGCTGGTAAGCTTCGTCCGGACTCCTACGGGAGCCGGACTTCGCCCCTGACTGTAATTGCAGGAAGACTCCGCCCGGACTCCTACGGGAGCCGGGCTCCGTCACCGACTTCGACTGCTAACAGACTCCGTCCGGACTCCTACGAGAGCCGGGCTCCGTCGCCAGCTTCAACTCCAAGGAAGACCCTGACCGGACTCCTACGGGAGCCGGGCTCCGTCACCAACTTCAACTGCTAACAGACTCCGACCGAACTCCTACGGGAGCCGATCTCCGTCACCAACTTCAACTGCAAGGAAGACGCCGCCCGGACTCCTACGGGAGCCGGGCTCCGTCGCCAGCTTCAACTGCAAGCAGACTCCGCCCGGACTCCTACGGGAGCCGGGCTTCGTCACCAACTTCAACCGCTGGTCAGCTTCGCCCGGACCCCTACGGGAGCCGGACTTCGCCCCTGACTTTTATTGCAGGAAGACTCCGCCCGAGCTCCTACAGGTGCCGGACCTCGCTTCCGATTCCAACCAAACTTCAGTCGACAGGCCTGCATTCCCTGGCAGACCGCTATGATGGCCACGATCCTGCTCCACTTCCTGCGATGGATCTCGTGTGGCTCCATTACCCCCTGGCAGGCCACAGTAACGACCACGATCCTGCTCCACTTTCTGCGATGGATATCACACAATTCTTCCATCCTCTGGCAAGTCACGACAACGGACGTCGCTCCACTCCCTGTGGCGGACTCCACGTGGCGCGCTTCGGCGGTAGCCACGGGCCTACCCCACTACTCTTCGCAATAAATTCCTCCTAACTCTGGGCGGCCCACGACCAGACGGTTACAGGCGTCACTATCAATTTGTTGCCCCCTCCGTCTATAAAAGGGGAACCCCAGATACGTTATGATATAAGCTCTATTTTCTATCTCAAAATTCTGCTAAAATTTTCGTTCGAGCACTCCATTCTTGTTGAGGTAGAGAACTGATTTGAGCGTCGGAGGGTCTTGTCGGAGCAACCCCACCTCCGGTTGAGACTTCTTTTGCAGGTTCCGGTGGCGACCGCGACTCCCTCGACTCCAGCTTCTCCGGCGCAGGTGGATTTTTGCACCAACAAGATTGGCGCTAGAGGAAGGGCTTGAACCTTCGCGGTACCCTTGTTCTTAAAGGAGCGCTCAACGGGACCGCCCCCGGGCATCTTTTCCGACATCCTCTCCTCCCTCCACTTGATCTTTGCTCGATGCCTCCCCGCAAGGCATCCACGCGATGATCCACGACCTCCGCAGCCAGATCTCAGGCTCCGACCTCACCTCTTGTTTCCCAACCTCCTCCTCCTCCTCCAGCGACGGCGGTCGGTGGGGAGCAGTTTGATCTGCTAGCGCAGCAGGTCAGAGGCCTCACTGAAGCTGTGCAAGCCATGCAGCAGCAGCAGCAGCCATGGCATCAGTGCGCCTGGAAAGGGTGTCACCGGAACACCAAAATCCGACGGTGGGGCGGGCCACTTGGACCAGCCGTCCCGTCTTCCCTAGGAAGACGAACCCGAGGGTGGAGAGCCCTCAATCGGATCATGACTCCACCCCTGGAAGATCCCTACCTCCATTCTGTCAGAGGACCCTCGAGACCCGAAGTCGAGAGGATTTCCTGGATCGGAGACTCCAAGAGATGAACCGACGGATCGAAGAACTCCGCCACGCTCCCCCCGCTTTTGGTGAAGATATTTGCACTGACCCTCCATTTTCTCAAATGATCATGCAGGAACCGATCCCGCCAAACTTCAAGCTCTCCCAGTTCGAAAGCTACGACGGGACTTCAGACCCAGTTGATCATCTGGAAGCCTTCCGGATGATGATGCTGCTTCATGGCGCTCCCGACGCCATTTTATGCCGAGCTTTTTCATCCACCTTGAAGGGAGCGACGAGAAACTGATACTCGACGCTGAAGTCGGGTACCATCTTTTCCTTCGATCAGATGAGCCACCAATTTGTGACCCATTTTGTCAGCAGCCGGCGCCCCCGGAAGGGTTCGGAGTCCCTTATCAATATCAAGCAGAGGGAAGGGGAGTCCATTCGGGCCTACATCAATCGCTTCAACATCGCAGCACTGGAGGTCCGGAATTTGGACCAATCAGTTGCAACGGCCACTCTAAAGGGCGGCCTTCAGAAGAATGACCTTTTATTCTCCCTGGAGAAGAAGTACCCCAGAGATTTTGCTGATTTGTTGGCTCGGGCTGAAGGGTACGCCCGAGCGAAAGAAGCCTTCAAAATGAAGGATGAAGAGACTGCGAGAGAGCGGCAGGCGGGAGACTTGAGTAAGCCCGCAGTCGAAAAAAGGTCGAGAGAAGCTCGATCGCGTTCTCGATCCCCTTCTGGGCACAAGCGTGCCCATACTCCACCTCGGATATGCAGGCAGAGAAGTTCGGATCATGGGGTTCGATGGGATTCTCCCCCGGGAAGGTTCCGTCACTACGCCCCCCTCAATGCCTCGAAGACCCAGGTACTGATAGAGGTTAGGGAGCAGCTCCCTAGGCCAGAGAGAATGCGCACACACCCCGGGAAGCACAACCCCAACAAGTTCTATCTCTACCACCGCGACCACAGCCACGACATGGAGGAATGCATCCAGCTCCGAGACGAGATCGAGGAGCTCATCCGGCGAGGTCGACTCAACAGATTCATCCGACGTCGGCCTGAGGATAGAGAAGATCGGCCAAGGATCCTGCCGCAACCTGAACCGCCAAGGAGGGAGGAGCAGCCCGGAGATCGGCTTCCAATCGGGACCATCGACTCCATCGTCGGAGGGCCTCAAGGAGGAGCAGACCTTCCACGATCATGGAACTCAAGAAACCTATAAATGTATCGCTTACGACTTTGCCCTGAATCTAAATTCCTTTCGACTTCGCATGCTCCTCCCATTTGAAATGGATTTGTTATGACTGGGGATAACCCCTTCGAACAATTAAAACAAGGTTATGTTAGGAATGGAAGGAGAACCTCATCCTAACATAGCTAAAATGAAAGTCTGATTATCTTGAGATCGGATTGGGGGAGAGGCCTTACAACGCCCTAATGCGCCCCCACGGCCATGTCAGGAATAGGAGGAGAACCTCGTCCTGACATGAGCAAAGTCAAAGGCCCGATTCTTTTAGATCAGATGGGGGGAGAGGCTTTACAATGCCCTAATGTGCCCTCACAGCCATGTTAGGAACAGAAGGAGAACCTCATCCTGACATGAGCAAAGTCAAAGGCCCGATTCTTTTAGACCGGATGGAGGGAGAGGCCTTACAACGCCCTAATGTGCCCCCATAGCCATGTCAGGAACAGGAGGAGAACCTCGTCCTGACATGAGCAAAGTCAAAGGCCCGGTTCTTTTAGACTGGATGGAGGGAGAGGTCTTACAACGCCTTAATGTGCCCCCACAGCCATGTCAAGAACAGGAGGAGAACCGCGTCCTGACATGAGCAAAGTCAAAGGCCCGATTCTTTTAGACCGGATGGGGGGAGAGGCCTTGCAATGCCCTAATGTGCCCCCACGGCCATGTCGAGAACTGGAGGAGAACCTCGTCCTGACATGAGCAAAGTCGAAGGTCCGATTCTTCCAGACCGGATGGGGGGGGAGACCCTTGCGATAGCCCTTATGTGCCCCTGCGACCCCGTTGGGAACAGGAGGAGAACCTCATCCTGACGGCGATGAAATCCGGCCGCCCAACAAGATCGAATGAAGGGGAAAGGCTCCTCAGCGGCACCTTCATACTTCTACACAATCCCGCAAAAAGTAAGGGGAGGGCCCTCACTCTGAAAAGAGGAGGAAAATTAAAAAGGAAGAGCGACGAACTACGATGGAAACAGATGGAGGACAAACTATGCCAAAGACGTAAGGAACCCCATCTCAACAAAGACAGGAAGTTCCTACCAAACACCCCTGGCCTCTAAGAAGGCTCTCGACACAGGTCAAGAAGACGGTGGCACCTCTGAGGAAGTGCGGAGTTCAGACCACCAAGGAAAGCAGACCAGTGCATCGGCGACTAGGCACCTCCAAACGACGTCAACGTCGGACAAGTCGAACGACAAAAAAAGTTCGGCGGACGATAATTTAATACAACATGCAGACGAGGTAACCCAAAATTCTCTTTTCATTCCATTTGCGAAATATACACCACGAAGCCCAGAAGGCCAAAGGAAGAAAAGCAAAGCGACAAAAGCAAGACAAAACAGCAAAAGGGAAAATGTATACATGAGAGGACGGAAGGCCAAGAAGAGCCCTAGAGAAGCTCTGCTCCTTCCGACCTAGAATTATCTACTCCATCCCCTATCCAGGACTGCCTCAGATTCTCAATTTCTTCTTCTAGCTCTCCCCTTTTCAGCAGTGCATCCTGGAGCGCCCGACGAAGTCGCTGGCTTCCGGCCTCCGCCTCTCGACGCCTCTTTCTCAGGACCTCAGATTCTGCCTCTGCATCCGTGATGGCCCGCTACTCGTACGCCAGTTGGATCTTCAGTTGCTGCAGCTCGACCGTCCTTTCCCCGAGGACAACAGAAATCCCTTCAACGGTTCCTCTTAGGGACTGGAGTTCATCAGAATCCCGAGCAGAAGTAAGCTGAGCCCTGTCAGCCAGCTGCCTCTGAAGACGGGCGACTTCGTCGGTCGCCACCCTGAGTCTCCCTTTATATTTATCTACCTGCCTGCGCCAACTGGCCCGATGCACATCGTAGCTCACCTCGGCGTCCTGAAGCTGCTGCTGAAGGTCGGAGACCTTCTTCGACCACTCCCGGTCGCCGTCGGTCTGGGCCAAGAGCCGGGATGAACTTCCTTCCAGCTGGCCGATCTTCTCCTTCGCAGCCGACAGTTCCACCCTGAGAGCACTGATCTTGACAGCTTAAGCCCAAATTCGATCGCTGGCGCTCTTCTTGCATTCCTCAAGCTCCTTCGCAAAGTCCGCCTTCCTCCGGCTATACTCCATGATCCCCTTCACGTGGAGGTTCCGAAAGTGGGTGGCCTCCACGGTGGCTTCAGAATGACCCTCTCTCAATCTGCGAAGCTCGCCTTCCATCTTCTTTGACTTTTTTGTCAGGTAAAGAGCTTCCTTCTTCAGTCGCTGGATCGTCGACTTCAGTGGAATCCCTAGGGGCAGGGGGAGTGCTTCGGCAGGGCACTGCCATCGGAAGGCAAAAGCGTCAAGACGCGCCTCATCACAGAAAGAAAAGCAGAGAGAAGAAAGGAAGGAGGAAGAAACCACCCACGATAAGAAATTCAACTTTATTGATTGGATGATTTTTGAAGACAAAAAGGAAAAGGGAAATTGCGGTAAAATAAAACTACAAGGTCGGAGGTCTCAGACCTCAGAAGCAGGAGTTGGAGAGCTCGGCGTTCCGGGAGGGGGGGCTGCTGCAGCGGTGATGGCAGGAGAGGGACCGGCCTCGTCTTCAGACTCCTCACCCAGGAAGTTAAGGTCGAGCTCCGAAAATTTTCTGGCCACCCTCTCCTGACAGAGCTCGAACCCCTTAATGAACGCCTCCTGGCCGAATTGGACGTTCAAGTCTCTCATCTCTGCAGAGGCCTTGAACTCCTCTACCGTAAGAACCCTGACCTCCGAGACCAAAACTGGAGTCTGCTCAGCCAAATTGGTGACCTCAGCCTTCGCCTTTCTCATCGTCTCCTCCAAGGTCTGCCTCTCCTCCTCCCGAGCTTGTTTCTCTCTTTCCAGGACCTCTTGGAGGGCGGCTACTTCGACCGCCTTTTCTTCGAGGCGAGCGACCTCAGCCCGACAACGCTCCTCCACCTGGGCGATGTCCCTCCTCGCACGGTTCGTCGCCTCGATATTGGTGAGGAGCTGGTGCCCAATCTGCAGGGACGGCTAGGGGATCAGAATAAGGGTCGAATAATCGGATAAATGAAGATTTACTTACCTCGAGGAAGGACCCTAGGGAGTCCCAAACCTGCTGCTCAGGATCGGCGTGGTCGATCCTCTCGACGACTTCGGATAGAATGCAGCCGTCGATCAACCGCCTGATCAAGTCCCTGTCATTGAAGGGATACCCCGGCTTCTCTTCGGATTGAGGGACTCGTCAGCGGCGGCTCGATGGCTACTCACCCTGTGGGCCACCGACTTCCTTCTTTTCCCCATTTCGACTACGGGCGCCTCCATGGAGCGGACCTCCGAAGCGGGAGCCCCAGTCGGCGGACTCCTCGAAGAAGCCCGGGGGGCCGTAGGTTCGGCGTCCGAGGAAACGTCGATCGCTGGAGCCGCCTGGGCGGGCGCGGCCAAGTTCGACTCCTCCGCCCTAGCCCTCTTTGCTGGTCCGGAGGTCGTGGCACCCTTTCTTTTGTGGGCCTTGAGGCCCCTGGCAAGCATCCGTGCTGCTTCGACGTCCATTCCTAAAAAAAAAAAAATCAATCAATCAATCAAAAATCAATAATGGGATAAAAAAGGACAGAATAGCATCCGAAAAAAAAAAAGAGAGAGAGAGAAAAGAGGAGAAAAAGAAAGAAAAAGAAGAGGGACAGAAGAAGAGAAGAGAAAGGAGAAGATGAAGTACTCACAGGATCCTGGGGGCTCAGGCCCATGTTGAACAAAAATTACTCCCTCAGAAGGTTGGGAAGGGAAGGAGCGGAATAGGCGAGAAGCTTTCGGGCAGCCTGGAGGTCATCCTCCCCTAGGCTGGGGGCCCGACGGACGGAGTCCCTCAGAGAGCCCTAAGGGGGCAGGCCCAGCCTCAGGGTCGGGCAGTGGACGAAGAGGTATTTTTCCTTCCAGTTATGGATCGAAGAGGGGGCACCTTTCAGCAACCCCTTCTTGCCGAACTGAGGGAAGAAATACCACCAGTCCTTCGTCGAAGGATGATGCTTGAAGGTATAGAAATGCTTAAATAGAGAGAGGGACGGCTGGACCTCAACTACGTGGCAAAGGGAGAGAAACCCTATCAAAAACCTAAAAGAATTTCTGAGCGACCGAGGCCAAAGAGATATCTAAGAACCGGAAGAGGGCGACAACAAAGGGTGGAAGCGGAAGCCGGAGCCCGGCACGGAACGCCTCCTGATACAGGCAAAAACGATCGGGCGGGGGAGTGCTGGCCCTGTCGGAGGGGCCAGACAGCTCCAGGTCGTACTTCGGAGGAACTCCATACTGGACCCTTATCAGAAGGAGTTCATCCGAAGTCAGGGATCATGGAATGGCGCCCGGCGCAAAAATCGAGCGAAGCCCAACCCCCGATACGGGTTCATCCGCAGAGCGAGGGACCTGGAGGGTTGAGGCGGAAGAACTCTCGGAGCCGTCGGAAGCGGAAGAGCCAGAAGATATTTCAAATGACTTCGAATGAAGACTTTAAAGATCCCGAAGGAGACAGATGGGGCAAAGGATGAGAGGTCACAGTAGACTAACTCAAAGGAATACGACAGAAGAAAATAGCGAAGAAAAGGCCCCTAGATGGCAAAAAGAGGGACGAAGGTTCTGGGGACTAACCTAGATCGCTCTGAGGGATGCAGAGGGGCGAGAACAGGGACGACTCGAAGGATGCCTATGGCCCGGGAAGACGTCGAGAGGATCAGGGCTCTCGAAGAAAGGGCAGATACCGCTAGAATTTTGAAGAGGAATAGGGCCCCTAAAGGCGGAAGGACGGGTTTAAATAGACCCTGGGATCCGACGCCATAATGATCGCGAATCCCCCCAGGCCGGCCCGCGCTCGACACGTGTCCTACTCACCACGGCAGGCGGCTGAAAGTGGCTGATGGTTGGCAGGGCCATTATTGCATCGTACCTGGGCCAGTGTACCAGCGAAAATTTCGAAGGGCCCTTTCGTATCGCCCCGATTCGAAAAGACTCCAGCACGCGCACATTTAACGCCAAAATATCTGGAGGCGGTCGTACGCAGGGTTCGAGGGGACAACTTTGGCTGTGCAAACCTCTCTGTACTTCCTTCATTCGAAATTCAAACTTGAAAGTAGGGGGACTGGTGTTGGGTATAAAATACCCTCAGCCGAAGTTCTCAACAGGCTTGACCCTCACGAGTCATCTCCAACTTCAACTGCAAGGAAGACGCCGCCCGGACTCCTACGGGAGCCGGGCTCTGTCGCCAACTTCAACTGCTAGGAAGACGCCGCCCGGGCTCCTACGGGAGCCGGGCTCCGTCGCCAGCTTTAACTGCAAGCAGACTCTGCTCGGACTCCTACGGGAGCCGGACTCCATCGCCAACTTCAAACGCTGGTAAGTTTCGTCCGGACTCCTATGGGAGCCGGACTTTGCCCCTGACTGTAATTGCAGGAAGACGTCACCCGGGCTCCTACGGGAGCCGGGCTCCGTCGCCAGCTTCAACTGCAAGCAGACTCCGCCCGGACTCCTACGGGAGCCAGGCTCTATCGCCAACTTCAAACGCTGGTAAGCTTCGTCTGGACTCCTATGGGAGCCGGACTTCGCCCCTGACTGTAATTGTAGGAAGACTCCGCCCGGACTCCTACGGGAGCCGGGCTCCGTCGCCAGCTTCAACTGCAAGCAGACTCCGCTCGGACTCCTACGGGAGTCGGGCTCCATCGCCAACTTCAAACGCTGGTAAGCTTCGTCTGGACTCCTACGGGAGCCGGACTTCGCCCCTGACTGTAATTGCAGGAAGACTCCGCCCGGACTCCTACGGGAGCCGGGCTCCGTCGCCAGCTTCGACTGCAAGCAGACTCTGCCCGGACTCCTACGGGAGCCGGGCTCCATCGCCAACTTCAAGCACTGGTAAGCTTCGTCCGGACTCCTACGGGAGCCGGACTTCGCCCCTGACTGTAATTGCAGGAAGACTCCGCCCGGACTCCTACGGGAGCCGGGCTCCGTCACCGACTTCGACTGCTAGCAGACTCTGCCCGGACTCCTACGGGAGCCGGGCTCCATTGCCAACTTCAAGCACTGGTAAGCTTCGTTCGGACTCCTACGGGAGCCGGACTTCGCCCCTGACTGTAATTGCAGGAAGACTCCGCCCGGACTCCTATGGGAGCCGGGCTCCGTCACCGACTTCGACTGCTAATAGACTCCGCCCAGACTCCTACGGGAGCCGGGCTCCGTCGCCAGCTTCAACTCCAAGGAAGACCCCGATCGGACTCCTACGGGAGCCGGGCTCCATCACCAACTTCAACTGCTAACAGACTCCGATCGGACTCCTACGGGAGCCGGTCTCCGTCACCAACTTCAACTGCAAGGAAGATGCCGCCCGAACTCCTACGAGAGCCGGGCTCCGTCGCCAGCTTCAACTGCAAGCAGACTCCGGCCGGACTCCTACGAGAGCCGGGCTTTGTCACCAACTTCAACCGCTGGTCAGCTTCGCCCGGACCCCTACGGGAGCCGGACTTCACCCCTGACTTTTATTGCTGGAAGACTCCGTCCGAGCTCCTACAGGTGCCGGACCTCACTTCTGATTCCAACCGAACTTCAGCCGACAGGCCTGCATTCCCTGGCAGACCGCTATGATGGCCACGATCCTGCTCCACTTCCTGCGACGGATCCCGTGCGGCTCCATTACCCCCTGGCAGGCCACAGTAACGGCCACGATCCTGCTCCACTTCCTGCGACGGATATCGCATGATTCTTCCATCTTCTGGCAAGTCACGACAACGGACGCCGCTCCACTCCCTATGGCGGACTCCACGTGGCGCGCTTCGGCGGTAGCCACGGGCCTACCCCACTACTCTTCGCAATAAATTCCTCCTGACTCTGGGTGGCCCACGACCAGATGGTTACAGACGTCACTGTCAATTTGTTGCCCCCTCCGTCTATAAAAGGGGAACCCCAGATACGTTATGATATAAGCTCCATTTTCTATCTCAAAACTCTGCTAAAATTTCCGTTCGAGCACTCCATTCTTGTTGAGGCAGAGAACTGACTTGAGCGTCGGAGGGTCTTACCGGAGCAACCCCACCTCCGGTTGAGACTTCTTTTGCAAGTCCCGATGGCGACCGCGACTCCCTCGACTCCAGCTTCTCCGGCGCAGGCGGATTTTTGCATCAACAGATTTCATCAGGCATTTAAGTAAATAATCATTTATAGAAAATAAGCATATAGAGTTCATCAATTCGAAATCAATTTCAATTATGCAACATAATTCATGCCAAATTCATTTCTTTTTCGAAAATTCAAGTTTCTTTCGAGATTTCAATTTCTTTTGTTCTTCAATTCTTTTCGTCAACCATGAGCTATGACCATATTTTTTCTGTGGCAGGGTCATAACACCACGTATCTTCTTGTGGTGAGCTGCGAATCATCTTGCAGCAAAGTCCTTCGGAACTGCTGATCTCTCTGACAGTTTGTCGCTGGTCTCTCTGACGACGTAAACCCTCAGGATAAATCAATTGCCAACGTATATACCCCCATTGGCAGGGTCCTTTACATAGTCAAGTTGTCAATTCATAATATTTCTTATATCATAATTCTTCATAAATCATATTTCATATTCTAATTTTGATAATAAAATATATAATTATGTAGTATCGAAATCAATCAATATAATGTATCATGGAATCAATATGTTCAATCATGCTTCATCATAATATTTCAAATAAGATATTTTTATAACAAAATATCATTCATCCAATTCATGCATCGTTTCACAAATCATGTCAGAAAAATACATTATAATTTATCGATAAATCTAGAAAAAGTGAAATATTATTTACCTTGAACGTATTCCAATAAATTCACATAATTCTATAAATTTTCTTGCAAAAATTCTGTTCATAGATCATATTGCGATATCCCATGATCAAACATCCACAATCCTATACAGAATCAATTTCAATAATTAGAAAGAATACGAATATCATATTTCAACGGTTTAGATTGGGTCCGATCATCTAATTTTATCTAATCAAAATCTAATTAGGACCTAAACGATCCAAAGTTTGACTATCAGATCAAATCGGATAAGAAGTGATAGGACTGAGGTTTCTTCATCGATTTCATAAAATCAAGTAGAGAGAGACAATTAGAGGAGAGAGAATTCATGAGGTACAATTCGAATCGATCAGGTGACATAATCTAACATTATGATTGGTCCAATATCTCGATTGATGAAATCAACATGATCAAATCAAGTCATAGCTAGATCGAAATCATGGATGATCAAATCTAAAGATTCATGGTCTGATCAAGGTGGGTGCCAGTACGCTGTCTGACAATCATGAATCAGGGTTCTTCATTAGAATCAGATCAGGACTATTAAAAGAAATTTCTTCATTCACTAACTTTTTTAGAGAGAGAATCAATCAATAGAAAAAATATTTTAGAGAGAGAAAATTTTAGAGAGAGAAAATTCATCTTGGACTCCTCAGACAATATGATTCAACAAATTCGATCGATCGGATCAGATCATACTGAAATTATCATGTGGACAATTCAATAAAATCATGAGAATAAAATCTAAAAATACCTGATCTGATCAAAATGAATGTCGGTGTACCGTCCGATGATCACAGATCAAAAATCTATCATCAGGATCATTTAAATTCATCATCATTCCTCTCAAGATTCTAGAAAATCTTAGGAGAGAGAAATAATCTAGAGAAAGGATTTTAGAGAGAAAAAGTCCAATTCTAGAGAGAGAAAATACTAGTTCAGGCTGAAGGGAGAGAGAGAAGAGAAAGAAACTCTCTTTCTCATATTTTATTATTTATATTATTATTTATTAATTAATTTATTTTATTTTTTCTTTCTTCTTTTTTTTTCTCTTTTTCTTTTTCTTTTCTTTTCCTTCTTCTTTTCTTTTTCTTTTTCTTTTTCTTTTCTTTTTCTTCTTCTTCTTCTTTTTCTTTTCTTCTTTCCAGACTTGCTTTGACCGAAACAGAAGATCTTAAATCTCCTCATTGGAGTTCCGACCAGTGGCGTAGCCGGCGTGGGACGGCCGTCGGCAGGAGAGAGGCGACCCAACGACAAGAGGAGGGCCAAACCGATGGTCGGCGGTGACCACCGGCATCGAAAATCAAAGAAAAATGGCAAAAATAAAAGTTTCTTCCACAACAAAATTCGGTGACTCCGGTCGCCGGCAAGCATGCACACAGGCATGGGAAGGAAAGGGGAGAAGAGAGGAAGAGGAGGAGGCTTACTTCTGACGCCAGTGAGGCTTTTCCGATGAGCAATTGGATGGGCACAAAGACGGATCTCCGTGGTGATTTTTCGGCGATTGCCGCCGACTGGATCTCGGATCTTTGGTGGAAGGAAGAGAGGAGGGTTCTCCTCCTTAAATAGAGCCAGAGGGGGCTCTTTCCGACTCCGATTGGGAGCCGGCGAGAGGAGGAAGAAGACTCCCTTCGGGAGTTCTTCTCCTCTGTTTTTTCTTCTTTTTTTTTTTTTTTGTTTGGGCTTTGTGGGCTGAAATTTGTTACTCGGACTGGGCCATCACAACAAGAGCAGAAAAATATATAATATCCATGCATCATTCTTTCCCGCAGCAAATTTTATGACCTTTTAGAATTTTCTTGGCATATTTAACATGAGGGAATAATGGTATAATACGTAGCCTTTTTCCTAATATCCTTTCAAATATGCTAGAGAAAATGCATGTATTATACCATCATCATCTTCTTGATTTATTCTTCACCAATGATCCCAGTCCATATGGCTGGAAGAAATATTTTGAAAAAAAAATAATGAGCAAGGAAAGCTATGTGAAAATTAAATGGTAATGTGTTTGTGGAAGGAAACAAATGCTATGACTCGCTGCTTTAGCTCCTACTTTTATATAATAATTAAAAAGAAGATAGAGAAGAAGAGAATTTGTATAACTTACCTTGATAAATGCTCTAGCTTTTTATTCAATTTTCTCATTCTCTCCTATGCAATGTTTGTATGTTCTAACTCTACTGCAGCTCCCTTCTTTACATAATGGAGGTTTCATCAACGCAGCAAACATAAAAGATCATACAAGAAGGAGGCTTCTTGGTGATTGAAATAGGTTTTATTCAATGAAATAACTTCTTATCCAGATATAAATTTTAATTTCAAAATAATAAAATATAAAACTTTTGATATGATATGACATTCTGATTGTAATGAAACTTTCATAGATATCAGAATTTACGACTCCTTATGCTAGTTATAGCTATTGGTACAAGTTGGTATGACAGACCCAAAACTCAGTGCACGCCAAGTTAGATTTTGACTCTATAAGCTTCATATGTAGCCTTGCGTCTTAAACTCAAGTACTCAAATCTCAAATAAAACATGACCAAATCAACTAATCAAGACCTCGTCTGAGTTGAAGATTTAAGTCAAGCTATATATGGTAGTCAAATATTTAGCCAATTTTAGCTACAATAAACTCTGTGTTTTCCCACAATTAGCCAAACGACAAAGATAACAAATGTGCCATGATTAATATGTTCTTAGTTTTTCTTGTGCATCAGTCTATTCCTACATTATTCCACTTCTTTGGTAATTTGGTCCAAACATCTAAATATGCCCTCAATGTTGTGAGGGGTCAAACTTTGGGCCCATTTATCTAACTCTGAATGATCCTATCTGATCTGCGAAGCTAGGGAAAATAATGGAGTCTAAAAATATGTGACATAGAAACCCCCTACCTTATCGCTACAAGTTCCAGGTCAACTCTCGTTCCCAACCTAGACCAGCTAAAGAAAGGATATGATTATGAGGTGACATTATTCTCGCAAGAGTCGAATAAACTCAAGTTTCATGAAATAGGCCATCAGCAGGTCTAGTTACAATAGAAAAAGTTTTTGTGCGCCGTATGTGGTGCAATAAAATTGACGTGAAGTACACCATCCAATTATATTAAAGTACATAGCATACTTAACGATGGAGATAGACATTTAATGTCGTTTGACCTTTTTTTCCTCCAATTTTCAGTGACAAAATGTTCTTTTCTTCATAAAATAAAGAAGAAATAGTATTATTACTTTCTGATATCTTGTATGACTTTCTATAAATATATATGATGTCCTGAGCTATATATCTAATTTTCTATATATTTATAACATCCTAAACAATATATATAGCTTCCTAATATCTTGTATGACTTTCTATAAATATATATAACATCTTGAATAATATATATGATTTTTTGTGAATATATATGACATCTCGAACAATATATATCACTTCTTAATGTCTTATATAACTTCTTGTAAATATATATGACATCTTAAATAATATATATCTAATTTTTTGTAAAAATATATGATATTTTAAATAATATATATGACTTCCTAATGTCCTATATGACTTTCTGTTAATATATATGATATTCTAAATAATATATATAACTTTCTGACAAAAAATCATATAAGGCATCAGAAAGTCATATATATTGTTCAGAATGGCATATATATTCACAGAAAGTTATATAAGATATTATAAAGTCATATATATTGCTCAGAATATCATATATATTCATAAAAATTAATATATATTATTTAGAACATCATATATATTCACAGAAAATTATATAAGATATTAAAAAGCTATATATATTGTTCAAGATGTCATATATTTAAAAAAATTGTACAAGACATCAAGAAGTCATATATATTATTCAAGATATCATAAAGATATAGAAAATCATATATATTATTTAAGACATCATATATATCCATAGAAAGTCATATAAGATATCAGAAAATAATAATATTATTCTTTCTTTATTCTATGGAGAGAAGGATATTTTCGTCATTAAAAATTAAAAAAAAAAAATTAAACGGCATTAATATCTATCCCATCTAGGTGCGTCAGGTGCCCCAATATTATTGGACGGTGTGCTCCTATTACATCGCATACGGTGCACAAAGAATTATTTAGTTACAACAGTAGTAGTAGTCCGATGCACAACCGTTCAAAAGATGACTTTACCATAATCAGTACAAATAGAATTTCTATATCAAATTGTTCTCATTGCATTCATCATCAAGTAACTGACTAATGGAACTCAGATATCTCAGAGGTTGAATGATAAAGTTGTGGTTGAAGTGCCAAAACTTTGTTAATATAGTTCGAGTCTATTATCTAACAATGATAACCCTCCCACCCAATCAAATTTGATGGTAGAAGACTCACTATTAAATCCATTTTGAATATCAAAATCTTATAATTAGTTGGTTATCTGATTCCCAATCAACATTAGAAGTCATCTAATGGCCCTAAATATGCCATCAAATTAAAATGCATACGGTCATCGTTGGATAGTTTTAGCATATAAAATATATTCAAGGTGAAGGATTAGTCCTAGAAGTCCTATTTCTTATTTTAGTTCACGTTGAAATCGAACTTTAGAGGTGCCCAACAATTATGAGCATTGTACCATTCACTATGATGTGAAAAAGGGGGTAACATGGGGTATTTATAGTGCTCCAAGGACATAGAGACAAACAATAATATGCACCATATAGATGTGTGTGTTTGTTAATACAAAAAAATAACTATTCTTAAGGGAATCATCAAATCCATTATATATATGTATGTGTATCTAAAGTGGAGGTTCAATTTCTGCAAAATTTTCTATTCATCATGTAGGCAACGATTTTATTAATTCTGTTATTGATTTGATTGGCTATTTTTATATTTGATTATTATTAAAGCTTATTACTTAATATGAAATATATATTAATAATTCTAATATTAATGCGCTTGATCATTATTAAAGTTTTGCAATAGAATTTTGGCAAACTCTCTATTTATTATAATTTGTTACATTGCCATATTGTATTCTAAAGGCTTAATTATTTTAAAAATCTTAGATTTTTAAAGATTTTCATTTTTATCCTGAACTTCAATTCGTTGCCATCAGATCCTCAAATTTTTATAATATTCCAATTTTCCTCCAAGTGCTATTTTCATTTGACGACCGTGACGAAAATATCATGTACTATTATGTTATATAGTGAAAGTTGATGTGGCATAGAATTAGTTGACGTAGAATCTTAAACTTCTTCTTCTTTCCCATTTCTTCCTTCTAATTATGGTTTTTACTTTTCATTTTATTATTTTTCCTCCATTGTTTTAGAGCATGACCCACGTGAAAAGAACAAGATAGAAGAACAAAGCATGGGAGATTAGGATTTATTGTTCCCATCTTCTTATTAGCTTTTTTTTTTTAATTTAGATTCTCTAAGATTAGCTTTGTAAATTTATAAGATTAGCTACAGATTAAACGAATCGATAATTCGAATCATTACAAACCCAGAAACTCTGTCAATCACACAATTTTTTTTAGTAAATGTAAATAACAAAAAAAAAAGAGACAACTAAGATCGCTGCAACCTTAAAGTTTAAATTTTTCAATACTTGATAAAAATGATGATGATAGAAGCAATTTCGATGGTGGTTGTGGCTTCCATGGAGAAGAGTTTAGAGATGATGATGGTATAGACAGAGATGACAATAGTGGTGTAGGAGGTGGTGGAGTTTTAGAAGAGGCAGTGATGGAGAGAAAGTGATGAAATTGAAAATAGAAACCTTAGCTAAAAAGAAAAAATGGGAAAGAAAGTGTTTAGAATTTTACATCAGCTTTTGTTATATATTACATAATAGCACATGATATTTTTGTCACGATCATCGGATAGAAATAACATTTAGGGATGAAATTGTAACATTATAAAAATTTAAGAATCTAATTGTAATGAATCAAAGTTTCAGATAAAAATGAAAATCTTCAAAAAATCTAAAATTTTTAAAATAATTAAACCTATTCCAAAAGATGTCGAAAATTATAAAATCATATATCATGTGAGACCAATATTGATGATAAGAGTTTTTGCATAGATTGGAATCTTTTATTTATTATATTATTTTATTATATTTCAAAGATAGTTAAAATAAAAGAAAAAAATTGCATCCATGTACAGGTTAGCCAATGATTTCTATACTGACCATCTAGTTTTTTTTTTTTTGCTAGCATCCTGTGGCCCATTCAGCATCAGACCTATGGTCAAAGAGGAATTCTTTGTGCACTGCCAGCAGTGTAGAAAATCTGATATGGAGCGCACTACTTCATTTTATTAGCTTACATAGCTATTGTTTTTCAATGCGCATTTAATATTCGTAATTCTATTTTTTTATTTAAAATTTTAAATGATAAAAATATCTTTCTTAAAAATTATGATACATCTTCTTAAAAATTATGACATCTTTTTATCTCTTTCCTTCCAAAAAAATTATGCCATTTCTTCATAGAATTATAACACTCTTTTTATAAAAATTATGATACATGGTGCTACAATTTTGATGAAAAAGTGTTATAATTTTTATGAGAAAAAAAAAGATATCATAATTTTTAAGAAGAGATGTCATAATTTTTTTTCAAAAGGTATGGATGTTATAATTTTTTTAAAAAAATATCATAATTTTTAAGAAAATATGTTATAATCAAAAAAAAATAATAATATTTTTATTATATAAAATTTTTTTTAAAAAAATAATTTATAAATATTAAATATATATTAAAAAACAATGATTATGCATTTCAAGTCAGATTTTCTGCACCGCCACTGCACAAAGCATTTTCCATGGCCGAATCGATTAGGTCCAGTGGACTACACCCAAGTGCGCCCGCTCTACCAAAAAAAAAACCACAACACGTTATTCTTTTTTATATCACAGTTCGCTGGAACTCCAGGAAGACGACCGAAGCCCAAGCCCCCCATCCCCCTTCTTTCCGGCGTTGAGGCAGAAGAGAGATGGCCGCGCCGCTGCAACGAAGGAGCCTCTCCTTAGCTCGTCTACTTTTCTTCCGCTCCTCTCACCTCTCACAGTCGAGATCGCTCGCTTCTGATGCCCTCGTCGAACGAAAGCCCGGGGAGATTGGAATCATCTCCGGGATTCCTCAAGAACACCTCCGCCGCAAGGTATCCTCTCGAATTTGCCCGACTTTTCTTCTATTGGTGATCAGTTTCTTTTGTTTTATGTGTTCTCCTTTTGTTCCCAATCGAAATCATTTCGCTATTATATAAAGAGGTCAGATTCCAAAAGGCAGTAGAGTTTTGATTTTGTTTTCTTTTTTCTTAAATTTCATTCAGCCATTTGAATCGTTAATAGCTATGACTTTTTTCGGTGATCTGGGCCTCGGAAACTGTTTTGGACAACCAATTAGACAGCTGAGGGCATAAAATTTTGGAAAGTTTATTGCATTTTCTTTACAGGCATTAGTGGATTAAGAAAGCGGATTTTTTGGCCAAAATTATAACCTCAATGAATTGATTTTGTGCTTGTAGACTTGTTGTCCATATTGGAAATGAGAGGAAAAGGACGTCTTAGTAAACATGGATCCTTTCATATCAGGCAAGCATGTTGTGTGAATAGAAAGAAATTTGACTCGACTGTTTTTGATGCTTGATATTTACCCATCTAAAGAGATTGTTGGATCAAAGAATTAGCTTAAAACACGATCACCAAATATCTCTTCAAAAGTACATGACTTCCAGCTTCACTTTCTTTAACCCACTTTTACCATGAAAGATCTTATTCATGTCAACTGAAATTTGTTAAAAATGATATCAAGCGGTTATTACCTTAGTAAAGCTAGTCTCAATGATAAGGTGATGAATTGCTATGAATTCTAAGCCTTGTTCTTCCCTCCGTGTAAGTGCGGTGAAGTAGCTAGATTGCAGAATTGTTGTGGAATTGTTTGTTTGAAGCCAGGGAAGACCAGAAGGATATTATAAGACAAGATGAGGTGCTTGCAAGGCGAAAGACTCTTATAATAGTTTTCATGTCATTTATTTATGAACTATATGAATTATTGTGAGGTAGATGCGGTTAATTTGAATGACATTTACATCTTCTTGTATGCTAGCATTGTTACAGTTAAATTTGCTTTCATTTTTTTTTTTTAATTTTTGAAATGTACTTTTGACATATACTACTTATAGTGAATACAACTTACTAGAAATAAGGTGTACTATTTTGTCAATATCTTAAATATGGATAATGTATGAAATGAAAGAAGGGTTGGTGAGGGGTAAGAATTGTTCTCTAAAGCTATGAAAACTCTAGATCTTCATATCGATACACAAGCATTGATATATTCTACAATTAATTATTTTGAATGTATGGAAGTATATCTCTTATCTCATAATATCTATGATCATTTAAAGTCTCTGTGGAAGGCCTAAAAAATGTCAAATTCTTGGATAAACCTTATTTTTATTATATTCTGAAGCATTTTAACCAAACATGTGATCTAAGAAACAATGTTTTTAGAGCACTGTATGAGCTTTAGTTCTCCAGCTAATTACAATTTTTATTGGTCTGCACAATGTAGATCAATGCTTGCATATATTATGCATTGTACTTGTGGATAAATGCCTCCTTTCTGTCACCAATCAGTAATTATATCTAAGAATTTATGCTTACCTGTAATCATATTGCTTGCTAGAAAAGATAATGTGTCAGACAATACAACAATGTTTTCTCTTGATGCAGGCATAATATTTGACACTTGTGTGGGGTTACAAAATATGAGAGAGCCATTTAGATTGCATTATGTTTGTTTTGTTTGCTGGCATGACTAGATAATTCAAATTAAATGCATCAACATCTTGCACTTGTTGAAAATTTGGAAATTTATACATAGAGTGCTCATAGTCTTGGTTTATTTTCATTATACATTTCAAATCTTTCTGAGGATTCCCTTGTAAAAAGAACCTTTGCCATGTGCCAACTAAAAATTTTGTAGGCCTCGTACCATCCATTGACTGTTCTCCAGATTGTGCTTTTCCTTATTCCAATCCTAAGCAAATCTAATGAAATGAGAATTCTCTTGAATTCCCTTTCTCACTATGCCCATCCTAGTTTTCTAAGGCTTTGTTTTCTTCTTTTCTAATAATCTGGACTTCTTTATATGTTGTTGATGACATAAACTATGCATACCTAAAACAACTTATTGAGTTCACATAGATGATAAAGCAAAGACATTCTAAATCCTTACTTGATCAATCTGCCTTGTGAAAGCAAATGTTAATTTTATTAAATTTTCTTTAGTTAGCTTTATACCTTTTTGGAGACTATGTTCCTTTAATTAAACAGAAAATTTATAAGGCAGTTTTAATTGGCAGTAGATGTATAATATGTCAATACCTTTTCCTTTTCAAGTGCATAACCAACTGTTTGCTAGCTATTTTCAAAGGGACTCTTCGACGATGAAGGCTAGTTGTCCCTATAGGAATTTATCAAAAACGGCCATTGAAGCACTTGGGTAGCCACTGGAATGGCTATGCTTGATCATTTGATTCTTCCTTGTAAATAATGCTAAGCAGTCATTTGGTAACTCAGCTGTTTAAACATCTACTGATATGCTATATTGTCCATGTCGTCAGTTTATCAATTTAAATAATGATCCATAGATTCTTTAAACTCATAGCATGTCAATGTTTATTATGTTCTATTATTGACCTAATGATCAAAGCAGATATTCAGTATACCAGCTAAGTGGAACTTTTTTTTCTTAAAAAAAAAAAAAGAAAACTATTTGTGTAAGCATTGCATACCCTTGAATGCATTGCTTGCAGCACATTTAAGTGTACCAAGAAGAGATATACATGGTTGTTTATGACTTCACGTACATGTGCCCAGTCTTAGCCTCATCTAACCAGAAGCTATTCATTTTGTCAGTTCTGTCTGTGAACAAAGGTACTCCCAATCTAATTATCTTACTGTATCCACACACCTGCCTTTCTCTATTAGTGAAAAAGCCATCTCCTCTCAAAACGTGGTTGGCTGCACTGACTTTGAGTCAATGTTTCATGGAAGGATTGAACAAAGTTTTATGTTCAGCTGTCAAGTTCCTCACAGGCCACTTCAGGTAATATTTAGCCTATCATAGCACTTAGAATGCCAGTTGATGAGTAGGATTTCTCAGTAACTTGTCTGGTTTAACAAGGGAGATTAATTGGAATTGTCTTTTCCCTAAAAGCCTCTATCTTTCTCATTTTGTTCTCATCCTCAATTTTTTGTTTCAATATATTCTTTATTTTAAATAATTTTCTATTTTTATTTATTCTTATCATTATCATATGTTCCACTGCTCTGGTCCTTTTATTCCTGGAATCAAGAACGATGCTACATACCCCTAATGATTAAGACAGCTGCCAATCTTACAAGTCATTTCCCTTAAAAGTGTAATGTTTCTAACAAGTTACCATTATATAATGTGGCTAATTGTGATGTCATAGTTATTCTTTTTGCTTAACAGTTTAATAGGCTCTTTAACTGCATAAACAGATTAAAATGCAAATGTTCAACACTATTCTATTGTTTATGTTTTTAAAAAAATAATATTAATGTTAGATTTGTAATTCTGTATGAGATAATAGAGCAGTGTAAAAATAGATCAAAATTTATAGGACTGGATTTGGGAAATTCAATGCAGCTTCCCATGCATGTTTGTATTATTTATTGAATGAGTGTATCTCGTCTGCTTCATCTATTCTATGTTTTGGACAGAAGGATTCCTTTTGTGTTCATTTGCATTTTTTTTTTTTTTTTTTTTTTTGTAGGTCATGATCTATTCACCAGCTCGGACTGCAAGTCAGCAAGGTTCTGGAAAAGTTGGAAAGTGGAAAATCAATTTTATGTCAACCCAGAAGTATGATTCTCACTGATTTTTTACTTCCTATTTTTTCTTTTTAGTTTGGAGGAATGGTCAATGTTTGTAACATAATTTTTTAGTGTGATCGTATTGCACAATAGATTGTTGAATTTCTTTGATGGACACTAATGTGGTTTTAAGGTCTCGTCTGTGAATGTGGACTTCTCAAATCCTTCTGTTCATGCAGGGTGTATTTCAGCATAGCTAATTGTTCTTAATTATGTTTATAATGTTGAGCATGTCAATTACAATTTTATCTACATTGCATTCATTTGTTATGCTAGTCCATTTGTTTCAAAAATTAGCGAAGCTATTTGGATCTCCTATACAGCTAGCTGATGACTCCTAAACATGTAACCATCGCAATTATCCCATGTGTAGTTTGGGAGATATATATTTGGTCAGCATGACATGGGAATTTTATTTTCCAATTGCAAATAACCTAAATGATAGCTAAAAAAACATATCATGCTTATTCTATGCTACTTTCAAAATATAAATTTTGTGAATAACCACTACTAAAAGACATGATGAGAGGCATTCAGGACAATGGATTTCTTTAAAACATTAGTGTAAATCTAGGAAACCATGGATTTCAGAAAAAAAAGAAAGAAAGAGGGATGTAGTGATAGTTTCCTTTCATGAGGGATTTTGAGAAAAAGGTTACGATGATGCAAAATTTTACATTTTTAGTCCAGTTCTTTTTTTGACACTTGCATTTGGAAAGAACATTTCTAGCTGAGGATCATTTGATAGTTTACCATTGAATTTGGAGCTTTAATCATTTTTTCCCATTCGGTTTAAGGCTTATGATGCAAATTTCAGATCAACTAATTCAGCTACGAGGATAGGTGATGCAGTATCATGATGGATGGGGAAATAGGGGTACTTATCAACTTAGAGATCAATTGAGCAATATATTCTATAATACATATGCCTTGTCAACTACTGAAGTAATATTGTCATGGACAAGCATATTTGCTGACTGAAAAGTGTATTAGTGCCATCTATATAAATTGAATGCACCGGCCAAATTAGGAAGAGTGTTACTGCCTAAAGGTGATGTGGGGATAATGGAGCAACCACCTTGGTTCAGCCTATTTGGAGTGCCCTATAATTTAGTCAAGAAGTCAAAGTCTAGTATTAATTATGCTATAATAGCTGGTGGTTGTTATGCTTTAGTGTTATGTTATTAATCTTGAATGTGCATCTTAGTATTTCTAGGATTGTTACTTTATTTATTTATCTTTTAGAAAATTATAAGTATAATGCGGTGGGATATGTAAGGTCATCTTGCGTCTATATAGATACATAGTAGGGAAAGAAAAATAGTGAATAGTGAAGAATTTGGAATGACCTTTGTATTAAAGTTTCTTTGAAGTTAGTGGTTGATTCCACTTTTCATCTCTTTTTTCCTATTTTCCTCTTTCCTTATCTCTTCTCCTTCTTTTGCTTAAGCTCCTACTATATCCAACATTAGTTGGTATCAAAATATTAGTTCGACCTCTCATCCTTTTTTGTATTCCCTCTTCAAGAAGATATCTTCATCTTAAAATTGTGGTCTGCAACAGCAAGAAGTAAGATGAATCTCTTTCACATCCTGAGGAGTTACTTCATGAACATGAAGGATGATCGGCTAGACTAGAAGGATAGATGAAATTTTCAGAGAAGTAACCAATCAGTTAGAAGAACAAAACAAAAGGTTCGAGCAACTTCAGGCGATGCTTTCTGAACTCATAACAACTTGAACTTCTTCAAATGAAAGGCTATCATCCTCTGAAGTTTTCATCATAGCATCAAGATCATCATGAGGGTAGCACAGCAAAGACATCTATAGGCCTATACTATCCAATTCTTAACAAAGATTTGAACTCGAGGGCGAGTTCCACACAGTGAAAGCATCGGACACTGAAGCAATGGAGCAACCATCTTGGTCAGCCCATCTTGGTTGGTTCCCATTTTGGAGTGGCCTATAATTTAACCAAGAAGTTGAAGTGTAGTATTAATTTTAACATTGAATCTGTCTTTTAATATTTTTAAGCTTATTAATTGTGTTTCATGTGTGGTATCTTTTAGAGTTTGTAAAAGTATTTATTTATTTGATTTTTGGCAAGCTGTAATGGCTAATGCAGTCGTATATGTAAGGTCATCTTGTGCCTATATAAATAGATATGCAGTAGGAAAAGAAAGGTAGTGAATAATGAAGAATTTGGAATGAAATTTGTATTTAAGTTTCTTTGAATGTACTGGTGTATCCCACTTATTATCTCTATTTTCTTACTTTCCTCTCCTCTTTCCCTATCTCTTCTCCCTCTTTTTTGCTTAAGCCATATCATTTCCATTGTTAGGAGGTGTAATACCGAAGGCACGAAGCTTTTAGATTGGGAAAAAAAGGAGAGAAGAAAGATGGAATAAGAATGGGTAGAAGAAAAAGCAAAGAAATGTCTTCTTTTGGTCTTGAATAAGGTCACATGATATGGGAAAACCAACAGTTCTTCACCTAAGCAGCATATGCCACAAGTGTTGAGTGCAGCTTAGGAGAAACGCTCTCCAGTTTTGATTAGGCCTCCTTTAATTTCTTTAACCATGAGTGCACCAGAAGTTTGGCCTTTGGGACTATTTCTTCGTGCACTAGAGACAACACCATGGATAAATAATCTGGACTTGCACAAAGTGGGTTGCAATAGTAAAATTCAGCTTCTCTCTCAGATCATTCTTTACCATGAATCAACACTTATGCATGTGTGGGCATAAAGATTCCTGTTAACTTTGTTTATATTTTGTCTCTGTTGTAGTGCTTGTTGTCTCTCATTTCTTCTTGTGGTCTATGGTTTTTCTTAGGATATGGTATAGTATAATGACAAAAATGATTCAGTTGAGTCTTGTGCATTATGTACTTGTTTTGACACCATATTGCCTGTAGGTGGGAGAATCCATTGATGGGCTGGACTTCCACAGGTGACCCATATGCTAATGTGGGTGATGCAGCTCTCAGTTTTGACAGTGAAGAAGCTGCAAAAGCATTTGCTGAGAAGCATGGATGGGACTATGTGGTAAGCATTGCTCATTTATAACTTTTACTATGTTTAGATGAAATTTAGTGAAAGATGATACAACCAACTTTTGATATAAACAAGTTTTTAATGCCTATGTTGAACAGAATATTTACTGTGTTTAGATGAAATTTAGTGCTTGGTCATTTGTAATGTACTCTTAGCTGAGTAAGCAGCAGTTCATTGACAAGTCCTTTTGCACCTGTCTCGTCTATTGGCTTTTGCCAGACAGACATGCAATTGTACCCTTGCTTGGTGAACCTTTATTCTAAACTTGGACTTACTATCACCGATCGGTCCCCTTGTGCTGACTTCCGTTTATTGTGCTCTGGACCTGCAATAGTTGGAAATTTCCAAGATGTTGTTGGTGGCCATGGAAACTATTATGATTTTTCTTGTTATCTTGGATCTGATATGTAGAATGCATTTTCTTTAGAAGTTGTCTCGGCCAGATGGAGCTGCAAGTGCTTTCTGATGATATCTAATTGTTGCATCGCACTAAAATTTAAGAGGATGATTGCTTTTGGGTAAAATTTGGAGGAAAAAAAAATCATTAGGGAAACGAGGTATTTACTTTATACTATGGACATACATGCCCATGATAATGGAAGAAAAGTGCATGATGAGTGCTTAGCTCTTACCACTATTTATTATTAAAAGATAAGATGATGAGAGACTGTAGTCTTTTTATTTAGAGAAAAGAAATAATGAAACCTAATTATCCAAATTAAAATCACATATCATGGAGCTCCCCATTGTAAAAATTGGAGCTCTATAGATGCACCGGTAGAGTCCTGAGTTTCTCAAACACAAACTTCTGATGGTGTTGGTCTCCTTCTGACTTATACCTTGATTATGAGTTACACTTATTCTACTTCAAGTAGGACCTGTAATGTTACTAAAACTATATCCCTCGATTCCATGCTGAACTTGGATATGGTGAATCGATCCAGACTGGCATCATCCATTCCATACTCAGCCTCTATGACATACCACAATTCCTTATCTGTCTTGATGGGAAGGTGCATATCCTAAAGAGAATCGGATCAGGCACTAAGTATCCTATGGCGAAAACAAAAGCCTATTTCTTCTGGGGTTTTAGTTTGAGAACTAGAGGATCCTATTTCCTAGGGATTGGGAGTTGAAGCTGGTTGGGAGGTTGATCTAGAAGATGGTTTAGGATCAGGAAATTCTGTGGTTAAGATCAAACCTAAAGTGGTAAGTGTCACAGGGCTGATTCTCGCCCAGAATTTTTGCAAGAATGCAAGCCTTGTGCGGCACTAGACCCACGTCTAGTTCAGCCTCTCAGTACTCTCCTCCCATAAGGGACATGATATCAAGGCACATAAGGAAAATATCACAGATTTTCATTATTCCAATTCTTCATATACACTGGATAATAGAGACCCGCCCACAGTCTCTCCGAAATCCCAACGTACCCACTCCTAGTTTTGCAACCCAGGAATTTTGGCTTATATAGGCGGTGGACAATCTTCCCCAACCGCTGGGAACCAACTCAGAATCGTTCCCATCTGTTTGGAGGGCAACCGCTCCAAGGAGTTGGGAGCCAACTGCTGTCAACTCCCCCAAACTGCTGCTGGACAGCAACTGACCAAGGCAACCGAAGGCAACTGTCGGGCCAACTCAGAATCCCGTCCAACTGCATGCCAAGGCCCGGGCTGCATGCGCCCAAGACCAGGCTCGGGTGCCACCCTGCGCACCCTTGTGAACTCATGCGCGCACGCGTTCGGCCGTGCGCGCCCATGCGCGGGCTGATGCCACGCGCGCCCATGCGCGGGCTGATGCCACGCGCTCTGCTGTGCCGTTGGCTCGTGCGTCCTGCTGCCGCGCCTCCAGCACCATGCGCATTCCTCTGCGCATCCTGCTGCCGCACGCGCCCTATGCTGCGCGCGTCCTGTGCCGCACGCCACCGGCACGATGCGCATCCCCTTGCGCATCCTGCTGCCGCGCGCGCCCTGTGCTACGCACGCCCAGTGCCGCGCGCGCCCTGTGCCGCACGCCTCCGGCACCATGCGCATCCCTCTGCGCATCCTGCTGCCGCGCGCACCCTGTGCTGTGCGCGTCCTGTGCCGCACGCCTCCGGCACTATGCGCATCCCTCTGCGCATCCTGCTGCTGCGCGCGCCCTGTGCTGTGCGCGCCCTATGCTGTGCGCGCCCAGTACTTGCCGCGCACACACCCTGCTGCGGGCGCGCTCGAACATGGCGCCAGTGCACTGCCCATGCGCACCCCAGCGCGCGCCCGTCCATGGTGCCGCACGCTGCTGCATCTTGGCACCCGTCTGCTGGTGCCAATACTTGGCCTGGCCATACGGGCATCAGGCCATGCCTTATCCTCGCAGAGCTCCGCCAAGCCTCTGCGCACTTGGGATTGGCACGGTAAAGGCATCAACCCATGCCATCCCAGGAAGCCAGCTAATGGGGCCGTGACAAACCTCCGCCACCCGAAGATCCCGACGTCCTCGGAGGGAGGTGTGACAAGTAAGTTTGGATCGCCTCTCCAAACTGCCACAAGGATGTCTCCTTCTCCCAACTAGCCTCGTTCTCTTTGTCTTGTTGGCACACCAAGCAAGACCGGACATAAGCCTTGATGTCCTCTTCTATCTTCGCCCATACAAATGTACGGGACAAGAGAGCAATCCTACGCTCCCTTCCTGGGTGTCCCGCCCCTTGGGACTCATGGGACTCCCTCATGAGTTGTCTTCTCAGTCCCCTGCCATCAGGGACATATAGTCTATTATTTTTGCCCACCAATAGACCATCTACAACCCAATATCTTTGGGTCACACCATCCCGAACCTGTTGAAGCAGCTTTTGGTAGCCTTTATCCGATTGCGCCACCACCCGAATCCTGTCGATGAAGTCTGCTTCCACAGAAGAAATAGCAGCAACCATTTCCACAATGCCTTTCCTACTCAAGGCATCAGCAACCTGGTTATGCCTCCCAGGTTTATGCTCCCATTCCATGTCATATTCCGCCAAGAATTCCTGCCACCGAGCCTGTCTAGGAGACAGCTTTTTCTGCGTCAAGAAAAATGTGTTAGCCACATTATCAGTTTTCACCACAAACCTAGTACCCAACAGGTAGACCCGCCATGTCCTCAAGCAATGCACCACAGCCAGCATCTCCTTCTCATGGGCAGAATATCGCTGTTCTGCCTCCTTGAGTTTCCAGCTTTCAGAGGCAACTGGATGTCCCTCTTGTACCAGCACACCTCCAATTGCTTTATCGGAGGCATCGGTATGCACTTCGAAAGGCTTCACAAAATCGGGCAACTTCAGCACTGGTTTCGACGAAACAGCCACCTTCAATTCCTCAAAGGCCTCTTGGCACCTTTCGATCCAAACCCATGGTTGATCCTTCCTCAACAGATCTGTCAATGGGGTAGCCTTCCTTGAATATTCGGCTACAAATTTGCGATAATAGTTTGCCAACCCAAGAAAACTTCTCAACTCGGCAACTTTGGTAGGTGCTGCCCAATCCAGAATGGCCTGCACCTTCTTTCGATCCATTTTCACCGTGCCATTGCCCACTACATGTCCAAGGAAATGAATTTCTCTGCAGCAGAATTCACACTTTTCCTTCTTGACATATAGCTTGTGTTCCCTTAGCCGATTGAACACCAGCTTTAAGTGCTTTTGATGTTCTTCCAAAGAACCACTATATATGACTATATCATCCAGATAAATAACCACAAACTGATCGATATAATCATAAAAGACATCATTCATTAAGTTGCAGAAAGTTGCAGGTGCATTTGTCAAACCAAACGGCATGACAAGGAACTCATAGGATCCATACCTCGTAACCATAGTGGTTTTAGGTTCATCCCCTTCGGCAATCCTCACTTGCCAATATCCTGATCGTAGATCCAACTTGGTGAAGTATGCAGCCTTGGATAAACGATCGAATAAATCTGATATCAGGGCACCGGGTACTTGTTCTTAATGGTGACTTTGTTCAGGCCTCTGTAGTCCACACAGAGCCTAAGGGAACCATCTTTCTTTTCCTGGAACAACACAGGGGCACCGAAAGGAGCTTTAGATGGTTGTACCTTTCCCGCATCCAGCAGTTCGCCCAACTACTTCTTCAATTCAGCCAACTCCTTAGGCGACATTCTGTAGGGAGTTTTGGCAGGAGGTCTTGTGTCGGGCACAAGATCTATCTTGTGGTCCACAGCACGTCGAGGCGGCAACCCTTTTGGCAACTCCGAAGGCATCACATCATCGAATTCCTGTAGGAGTCCAGCCACCTCCTTTGGCACCGTTGCTGTCTCATCAGGGCCCACATCAATGAGAGAGCAGCAAGGTAAGTTACTTGGCCCCGCTTCCATCCACGGGCCAACTGCATGGCGGAGACCATCTCCACCTTTGGTTTGCAAACACCAGCATCCGAAAGCATGCTGCACCCTGTAACAAAATAAGGTCTCCTCTCATCATGGATCATCAGTCCATTCAAGTGTGGCCATATCGCCACTTTGGCAGCGACAAAAAAATCATTGCCAAGGATCAAATTGTAGTCGTCCAGCGGAACCACCATCAGGTTCATGTGACCATCCCATCCGCCAATGGTCACTTGGACGTCAAAGGCCATGCCCCTCACGGCCTGGGCTTGGGAATTGACTGTCTTGATACGGCTTGAGTGTTTCACTATACTCAAGCCTAGAGTGGGTACTATCCTTTCAGCCACAAAACTGTGCATGGCACCACTATCCACCATGGCTGAAAGCTGATGTCCATTGACTTCCATGCGAACGAACATCAGTTTGGGGCGTTCCTTGGCTTTCTCCGCTTGCATTGCACCAAGCAATTGCAGTGGTGCAACTTGGTGTGTAGCCTCTGAATCAGAATCATCACAGGCATCTTTAGCAATAATGGCACTTATCTTGCTCTTGTTGGGACAATTGCGAGCAAGATGAGGACCATTACAGATGAAGCAACCGGGATGAGGAGTGGCTTGATCCCTCCTTTGGTGGAAACCCTCCACCTTAGCCTTCCCTTTATCAGCAGCATCCATGGTCTGCTTCTCGCCAACATCCTTTGGCCTCTTCCTGTGATTCGAAAACCCATTGCTGGGCTTACTGATTCGCAAATCCACCAAGGCATCAGCGGCAGCCAATGCGGCGGGCAAGTCCTTAATGCCTTGCCGTCGCAACTCCAATTGCGCCCACGGTTGTAGGCCAGACAGGAAATTGAATAGCCTGTCTGCCTCGGACATATCCCTTATGTCCAACATAAGAGAGCTGTACTCCTTCACATACTCTCTTACTGATCCGGTCTGCCTCAACTTCTTTAGGGAGTCCCTTGCAACCCATGCTGTATTGCAAGGGAGGAATTGCTCCTTTAATTCCTGTTTCAGCACCTCCCAAGTGTCAATCTGTGGCCTGGCAACATCTTCCATTCTGGTTCGCCACCAGAGTTTGGCATCCCCCACCAAGTACATACTGGTGATGGAGACTTTCTCCTCTTCAGGAGCATGCGCAGCCTTGAAGTATTGCTCCATGTCCCACAAGAAATTCTCCAAATCTTTGGCACTCCGCATGCCATTGAAAGGCTTTGGATCAGGGACCTTCATCTTGACGGGCGCATCTCCTTGCGAAGGGTTCTGCAGCACCGTCTTGAGGAGTCTGACATCATATTGCATCTCCTCCAATTGTTGCTGCGCCATTGCCAAGGCTTCCTGCAGCGGAACCAATGTGGCCAGCGAGTTCTCCACTTGCGACCACAAAGGTTCAGCGGCTTCAATTTGAGGCACACCGAGCATTGCTTCCAACCGGGACAATCTCTCACGGATAGCTTCCATGTTACCACCCGTTCGCATGAGCGCCACCCCCACGCTCAATGTTTTGGCTCTCAAATGGCCAAAATTTCTTCACTCGAGCAAACCTGGCTCTGATACCAACTGTCACAGGGCTGATTCTCGCCCAGAATTTTTGCAAGAATGCAAGCCTTGTGCGGCACTAGACCCACGTCTAGTTCAGCCTCTCAGTACTCTCCTCCCATAAGGGACATGATATCAAGGCACATAAGGGAAATATCACAGATTTTCATTATTCTAATTCCCCATATACACTGGATAATAGAGACCCGCCCACAGTCTCTCCGAAATCCCAACGTACCCACTCCTAGTTTTGCAACCCAGCAATTTTGGCTTACATAGGCGGTGGACAATCTTCCCCAACCGCTGGGAACCAACTCAGAACCGTTCCCATCTGTTTGGAGGGCAACCGCTCCAAGGAGTTGGGAGCCAACTGCTGTCAACTCCTCCAAACTGCTGCTGGACAGCAACTGACCAAGGCAACCGAAGGCAACTGTCGGGCCAACTCAGAATCCCGTCCAACTGCATGCCAAGGCCCGGGCTGCATGCGCCCAAGACCAGGCTCGGGTGCCACCCTGCGCACCCTTGTGAACTCATGCGCGCACGCGTCCGGCCGTGCGCGCCCATGCGCGGGCTGATGCCACGCGCGCCCATGCGCGGGCTGATGCCACGCGCTCTGCTGTGCCGTTGGCTCGCGCGTCCTGCTGCCGCGCGCCTTGTGCCGCACGCCTCCAGCACCATGCGCATTCCTCTGCGCATCCTGTGCCGCACGCGCCCTATGCTGCGCGCGTCCTGTGCCGCACGCCACCGACACGATGCGCATCCCCTTGCGCATCCTGCTGCCGCGCGCGCCCTATGCCGCACGCCTCCGGCACCATGCGCATCCCTCTACGCATCCTGCTGCCGCGCGCACCCTGTGCTGCGCGCGTCCTATGCCGCACGCCTCCGGCACTGTGCGCATCCCTCTGCGCATCCTGCTGCCGCGCGCGCCCTGTGCTGCGCGCGCCCTATGCTGTGCGCGCCCAGTACTTGCCGCGCACACACCCTGCTGCGCGGCGCGCTCGAACATGGCGCCAGTGCACTGCCCATGCGCACCCCAGCGCGCGCCCGTCCATGGTGCCGCACGCTGCTGCATCTTGGCACCCGTCTGCTGGTGCCAATACTTGGTCTGGCCATACGGGCACCAGGCTACGCCTTATCCTCGCAGAGCTCCGCCAAGCCTCTGCGCACTTGGGATTGGCACGGTAAAGGCATCAACCCATGCCATCCCAGGAAGCCAGCTAATGGGGCCGTGACAGTAAGCTACTATCTCACTTGGCTCTGCCATCTTCTAAAGAAAGAGCCATTAAACAATTTAGGTTTGATATACCATTCATTACTAACTAAAGTCGACATCTTAAATTAAAAAGCTTTTGTTCATCTAGGGTTCTAAAAGTTCATCAAATTTTTTTAATCTAACTTCCAAGAATTAAAAATATGTCACATTTTTTTCTCTTTTCTTTTATTTCTTTTGTGAATATGTCTTATGGTTTATGGAACAAGCGTAAGCATGATGTTGACTAAATTTTTGGAATAAAAAATTTGTACTAGTTAATGATAAATGGGCAAACGTCTATTTTAATTTTGGATTTTTTTTGCATGTACACCTTTTCTAAATATACGAAATTGCATGAATATAAAGTTAATATTTGCATGTATACCCTTATAGGATACTCTTTTTGCATGTGTGCTCTTGATGTCACAGTTCTATCAATGACATAAGTTCAAAAGGCATTTATTGGAGTTAAAAATAAATTAGAATTGCGAATTGACCTTTTATTCCTCCAATGCATGACAGGTCTGACCATCTTGTCTTGTGTACGTGCCTTCCTAAATATATGAAATTGTATAAATACCCTTTGCAAAGTTGTGATTTGCATGTATACACTTATAAAGTACTTTTTTAGCTTGTATATCCTCGATGTCGTAGCTTTTTTGATGACGTTAGTTATAATGGCATTTGTTTAAATTAAATACTAATTAGAATTGTGCATTAAGCTTTTTATCCCTGTAATACGTAAATAGGTTTGACCCAACTCGTGGTTTAAGAAATTAATCCAATTGCTATGCCGTCTTTCTATGTCTCTCTTGCTTTCTCACTCTTTCTATCCTTTGAAATCCTGACCCAAATCCCTAAAGTCCCAAAATCATGGGCTTCTTAGCTAGTTGTAAGTATGCATGATTCTGAGGTTGGATACTGGGATTGAATGCCGAATACAACTATCTAAAAACTATTAACCTGTATAAATTATGGTAAAAATAATATCATATATGACGGAAACTTATGGAGGATAAGACCTGAACTTGAGAAGAGCTAGACTAGAGTATATCAATTCAATAATAATAGAAGGGGATTTAACATGTATACCCTTTATAAATATTTGAAATTGTATATATAGCCTAGAAAATTCATTATTTGCATATATACCCTTGCAAATTATTTCTTATTATATGCATATACCTTCAAAAGTTTACTATTTATGTGTATACCCTTATAATTATTATTTTCACTCATCTACTGTTAAAGATATTTCATTCAGTTGAATTTTAAACGTCTTGTTTCTTCACGGCATTAGATGGCATGGGTAGACATGAAAAGAAAAAATTATAAGGGTATTCAGCAAAGCAAAAGGTATTTTATAAATATGGGTAAATAGAAACTTTGCGATGGTATTAATGTAATTTTGTATATTTAGAAGGTATACATGCAAAAATTCCTTTAAATTTTATATTCATGAGCTAAAAGGTTGCTGGTCACATGAGAAGTGAGAAGTGAGAACTGATGGTGGAGCTTGCATTTGTACCTAAGGATTATGAAAAGAAGAAAGGCATTAAGTAAGCTAAACAAAAGTCTAAAGGGATGAGTTTCCACAGCTTCTTGATTGGAGAAGGATCTTTCACATGTATCAGCTCAATGTTTCTATAAAGCAAAACTGAATTTATGAAACAACACTGGTTGGATATAACTTTTGTCACGTGGATGACATGTTCGATCATATATACAAGACCTTGTATATGGGTAAGGATTTATCTAAAATATCTTGCTGATTTAGAATTTAGATGCATATAATTAATTTGCCTCTCTGACTTTTGATTTTAGTATTTACACATTCAATGCTATAGTTAAAAATAGGGTAGCTCTAGTTCTAGGTTCAGCAAAATTGAAGACCGTCCTTCAACTTATCTCAAATAGCTAATTTAGGGTAGAATCACTGAAAGTTCTGTAACTTAGACACTATCACTAGCGGTTTGGAATTGGAAATTTCACTTAAAATAGGTTGAAATATAATGTCACATATCATCTTTAATGGTGAAGAATCTATGCTTTTTCTAAAACAAAAATGTTTAAGGTTTGCATCTTTGACCAGAAATCCTACAATGGAGTTCAATTCATGTGGCATTACGTTTTGGTCTTTTGTCTTTTCCCCATTGGAAGAGTAAAAAATACCATTGGGATCTAGAGATCTTTACTTCAATACAGAATACACACTCAGGTTCTCTCTATGTATAGATATTATAAATAGTATATTATCAGATGCTATAACCTCCTCTCTTATGCATGACCAATGATTGAATTACTGTTTGTGTGTCTGTTACTTGTGTGCTGGCTTGGTATGGTATTGTAGCAAGCTATGCTGATGATGCCCCAGGGCAAAAGTGATGTAATTGTGCTGGTTCTTGTCGGTGCTTTGCATGCAAAACTGGCACGCATGAGCACAGACCAACACAACTTGGCTTGGTTGGTCACAAATGATACAGAGGTACTTACCTTTATATTGTCCCATATTTGTCTGGAATGGTATCGGTTGGTATTGCATGGTACCTAAATTCTTGATCATGGTAACATGCTTTAATTACATTATAGAACACCAGCAAAACTCTGTTAATTATGTCCGTAGGCACCGACCAGGTCCATGGAGAGCAAAACCATCCATTCAACTTTTTTCTCTTATTAAGATCATGGTGTCTGCAAAAGCTCTTGCATCTCATGTATCAATACGACCTTTTTGCTTTTAGGATCACAGCACTTTTTTTGCATGACCCAAATTCTTCATATACTAAAAATCAATAATTTAGCAAAATGAAGAAGACTCGAACACATTTGTAAAAGGTTCAGATCATAGGCTCCTTTTATATGAGGTAGATCTGCTTCTGGGAAGGACTGCTCTTGAGAAAGAGAATGTAGGAAGTATAAGTATGCCACTCTGAACCTTCTGTAGTCCTGTATAATTTTTTGACATAAGGGTGATGACTTTTCTGAATTCCAGGATGAAAATCATCATGTCTTTATTAAATCATCAATGATGTTTTCTGCTGTTTGAATTCTTGACCTATGTTTTTTTTATGGTAAAACGGATATATTATATTAAACTAAACATGAGTAAATACATCCCTGAGAATCAGAAAGTAAAATATCTAAAATTGCATAGATAAATCGGTCGTAGAATCCCGTAGTATTGATTTGGAATGCTTAGCCATGAAAGAAGCCATCTAGCCAGCAGCACTATTGACCTTCCGAAAAATATGTCAAACGTTAAAAGTAGTCAAAGATCTCAATGTTCTCCAACAGTCTTGTAATAATGGATGCCGCCTAGTATTATCAAAAGTTAGATTAGAAAGCCATTTAACAACCATCATGGAATCACCCTCCACCCAAATTTGTGAAGCCCGTATGTTTTTTTCACTGATTCAATGCAACCATCTCATTTCCATCCTAGCAGTGTAATATTGTGATCCATTGATAGTCATACTCTATCATTTCTTGCCATGATTTATGATTGATTTTGATATAAACTCATAGCAGCCAGATATCTGGATGGGTGTCCCACATTTATTCTAGTACATGGACCTATAGTTGCATCATGATATTATCTGAACTGCCTCCTGAATTAAATATTTTTATTGCTGTTATATTCCAATAAGACCGGCTTCAGTTCAACAAAAGTAAATGCCATTATCCATTTTTGCATTCATGATTTATATTTTGCTTCTATAGAAATGCATGATTTGTTGAAAAAAACAACTGTACAGATACCAGAATGTAATCATATATACATTAAATGCTTTCATTGTATGGGGCTTCATAGAGGTACCATATAGGGAAAGAAATCTTTTTTTTTTTTCAATTAATTTTTTTGAATTTTTATGCATGATGAAGATTCTTAGGCTAGCTTGTTTTGTATGTTTGTTTAATATTTAAAGGATGTTGTTGAAGGTTGTGTGAGATAATTGAGTGTGGGTATCCATATGGACCATGGTTCATCATATTGACGCATACTACCTCATATCAGTATATCATACCATACCAATATCAAATTAAGATTTGTTATGCCAAACTAGCTCCCATAGTGAGCGTATGGATACTTTACCAACATAGTATTGGATACCGATAAGGATCGAGTACTGAGATGGTGAACTTCAATATGAAGACTTAATATTTAAAGTAGAGAAGAGCAACTGCAATATGGTATAGAAAAGGGAAATCAACATAACTCACTTTAATAGTCTCAACCCATGTAGAATGTCGAGGCCTCTCATATACATCCAGGTCTTGCAAATAGTTTGGACCTAGAACGTGGGCCAGTTTGGATATTGTCCTCCATCCTTGCTGGTCATAAGATATAGGACAATGACTGGGCTGTGGCTTCGGATGCTGTGCATGTATGTGCAAGTGGTACTCATTGAAGCCCAGCCATCCTTGCTTAGGGTGGAAGTAATATGGTTCTCCGATTCCTGGCTATTATCATATCCATAGAAGTGATAATGTGCAGAGTCGAATCTCACAAGATATGATGAGTGGAAGAAACAAAAGGGATCATATGTGGATGGAGCATAATATCCGCTTTGACTATTTGGATGCGCTTGGAGATTCACCTCTGATCTATGATGAGATTTGTTGTCTACCATACCTATTTGATACACCGGCAAATGTATCACAAATGCCGACTCCCTCCAATTTATGTAAGAGCTCTGGAGCCTCTTGCATCCCAATAGTCCTCAAGATTGCTCACTCCCACTACCTTGTTCATTCCTATCATGCTGATCATCGATGTCAGCTGCCTTGTGGTCTTGTTGAGCCTGCTCCTATTGGCCACTTGCTTCACTTTAGACAATGGTCCCTCATTGCTGCCTCACATCCCCAAGCACCATGATACACTTTCTGCACATCACTACCATATCCATCCATCGATTGCTTCTTCAACGACGTGATCCACCTCCTTTGTTGTCCATGCTACAGTAATTGCATACCCATCGATATCTCGCCAAACCTATCCTTTTCATGGCGCCATCAAATATCAGGCTCTTTCTAACCTTTCTTCTTACCAGAGGCCATCTCCCAAACTAAAATCCATTCTTCCTACATATCACCCAATTAAATCAAGAATCACGAAAATATTTCAGATTTCTAGATTTTTATCATATTATTCATTGATAATCGATGATATTTATTTTTTATTTTATAATAATTCAAAACTCATGCTAGTGTTATCCATGAAAAAAGGCAAGATAATTAATTCAGAGTTGTTCTCATGAATTTGATCATGTTCCATGATTTAACAATTAAATCATTTTTATAATTTTTAGTAGTTATCCTTAAAAAGTAGATTGAAAATCAGAAGATTATATGTTAAGGAATAAAGCACAAAATGCCAATTTTGGAATTCATCTTGTTAATTTGTTTCATATTTATTATATTTAACTAACTTTTTTTTTCAATTTTTTCATTTTCCATTAAAAATAATCCGAAAATCATGAAAATATCCATTAATTATTGAAAAGCATGAAATTAACTTAAAAACTACATTTGTACTTCAGAACATCTGCTGATAATTCTTTTGATTTTTATGCAACCTAGGAACTTTTAATTTTCTTGATTAAAATATTAGTTATGTGATCTTAAATTGTTTCAAGAAGATATTCTATCCACAAAAATCATAGCATACACATACCATGAGTGCAAGCATGCTACCATATTTTTGGACTAAATTCCCATATATTTTGGTTTTTGTTAATATCTTAATATATAATAATATATTTCTGAAAATAAGATATTGGTCAGAAAAACAAAAATAACTATGTTGTAGGCTGCCATCCACCCTACAACATATCCAATATTCAGATAAAAAAATTAACATGGGTCTCCCATTTTTTCTGATTTTTGTCAACTTTGGCCCAAAAAAGAAAAAAAAGATTGGGGGGCCTCACCCAAATGGAGTTCCCTCCTTTGCACCACTGTTAGCGAGACCCTCCTTGATGAGAGGAAAAATGCCATCTCCTCCATCCCTTCTCCCTCTCCTTTCTCCTTGTAATGTAGGTTATCCTTGATTAAGGAAAATTCAGGGTTGCTTAATGGGTTGTCTGGGCTAAATGAGTAGGAAAATTCTGTGAGAAGCTGGGGTTTATGTTGGTAGATGGATGGAGAGCGATTTAAAGTTTTGAGGGTTCTATGTGAGCTGGAAGTAGAAAAACGGGAATAAAGATTTTGTATATTTTGTGAATTTGAAGGCTAATTGATAGATGGGTGGATATAGGTTTTGTTGCTTTTGGTTGCTCGGATTTAGTTCGGATGGAATCAAATCTAAATTTGAGATTTTAGGGTGCTATAATTAAACAAAAAAGAAGAAGAAAAGAGAGAGATTTTATGGGCACTACACTTGGAATCCTGTGGGCATCACACCTAGGGTTAGAAATGCATCACACAATTCCAAAAAAAAAACATTACTTCTTATGAAAATTCTCTGACATTTTGACTGACTTTTTTTAATAATGGGAGATTACAACCCGATTCATAGAGTTCTAATACACCTAATCTTACTAGGTCTTGGACTCCAAATAATAATTCTGTAATTTGACTAATAAAACCCAACTAAAGATTAGAAATGAAGTCCTAAAACATAAAATAGATCTAACATACAACCCATGAGCCATATGACAGTCCATGTCTAGTAAATATGAAATTACAAAAACGCCCCTGACTAAAAGAAATTTCAGAAATCGTAATAAAACCAAAGTAGCATTATATTACTGCTGCAAAAATATAAAATTAAGATTCGATAATGACTAATTGACCATATGCAAGGTCCCAGCAGGGCCCCATGTCATCCAACACATTCCAAATCAAGGCTTGAGCATTAGAACCAGTCTTAGGGCGCCTTTTATAGGTCTTCAATGGCCACTGCTAATGTCCTCTGTCACCTTTTCCGTCACCCTCCTCTCTCTCTCTCTCTCTCTCTCTCACACACACACACACACACACACACACATTATGGGGTTAGAAGGGCTCACAAGATGCCTAAGGGCATCTCTAAATCCAGCTTCCCCCCTTGTCTTGAAAAAGGAATGACGAGCTGTCCCAGTTGGGATGGACCTATATCGACAATATTGATATTGGAACCCATTGGTACTGATTCTGTTCGGCTGCAACAGCCAATACAAGTGACATCTCAGCCAAACTGAGGTCTATGCTAGCTAGTGCCAACCCATCTTGGCTGGCACGCTCCATCTGGAGTTGGTTTTGGTGACTCAGCCCCTATCCTTGTGCTGGAATACAGGTGCAATATGGAATCGAATGCATGAAACATTGACGGAGAAAAAAATTCTATCACCCTAGTGGAATGGTACTCATTGCCGGTATTGTCCCATTTTGCTAGTGACATGGGTTATCATATCACCTTCAACATGGATTCGCCCATTTCCCTAAAAGAATTTTCTTTTTCAGGTCTCTCTTTTGGTCTATGTAGTATTATCATTATCATGTTTATGGAAAATGAATAAGATCGTACATTCAATTAGTCCTCATAAAACTAGTGTATATATTTATCTCTTGACTTTGGCATCATGACTCCATTATCTCTTGTGCAGGTGAGGAAGCGTCATACACCTCTATTGAAGGTCTGTAATTCTTTCCTCCCATGTTATCCTATTTACAATTACTTGAGCCATTGCAAATTTATAATTTGAAACAAAGATGCAAATGTTTATTTTCATAAATAGGACCATAAATTTTGCTGGATATTCTTGCTGTGCAATAATAATCAAGTAGAGCCATTTTCTTCATATTTTTTGTTTTTATGGAGAACTTGTGTGGCTGCTTGTATATTATAAAAGAATCATCAACATATGGAGATGAATAAGTATATAATAAGAATCATTCAACTATGAAGTTTACGAAAAAATTGTGTTAAGAACATATGGTCCCATAAGGTTGCGAAATTGCATGCAGCCTATCTTAGAAATGCATGTGCATAGCATGTGATAAGGGAAATTCCACATGATGACTACAAGGTGTTAAATAATTCACTGATAAAATCTAACATTCATAAGAATAATCAATATCTGGAGTTTTGAAGGGGGAAACAAGAGAGCTGCCCCATTTGACAACATTTCTTTTAATGATTACTAAATATCTAGCTACTGTTTTATCGTATGTTGATGGATCCTGAATGGTAACTTCCTCATTAAGATATAATTAACAAGCATGCACATCTTTCTAAGAGCTGTCTTTTGGTCTAGTCTACTTAGTGTCATGGACTAGCAATCCAAAAGCTTAAGATGTTAGGAGCTCCGGCCTAGGCCAATAAACTCATGTGGCACCCTTTTTAATTAGTCAATGTGAGATAATGATAATCTCCCCATCCAATCTAGTGATGCCCTCATCATGGTTGGCTCCTACTTGAGAGAGGGGGACACCCATGGCTTGGGTCTTACTTGATCTTATCGGGTCATTTCCTAGTGAGGGGCTGATATGACTAATAAAAATTCTGATGCACAACATATCTAGCTCTAATACCACTTGTCATGGACTCCGCCCAAAAGTTTAACACCGACTTAGCTCAAAAGCTTAAGCTATTGGGAGGTGGACCAGCCTTAGCTAATAAACTCATGTGGCACCCTTTTTATTAGTCAACATGGGACTACGACATTAGATTGGCTATACTTGAGAACATCCTTTGGCTTGTCAAGATAATTGAAATGTGGTAGGTAGGCATCATAGATCTTCCAAACATGTTGCCAAAAATAGGTGGTAGCAAGGTTTGCCAAATTGGAAGCGGATCCCATGCCGGTCGATTAGTGATATGGTTCGGTACACCCTCGTATTAGACTGTCTCGAGCTTGAACCGACATGGCAAAGAAAGTGGAGGAGAGGGAGAACTGGAGAGGAAGAGAGAGAAAGGGGAGGGGAGGAAGGAGTGTGAGAGGTCGGCCATGGTGATGGTCACTGGAGGGCCGTGGACGACCGTGGTGCACGGGATAGGGTTAACTAGAGAGCGAAAAAGAGAGAGAGGGAGATGGAGGGAAGGAGAGGGAGAGCCAGCTGTGGGTGATAGTGACTATTGGAGGGTCGGGAGGCCCTCGAAGAGCTCTGTCCCTCTGTATGGTTGAAACAGAGGCAAGAAGCACATGTTTGTATTGTGATTCATGATCAAACTTTTTTTTGCCACTTCATAGTAAAATCGGCAATTGGTTTGCTGGCTTCGCTGTGAAGTGGTGAAAAAAATAAAGGATCATGAATTGTGATCGAATAGGGGCTTCTCACACTTGTTTCAATCGGATGGAGGGGGAGGGCTCTCTAAGGGCCTCCTCAGTCCTCCAATGGCCATGGTTGGCTCTCTCTCTCTCTCCTTCCCTCCCTTCACCCCCCTTCTCTCTCTTCTTCTTTTGCCAACTCATCCTTTCCTGTGCACCATGGTTGTTTGTAGACCTCCGGTAGTTAGGCTGTTCTCCGGCCACCTCCGATGACCTCCAACGGCCTCCTTGGCTTTTTCCTCTCCTTCCCCCCCCTCTCTCTTTCGGTGTTCCGGATTCTAGGCCAAAACTGTACCGATAAGTTGCCGTATGGTTCGGCATGCTCTAAACTGTCCGATTCTGGCCGGTTCGGTCAACACTGGATGGCAGCATATAACTCTATCCTTGTATGAGCTTTTGCCTCTCTCTGGAGATTGCTACGTTCGTCCGTTAACCCACCATCTTTGATCTATTGAAATCAAGGCATGGTTTTCCTATCTCATGTTATAACATTAATAAAATGATGAAACTCCAGCTTCATGATGGTTGGAGTCAGAGTGAGATAGATGAGAATAACTTTTTTGGTGTTTGATCAGACAATATCTGACCATGTCATTTGTTTGCATGTCCTCAAACCCTGAATTCTAAAGTATTGTAAGCATTGATGTGCATGCTTTTATAAAAGGAAACAGTTTTTTGCTGTAGGAAAAGAGGTGGAGAATTAACATTCATAGGGGCTATGCTTTGTTTAACATGCTGTGTGGTATCGACACTGTATTTATGAGATGTACCCTAGTATTAAATAAGTTCTTTGCACATATAACCTCTAAATTATGCTTCTTTTTTTTTTTTTTATGTGTAACCTCATATTTGTTATTTGCATGTATAACTATGCAATTTGCCTTTTGGTGTAGTTACATTTTCTGGACGATCTGCAGTTTGGAAATGTTAGAAAAATGTCTATCTGGCAGCTAAAGGTCTAAAATACTCTTACACTGTTACACATTTGTCCTCTGGAATCATCGCAACTAACATCAAAAATGGGTCTAGTTGTTAGTTTGTAGGTTGGGTTATGTTTTAAACCTTGGACTGTAGCTAATGTTGGATAGATAAAATGCAATTTGCAAGGTTGTACATAGAGATTGTAAAATTACAATGGTATATACGCAGAATGGCATATCCAGAAGAATATGCACAAACAACCCTTATACGTAGATTAAAAGGATTGGACACTTAATCTCACTTGAGAAGTAAGTGGCCTAGTGCTCCACTTACCTGCATTACTATATATTTAAACAAGTAGGAAAATTAACTATCGCCAAGAAGTTATGAATAAAAGGAGTTCTTTATAGGGCTAACAAGTCAATTAAGAAAATGATGCCATACATAACAGAGAGTTTATGGAATAAGAGATAATTAAAGAGACTCTTGTTTTGAAGCGACTAAGATCAACATTGATTATTTTGGGTGGATGGGGTTGATTTTGTTTTTCTGAAAAGTGAAAACGGATGGGTGAAGGCCAAACAACCTTGATGTGACACAAAAGCATGAATAATTGACTCCAAAGCTTGCAGAAAAACTAAGAGCAGCTCCAGTAGTCAGATGCCTTTTCTAGTCTTTATATTTGAATGAGAGATGGCAGAGGGAAGGTTTGCCTCCATTTTATCAGTTTGGTTATTGATCTCAGAGGCTTGCTGTTTTGTATTCAAATCCCTATAATTTGGTCTTGATCCAGCTACTTATCTGGTGGTTAATGGTGCTTAATCCTCTGATATTAAGCAACAGCTTAATAAGATTTACTGCCAAAGGAATAACATTTTGGGGAATGGAGAAAAGCACATACAATGTAAATAATAATCATGTGTAAAATAAGACTTTGCACATGTATGGTTTAGCAATATGTACTGGTTATATAAGACGTGGTTTTGCATATTTAGCATAGAATATGGCAAGCAACATGGTTTGTGTTTTCTAGAAAACAATTGAGAGATGCTTGAGCCTGTTGATTATGTTCAGTTTAACTTCATGTGATTAGGAGTCAGAGGAGGTGTCCTTTTTGTTGATGAATTTGGCCTTTTCTCTTATGAGGTCTTTTATAATGGTATGGATGTTAGAATGACATTGATTTTGTTATATGAAAGCTAAGGGTTATACCTGAGCCAATAAGATCTATGATGTGCATAAACAAGATATTGTGGTGCGACTTCTTTTCATTGTTGTATAGTGATGTCCGAATTATTCCCAAAATCCTGTCACTGTTCATCAGACCTTTTGTAGTAGCTCTGGTTTCCTTTTCTATGTTTGAGGGTGGAAGCAAAATAACTTTGCTAGCAGTCTAGTCCACCTTTTCTTTCTGGCTAAAGAGTTAATCAGATGTTAGGTATTTATGGAACTTCTGTATTCTGCTCTGTTGGAATTACAGGGGCTGTGTTTTGGTCTCACTCTGTCTTGTAATTTATGCTTTTGCATATCAGATTTGCCCTCCTGATCTACAGTCTGAGTGTTGGAAAATCTTGGAGGTTGCTCCTGGTTTGCAACGAATTTAAATGGGATATCAGATTGATCCAGTTTATCATTTAATGTGTCACCTCCTTGGTTTCGTGGCAGTGTTACCTGGACACATGTCACGAGCATCAGTTGTCCAGATTTTTAGAAGAACTGGACATGGGAACCTTCAAAACATTGAACATGGGGACATGCCCATATTACCAGGCTGTTTCCATCAACATGTACAACCTTTTTTATCTAATAACCAATTTGTTGGATCAGCTGCTTTAACTTGATAATATTGATAAAACTTTTGCTAGAAGTTATGCTAGACTGAAAAAACTTTTAGGTATAAATGCAAAAGTTGATACTTGTAGTGAGGACATCATGCTTTTTTGATTCGTAGTGTCAAAGAGTGTCATGTAGCATCCAGGCTTTTTAGTATATGGCTGCGTTGAAAAAATGAAGTGTTTGGTACACTTTTTCATGGTGAGGCTCTCTTGCCCATTTAGTGAGAGCAATTTGGACAAAACTCAGTGAAATATCAGTAATTTGATCGGTCCTAGGGCCCTGCTTGGTGTTGTTGTTGTTCTGTGTTTTTGTTTCTCAACTAATTAATGAATTATCACAAGAAGATTGATGTTGGATAGAGCATTTGGACAACTTCTGCTATCCCATTTATTCACTTTTTCTTTTGAAAGCAATAAACCTTTGCCACCAAAAACTCCACAGAGTTTTTACAATTTTAAAAATAAAAGGGTTTCATTGTACATGCTGTTCAGTCTAGTTTGGTCTTTTTCATGGGTTTTTGGTAGCAAAAAAATGAACAAAAGCTATGTCAAACAGGCCCTAAGAGTATTTGCCTACCGGTTTTGTAATAGACAGGCTATTTGTGCTTTCAGCCGGTGAGTTTAGCCTGTTATGAGGTTAACAGTAAAAAGGACCAAGGGAAGAGGTATATCCATGGTCCACCTTGTTAATCGCAAGTGCACAAGTTTTGGGCTCATCCTCTAGGTGATTCATAGCAGAGCCAAGTCATGGTCGTAGCAAGTAACATGTAGCCTGTTGATTATCCAACATCAGTTATATGCCACTGAAGACTTGGATTCTCAGAAGATCTTGAAATGGTTCTTTCAGCTAGCGGATCTTATAAATTTCTTAATCTATCGGAGCATAATTGCTGTTTCGTTTCCAACAATAACGTGATCCTATGTTTTCCACTCCATTCTCTCAATATGTGAGATTGATTGCAGTTGCTTAAAAAACTTCAGCTAAATGTTTAAGAAGCATGTTCCTTTGACGTTCTTCCATGGTAGCCTTGTGATTGGATGAAAGGTCGATTAAATAAAAGTTTGTCATCTACGTTTTTTTTACCGTTATGAAAGTATTATCAGTCAAGTGTTCGTTTCATAGCAACAGTACGTACTATTTTGAGGTTACCATATGTTCTTTTTTGGGTCATTTTGACTTGAATCTCTCTCTGTTCTGAAATTTTCCTTTGTGCAGTTAAAGTCTTACGCAGACAATTTCAAGTGGAAGGGCCCCCCAAAGAGTGATGAAGAATAAAAACCACTCTCAGTTGTGAGGACAAAATCCTGAGAGATTTGGTTCTTGCTCTTTTTTGATTTTTCAATGTAGTTGGGCTTCTGATTTCTCTTTTGCGTCCAAACTGAATGCATGCAAGTCAGTCAACAATGTGAGCTCTGGCACATCTAATGATAAATAAAATTAAATTAAACTCATTTCATTTCTATCCACTCTTCAGTTTTGTCCCTGCTACCATATAAGTACAGTACTTTTATTCTTATAATATTGGCATGAGATAACGGAAAAGATTGGGAGACGATGAATAGCCGTCCCAAAGCTTTGCAGTAGCTGACAGAAACCTGATCGGCTATGAAACCTCCCGGTGAATTGGGCTGGAGAGTAGGGCCTTGTCACATGACAAGCTGCATTGATGATGGTCTTCCTCCCGTTGCATGCCCACTCTGCATGAGAACCATTTGGACGTCAGCAGCAGAGGCATCTCTGATAGGTCGAGCATTGCATCTTCGTTGGTCCTCCTTGATGGCGGCCGCTTCCCGAGCCCATGGCTGCCCCAGGAGACCATCGAGTCGAGGCACGGGCACTACCTACGGGTGGAATTGGCGAACCGGACTTGGTTGTGGGAGTTGGGTACGACCGCCAGGACCACGTCGGACTCCACCTCAGCCTCCACCGCCTTCGGTTTCTTCTTGGATGCTGGCGGAGCGGGGCTGGTGTCAAACCTGTTTTACCAGACGGTGATGCTGGAGGCCACGGGCCGGACGGCCTGCCATGATGACCTTTCTTCTGGGGAAAGGGGGCACATGTGCGGGCAAGTGGGTGGTGTTGGATTTAGAGATGGGGTGGGCCAATGAAGTGATGGCTATGGGAAGGGCTGAGGAAGGTCCGGACGAGGCGCATGCGCGAAGGTTGGTTACATGGAGAGGTGGATTATGGAAGGAGGACAACTCTCTCTCTCTCTCTCTCTCTCTCTCTCTCTCTCTCTCTCTATATATATATATATATATATATGAAGATGGATATAAATATAAAATAAATGCTAAATTAGTATCCATATTTATTCTAATGAATATGGATAAAAATAAGATATAAGTATACCCATGTTCCTTCTAAATGGTTATGGATACAAGGTGGATGTTAGTTATATCCAAAAATATAGATATAAGTCGGATATTATTTGGATGTAAATCGGATTTTAGTAAAATTTAATAATAAAAATTAGTATTAATTATATAATATAAGGATGGAAATAGAATTTATTATGCATATTGCACATGATGCCTAAATAACTAAGAATCTAAATAGGATCTCTTGCACTAGTTTTAGAGTTTGTACTAGCTGGCATTCGGTTCAATCTGATGTGGATCCGTACCATGCCATGTTGAGGCGCACTAAAACAAGGAGAGCGAGAAGGAGGGGGAGAGGAGTTTGTCAAGTATTCATCAGTATTGGTCAATATTGGTCAACATCGATTGATGTTGAAGAGGAGCAAGACAAGTGACTAATAAAATGAGATTATCTAAATAATGATCAAAATATAAATATCATAATATATATTAAATTATTATTTAATTATCTAAATTTATATAAATATATTAACAAATTATTAATATAAAGTCGAAAATATGTTGTAGGTCGATGATTGAGCACTCAGATTATATCATATGATGAGGGGATTCTCTCTCTCTCCCTCTCTATCTCTCACTCACTCTCTCTCCCTTTTTGTTGTTTATTTCTCTATTTGCGGTTTTGAGTGGATTGGGGTTCGGGTGGCGACTGATGGAGATAGATGAGAGAAGTGGGGATGGTTTTTAGGAAGTATGTGTGAAAGTGAGTGAAGTGGGTTTAGATCGTATCTTTTGTACTAAATAATGATTTATCTTCTTTTGCAACGTCAATCATTGGATTGCATAGGCAGATGGGACGATGCAATTGTTGTGCTTTGAGATCTATGCAAAGTACAATCCAGTTGCTGACATTGCAAAAGAAGATCAATCATTCTTTTATATGAAGGATGTAGTCTGAACACGATAAGTAACATTCTCTCATTTGCGTATAGTATGGGTCTGCGTGGTGTGAGAGCATGTGTCATTTGGTACAAGGGTGTGCAAAGAGAGATTATTTCCAAGGTGCAATCCACCAGCTCACTGTAGATGGGGCATATGGCATCCTGCCACTTAGAGTTTCAATACTTCTAAAAAGAAAAAAAAAAAAAAAAAAAAAAAAAAAAACGAAACAAACCCACCCTCATCCCAAGCACCCTCTGCCTGATGACGAACAAGTTCTCTATTGTTAGGGCTACGGTTAGGGTTTGTGGGTGGAGAAATGACATAGGAAATTGAGCGGATGAAGGGGATTGTGAAGTGGTTCAACAGAACAAAGGACTTTAGCTTCATCACACTGTATGACGTTGGAGAAGGCCTTTTTGTGCATTAGTCGCCGATAAAAGCCGGTGGTTGTTTTCTTGCAAATTTTCTCAACGTGGAAAACTCCATGCATACACCGTGGCCCCATCTGTTACTTTTTTATTTAACTTGGTTAGCCCAGAGCAAAGTCAACTGCTTTCAAAATTAAAACCTTCTACCACCCCTTGCCAACCAGAGATAAATTTTTCCTTTCTGGATGCGAACGTGGTTCGGGATTTTTCCCATCAGGCTGATCTTTTTTGCAAGGCTTTTGACCTTGTAGCCCAGCACTTGACTTAACCCATTGTTCTCCTGTTGCCAAGGACCAACCTGAGGATGGTTTTGAAGGCCCATCCGGGGCTGACCTGACCTATGATGCTATGAGAAAGTCTTTGTGCACTACAAGCAGTGTAATAAAATTAACGTGAAGTGCACCGTCTAATTATATTAGATCATATAGCGTACTTAATGATAAGATAGACACTTAATATCACTCAACTTTTTTTTTTCTCTAATTTTTAGTGATGAAAATGTCTTTCTCTCCGTAAAACAAAAAAAAAAAAAGATAGTATTATTATTTTCTGATACTTTGTATAACTTTTCATGAATATATATGACATTCTGAATAATATATATGACTTTCTGTATTTTTATGATATTCTGACCAATATATATAACTTTCTGATATCTTTTATAACTTCTGTGAATATATATGACATCATGAATAATACATATGACTTCTTATGAATATATATGACATCCTGAATAATATATATGACTTTCTAATATTTTATATGACTTATGAATATATATGACATCTTGAATAATATATATAACTTTCTGTGATATCTTAAATAAGATATATGACTTTCTAATAAATTATATGACTTCTTGTGAATAAATGTGATATCCTGAATGATATATATAGCTTTTTGAATGCTTTATATGACTTTCTATCAATATATATGACATCTTGAATAATATATATGACTTTCTGATACCTTATATGACTTCTTTTTTACCATAATAACTAATAGGATATCATATATGATATCAGAAAGTTATATATATTATTCAAGATGTCATATATATTAATAAAAAGTCATATATATTGATAAGAAGTCATATAAGGTATTAGGAAGCCATATATTATTCAGGATGTTATATATATTCATAAGAAGTCATATACATTGTACAAGATATCATATATATAAATATTTTTAAAAAATTATATAAGATATTAAAAAACTATATATATTATTTAGGATATCATATATATTCATAAGAAGTTATATATATTGTTAAGGATATATATATATATATATTCACAGGAAGTCATACCAGGCATCAAAAAGTAATATATATTATTCAGAATATCATAAAGATACAAGAAGTCATATGTATTATTTAGAATGTTATATATATTCATAATTTTTTTTAAATATTATTTTTTAATATTTATTTTTAAATCTCTCTTTCTAACTTATTTTTTAAAATATGGTAGTTTGGCTGGGTGGGATCCGATGTGGTCGGATTTGAAATTGCATGTTCAACATGCAATTTCAAGCTGAGGTGGCACCTCATGATTGATACTTGCAAATATAAATTAAAAAATAAAATCGAATGTTAAAAATGAAATTTCATGATGAAATTGCATCTTCAAAATGTGATTTCTCTTTTTTTTTTCCTCTCTCCTTTGTATTGAGGGTTTTTTCATGCTCCCTTGTACTGAGGGGCATGAACAAAGGACGAAGGGGGTGCAGGCGGACAATGGAAGGGCCGGGTCCGGGGGAGGGGTAGTGGTGGTCGCACTGGGTGCAGGTTCATCAAGGCCCATGGGGGAGGGGGGCAGGGGATGGGGGGTTTGGTGGTCGCACGGCGTGCGGGTTTGCTAGGGCCTGAAGGGGGAGGGGAGGGGGAATTGTGGTTGCGCGAAGCCGGAGGTGGATGATAGTGCGGCATGGACAGTGGCGGGTGCAGCACAGATGGCTGTGGCCTGGGCCTTGCGAGGGGGGAGGGAGGCGGCTATGACGGCAGGATGGAACGAGCATGGGGACCGAGGGGATAGCATAGAAGAGCAGCGACCGGGTGGCGGTGTTGCGGATGGTGCACTGGAGGGGGGGTGGGTGCGGGTCGACCGTCGGTAGAGGAAGGCGGAGGATCGATTGAAGGGGTGGGGTGGGAGGAAGCGAAAAGAGAAACGAGAAAAAATAAAAAAAAAGAAGATTAATAATAAAATCTTATTACTTGATTAATAATAGAATATTATTATTTGATGAATAATAAAATATTATTATTCGATTAATAATAAATTATTATTATTATTTTATTAATAATAAAATATTATTATCTGATTAATAATATTATTTTAAAATATATTTATCATTAAAAATAATATATTTCATTAAAAACCAATAATTATATTTATCACTCAAATAAAAATTTTATATAATAATAAAATATATATTATTTTTAAAATAATTATATAATAAATAAAAATATTATTTTAAAATGATATATTTATGAAACAAAAAAGAATCCTATGCATCACATGGGTAATATGCTAGTAATAATAACAATACAATACAATACAATACGGTGTTGGAGGGGGTGTGGAGCAGCGACGAGTCAATGGAGGAACCATAGATGATGCTGGAGGAGGCTGGCCATAGAGAACAAAAATTTTATTTGAACATAATGATCTCTCTACTTTAGCCTATAGTGCGGCAGGGGTTGGCCTATATGTCGTCCTCTGGCACAAAGATCGCCCCATGCGTCATCTCTTTTTGTGTGCCAGCCTAAAAAGACATATTAATGTCATTTTTTCAAAAGGAGATGACCCAAAAGTCACCCCTCTGAGATTCAGGGGTCAGCCCATGATGTTCGAAAGGTGGTTTTCTTTCATTTTTGATCTTCGAATAATTTTTTTTTAAAATTTTTATTCTCTATTCTATTATATTTTAAAATAATATTTTTATTATATAATTATTTTAAAAATAATACATATTTTATTATTATATAAATTTTTTTATTTTAGTGGTAAATATATTATTTTATCAATATAAATTTAATTTTATTAATATATCACTTTTGTTAATTTTAATACATTAATATCATATTACGTAAATGCCTTCTATTTCTAAATTACAAAAAAGATCCTCAATATAAATTTTCATAATAAAATAATAATATTTTATTATTAATCAAATAATAATATTTTATTAATAATCAAATAATAATATTTTATTATCAATCAAATAATAATATTTTATTATTCATCAAATAATAATTATAATTTATTATTAATCAAATAATAATATTTTATTATTAAGAAAATAATAATATTTTATTATTAATCTTTTTTTTTTGTTTTTTTCTTTGTTTCTTCCTTTCCTTCCTTCCACCCAACCCCTGTCCCCTGGCCGATCCTTTGCCTTCCTCTGTTGGCGGCCAACCTGCATCCACCCCACTCTGATGCACCATTGGCGGCACTATAGTGGCCTCCCTCTCCCCTTGCGAAGCCCAAGCTGCAGTCGTCTGTGCCGCACTCGCCGTGGCCATCCGCACTACACCTGCCTCACCATTGTCCGTGCCACATCTGTCGTCCACCTCCAGTTCTGTGCAACCACTACCCCCCTTCCCTCTCTCTTTAGGCCCTAATGAAGCCGCACGCCGCATGACCACCACCCTTCCTCCTCTTCCCTACTCCCCCCCGATCCCCAGCAAGCCCACATGCTATGCGACCCCCCCCTCCTCCCCCTCTCCCCTCGGCCCCGATGAATGCGCACCCCATGTGACCAACCCCCCCTCCGACCCTAGCCTTTCCGTCCTCCACCTGCACCCTATCCATCCTTCATCTGTGCCCCTCGGTACAAGGGAGCGGAAAAAAAACCTTCAATACAAAGGGGAGAGAGAGAAAAAAAAAATCATATATTGAAGATATGATTTCACCATAAAATCGCATCTTCAACATATGATTTTATTTTTTAATTTATATTTGAAAATATCGACCATGGAGTGCCATCTTAGCTTGAAATCGCATGTTGAACATGCGATTTCTAATTCGAAATCACATATTCAACATGCGATTTCACCGCATTGGATCCCACTTAGCCAAACTACCATATTTTAAAAAATAAATTAAAAAGAGAGATAGATTTAAAAATAAGTATTAAAAAATAATATTTAAAAAGAAATTTATATTCATAGATAACCATATAAGATATTAGGAAGTAGTAATACTATTCTATCTTTGTTTTACGAGAGGAAGGGTATTTTCATTATGAAAAATCTGATGGAAAAAAGTTGAACAGTATTTATGTCGGTCTTATTATTAATTATGCTACGTGGTTCCAAATAGTTGGATAGTACATCCCACGTCAATTTTGCTATATCATATGCAATGCACAAAGAATTACTCATGATGCTATATATTAATTTTTGGCCCAATATTTCGATGTTTTTTCCTGAAGTAGGCCCATATGTATTAGAACAGGTTGTTCAAAAGGATCCCCTGTTCGATTGCCCGAAGCGAAGGAAGCATACAAGGCTAAGATAAGAAGCCGTATTTCAGGAACAATAAAATGACATCGTGATTTGTTTTCTTATCTTCGTCCAACAACTCGGCCCATCACCGGGCTGAGTCTGAGAATTAGTTTCCGGCAGAGTCAGTGTCCCGTTCGCCAGCATCACATCCTACGTTTCTTGCTTTCCAGTCTCGGGTTAGTTCTCATCTTTCCCCACCACGTAATAGTGCACCTATACTCCGGCTTGAGTTGGGTTAAAAGCACGGAATGTATTTGCACTGTCACCATCGACTTTTTCAATCCTTTCGACCTTGGTTCCGTAGGAGCAAGTCCTCTCTATACACCGGAGCCTCTTCCCTGAAGCGGCTGTCTCTGCAAGAACTGCCTCACCCAGTCCAATTGTCCACATGCTCACGCGGTTTGGAGGGCGTTGCGTCCTCTTGTGCCCAAGATCCTACCACTTCTTATACTTGCCTGTGGAAGCCACCCTAATTCCGGTACTTCATGTCTCCTCTGTTACTCCTTTGATATCTATTCCAACCACTCAACAAAATGCAGGGAAGATCACCAGGCTTCAGAGAATCAAAGCTCAGCAAGCCATAAATTGCTACATTAAAATTAATCTCTTCTAGAAAGAAGAAGTCAGACTTGTCATGGTTGCCCATCTGTTGTGCAATCATCTATTCCACCATCTGGTTCGGATATTCCATCATCTTCGATTGTCCTCGGTCTCCTCCTTTATTCCTTCTCTGTGGATACATTGGTTGATTGGGCCAAACAATGTGGAGTTACATGTCTGCCTCTGATACTAAAAAGTTCGCTCAAATTATATTAAGCATGGAAAAGCAAAGGGTGGTGTCTAAGCCGATATAATTCTAGATCTCTCTCTCTCTCTCTCTCTCTGAATGTTCCTATTCTTGGTTGGTTTTTATTAGGAATGTACATTACCTATATCAGGAATATACAGAATATTAAGAATGTACATTATCTAGAATATTTTTTACAATGGCATGTTACAGAATATTAGGAATGTCCATTGTCTAGAATATTGTCTAGAATATTTTATAATTACTATGGATGTTTTTGAATTGGGAGGATCATGTGATTGATACCGTGATCTCTCCAATTTCCTGCCTGTTTCTCTCTTCTTCATTTCTATATATGGATGTACATATCATAGTAAAATATATTGAAGATATTTTCTCCATTTTTTTTTATGTTTCTCCTCTTTTTCCTGCATCTCTCGGGTTTTTCTTTTACATGGTATCAGAGCAAGGTTGCCATTGATCTAAGTCTTTTCCTCGATTAAGTGCTTACAGCAGATTATTGCTGAAGCGTCCTCTTGCACGTAGCTGGAGGCAAATAGTTGCTACATCTTGTCCTCATCAACATGTCCGATCAAATCGATCAGAGCACCACAATTGAATCTATGGAGGATGGTTCGTCATCGACCTTAAATGCTGCACATGATCCGGCATCTCCCTATTTCATCTCACCTTCAGAGAATCCTGGGAATGCCCTTGTGACATCTCTACTCAAGGGACCGAACTATCCTGCATGGCGAAGGGCCATTATCACTGCTCTTCGAGCCAAACGAAAAATTCGGTTCGTTGATGGGATACTTGCACGACTTATAGATGGATCGCGAGATCATTTTTTCTGGGATACGTGCAATTCAATGGTGATGTCATGGATCTACAACTCTGTTGTACCAGAAATCTATGACAGCATCTCTTTTTTTGAAAGTGCTCGAGATATTTGGGTCGATCTTGAGGAAAGATACTCTCAAGGCAATGCTCCTCGCATTCATGAGTTAAAGACCCAAATCTGGAGTTTCAGGCAAGGCAATGATATGACTATTGCCGCTTATTATGCCCATCTTCGTGGCTTGTGGGAGGAACTTACGGCTTATTCCAAGGTGCCGACTTGTTCGTGTGGAGCCACTAGAGAGATCCAAGTTGAGAAAGAAGAAGAGAGACTACATCAGTTTCTTTTTGGTCTCAAGGACTCCTACGACACGTTGCGAGATCAGCTGCTGTCCATGGAGCCATTACCAACAGTTAATAAGGCATATACCTTATTGATTCGAGGTGAAAAACAGAAGGAAGTCGCCGCTGTTCGAACTTCTCAACCCGAAGCCGCGGCTCTCGCTGTTAAGCCCATGACAGAAAAGGCGAATAAAGAGATCGGCTCCAAGAAAAGGAATAAAAAATATTTTCGATGCGACCACTGCAAGAAGACAGGACATACCCGTGATAGATGCTTCGAGCTAATCGGGTACCCACCTGGATGGCAATCCAAAAATCAAGTTAAGGGTAGAGGCAATGGAGCCGAGATCGGTAGTCAGCACCAAGGAGGGGTTGCCGTGAATGCTACTACACCATTGAATACAGACAGAATCTCTTCAATACCGGATCTTTCTCCTACACAATATCAGCAACTTATTTTCCTTCTTGGACAAGATAAGACTCAAAGTGCCGTAAATTTTGTTGGTAAGGCCTCTCTTGATTCTTTTCATCATTCTTGGATCCTTAATAGTGGTGCTTCCGAACACTTAACCTTTTGTAAGTCCTTTCTTCATAATATTGAACCTCTTGACAATGCACTCCCAGTTACTTTACCTAATGGAGTCAATATGCTGGTACATTCATATGGTGATGTTACTTTGACCAATGATATTACCTTGCACCGTACTTTATATGCTCCTAATTTTACTTGCAATCTTGTTTCAGTAAGCAAACTTGCTCGAGAACTTAATTGTGCTGTTCTTTTCTTTTCTACATTTTGTGCTCTACAGGACCTTGCCACGAGGAAGCTGATTGGATTGGGTGAACTCCGGGATGGTCTTTACTACTTCAAAGGCTTGGCAATACATCCTGCACGGACAAATAAAGTCAATGTTTCGATTAATCTCTGGCATGCTCGGTTAGGACATTGCTCTTACAAGCATTTGAAACTTGTTCCTTTTCTTTCAAATACTTCTTTTGATTTCATAAATAATTGTTGTGACATTTGCTATCGTGCAAAATAGACAAGAAAGTCTTTTTCCTTAAGCATTAATAAATCTGCTTCACTATTTAATTTAGTTCATATTGATATATGGGGACCATATCGCACCCCATCACACACGGGAGCTCATTTCTTTCTCACTATTGTTGATAATTGCACAAGGGCTACTTGGGTTTATCTATTACAAAAAAAAGCCGAGGCATACCAATGCTTTGTTAATTTTCGTGCTATGGTCAAAAATTATTTTGACACTAACATTAAACACATACGTAGTGATAACGCTCAAGAGTTTGTAGCCGGACCATTGAAATCACATCTTCTAGAACATGGGATTATATCACAAACTTCTTGTGTTGGGACACCAGAACAAAATGGGGTGGTTGAGCGTAAACATTGACATCTATTAAATATTGCCCGTGCTCTAAGATTTCAAGCCAACTTGCCTATGTCATTTTGGGGAGAATGTGTTTTGACTGCCGCCTATTTAATTAACTTGACACCTACACCAAAATTGAATGGCAAGAGTCCCTACGAACTCTTATTTCATAAACCACCCACCTATGTTCATCTGAGAGTTTTTGGTAGCCTTAGTTATGTGCATGAGACGTCCAGTGATAAATTTCAACCTCGTTCTCGTGCTTGTGTGTTCGTTGGATACCCTCTTGGTCAAAAGGGCTATCGTGTATATAACCTTGAAACTCATGAAATATTTATTTCACGTGATGTTATCTTTCATGAGAAGATGCTTCCTTATTCTCAAACATTACCTTCCTTTTCTATTATACCTTCTTTTTCACAACCAAATCAGACTGATTATGATGTGGGATTTTCTTTGGCAACCAATAATTTACCTCATGTACCTAATTTGGGTCAAACCCAAGGACAGATTTCAAATCCTATTCTTTCTCATCAGTCAGATCAAACACAAACCAATTCCATTGATTCAAACCAAATGTCAAGTTTGAACAGGACTCTTGATGCAATCGACACTATCTCTCCTGAGCAGGCTTCATCTTCTAAGACCATTAGACCTAATTCACGGCCCGTCAGAGATAGGAAGCAACCCGTTCGATTACAGGACTACATTGTCGATGCCCTAGGAGTGGGGAGACCCCCGAACACATCCGCCAATTCAGTGACCTCAGGTAAGCCTTATCCTATTTCTTGCTACCTCACTTATTCTAAGCTTAATGCTTCCCATCGAGCTTTTATTTCAGCTATTACCTCTCATAAAGATCTTAAAACCTTTTCTCTTTTGGAGAAAATTTAGTGCAGGGGTAAAATGATAATTTTAAAATTTTTTCAAAATAACTATTTTACAGTAAAAATTATTAATTGATCTAATTAATTAATAAAAATTTATCTTATACTAAGATCTAAATATGATATATAGCATGCATGCATTTAAATTTGAAATTCGAATTTGAACAGTAAACACTTTACTGTAATGTGTTTAGAACACAATACCTTTGTGCGGGTAGTAGATCGCCGCAATCTGATCACCGTCGGGAGAGTCTGATCATCGTGATGTAGCCACACAATGTGTCTGGCCTCTGCAGATCATCCACATGAAGCTCCCAATTTGATTGACTCCTCACGAGTGCTAGCTCGTTGTAGAGTCCTTTCGATGGTTGATGCTGATCGAACTCCTTCGATCGATGTCTGTCGATTCTTTAGATGCTCTAGATCATCAGCAGATGTGCTTGAGAGGATGTTGAAGATCTCTCTAAAATTTGATGGGCTCACGACACTCGTAGGTCACCTTCTCACTTTTCGAACTCCAGACTGAAACCCTGAAGAACTCACTGAAACCCTGCGCACACTTTTTCTTTCTTTTCTTTCTTTTTCTCTCGGAAGGATATAGACCTTCACCTTGCGCACAAGGATTCCTCACACCCATATTTTCTCTTCAAAATTTTTTTTGCACACGCCCCACTCTTCTCCTCCTTTTAAAATAATGTCAAACGTCTTATCCACGTGAGAGGATAAAGATGAGTAATTGCACATTTGAATTCAAATCAAATTTTGAATTCAAATGGAAACCAATTTATCCCTATCCACTAAGGGCGTGAGAAGAAGAGGGCGTGGGTTAATTTGTGCGTGAGTGATTTCATGAGAAATATTTTCTCGTGTAATAAATAGGGCGCTAAAAGAGGATAAGGTCAAGGTGCTAAGATTGGTTGCTCATTCAAATTCAAACTTTATTTTGAATTTGAATGGCCAACCAATCATCCTTATCCACTCATTTGGCACATTAAAGTAGGACATGAGGAGGGCTTTGCATGAGAAAAAATTCATGAGAACTTCCTTCTCGTGAATTCAAATGGATGCAGTGGAAGTGAGGTGGCGCAGGGAGAATGGGTTAAGGTGGTTTCATTATTTAAACCAACGTAATTGAACCAAATAAGTTAGGTCCAATTAGACTAATTTAAATCCAACTTAATTAGGCTTAATTAGGCTCAATAAAATTCTAATCAAATCAGGAATTGATTAAGTCCAACCCCTGATCAAATCAGGGACCAAACCATCTCGACGATTAGGTCAACTCTTAACCTAATCGGGTCAAACCCAACTGAATCCAATTCAATTGGACTTGATCCAAAAATAATTACTCAATTAAATTGAGTTAATTAGTGATCAAATCACTAATTAAACCTCTCATAAATATTGAGTCCAAATTCGATGGGTAATCGGACATCAGAATTCATCGATATGTAACCCTTATCGAAGAGTCCCAAACCAGTGGGACTCTTGACCCCGGTACCCAAAATGTGTAGGACTCGTGATCAGAGAATCCTGATTCTCAATCACAGAGTCCCAGACATGTATGACTCATAATCCACGAGCATTAGGACTCTTCATCAGCCATCAGATCAGATAGGAACCTCTAATGTGTGTGACCCCGCAGGTTCGAACCTAAGCCGGTAACACAGAAACCAATTCCTGTACTAATCGAAGTGATCATCTAGCAATGGTACCTGATGATCGGATAGGTCGAATAGTCACAATCGCAATACTCAGAACCTACGTGAATATGGTTACTGTATAATTCATCCTTTTGACCTCTGTGTTTAGGATGACTCAGGGTTAAACTGTCAACCCTGATTAGATCATCCGAATCATGCTCAACTCAAACAGTCCTGTGACTCCTCACAAAGATTATCCTGGTCAAGATTTTGCTAAATTGAAACACGACTGTATACAGCTCCTAAACTGGAGTGGTCAATCCCATCTTGACACACGTACCGACAAGTCAAGTACTTGACTACACCCAGCAGCCTTCCGTCACTGAATTAGACATTCAGGTAGTCCAGTGCCTAAGTGCAGTGAGTTGCTTGCAAGTCACCGTGGCGGTCTCAGGTCGGAGGGACATTTATACCCATATTCTATCAGAGCAAATCTTGACAGCAGAAATAGCTCCGAAGTCGGTCACGTTCAGTGCAGATGTACCCTTACATCTCACCTGTATGCCATACCAGTGTCTCCACACTCATTGGTTAAGAGGACAACCAACCTATATGGCACACAACGACCTATGCTTGATAAACGTTGTCGTCCTTGGTAACAACGTATCATTTGATCGCGAACAGATTTAAGGACTAAACAACAAATCCTCCTTTATCGAGTCTAAATAGTCCTAAGGACTTCACCACAACATAGGAGTTCATTAGAAGATGAAATATTTTGTGATGAAAAATATCAAAATAATTTTTATTAATTCATAATTCATGTACATATACAAAAATGAGCACAACCGTCAACAGGCTGATGATTGGCTTTGGGATACTATTCCCAACAATCTCCCACTTGGTCTAAAGCCAATCGGTGCAGTATCTAATACCCATCTTCGACTTGTAGTCGTCGAACTCCTTCACCGTAATGGCTTTAGTGAATGGGTCGGTCAGATTCTCCTTTCCGTCATTCTTCAGAAGGTCGACGTTAGCTCGATCCATAATTTTTCAGATGAGATGGTAGCGGTGCAGAATATGCTTCATCCGCTGGTGTGCCTTGGGTTCCTTCGCCTAAGCAATGGCTCTAGAGCTGTCACAGTAGAGCAGAACTGGACCAACAAGGGAGGGTGCTACTCTGAGCTCGGTGATGAATTTTTTCAGCCACACCGCTTCTTTGACAGAATCTGATACAGTGACATACTCCACCTCGCAAACTGAATCAGCCACTGTGTGTTGCTTGAAACTCTTCCAGTAGATAGCCCCACCATTAAGGGTAAAAATAAATCCCGATACACTTTTGCTGTCATCGTGATCAGACTGAAAACTAGAGTCTGTAAACCCTATAAGTCTCAAGTCCGATTCACCATAGACAAGCCACTGGTCCTTAGTATTTCTTAAATACTTCAGGATGGTTTTAACAACCTTCCAGTGATTCTCTCCTGGATCAGATTGGTATCTACTCACTACCCCTAGTGAGTAGCCACATCTGGTCATGTACATGTCATGGCGTACATGATAGATCCCACTGTCGAAACATATGAAATCCTACCCATACACTCTCTCTCTTGAAGTGTTGTCGGATAATCCCTCTTCGAGAGAGAAATTCCATGGCCTATCGGTAGATAGCCTTTCTTGAAATTCTCCATACTGAACCTCTTCAGCATAGTATCTATGTACGTAGATTGGGATAAACCAAGCAACCTTTTAGATCTATCCTTATAGATCCTCATCCCTAGGATGTAGGAAGCTTCTCCCAAATCTTTCATGGAGAACTGTGACGACAGCCAAATCTTTATTCCCTGTAATGTAGGGACATCATTCTCGATTAAGAGAATATCATCCACATACAATACAAGAAATATCACTAATGGACCATTAGCCCACTTATAAATGCAGGGCTCTTCTCCATTTTTAACGAAGCCATACGTCTTGATCGTCCTATCAAAACGTATGTTCCAACTCCGAGATGCCTGTTTAAGTCCATAAATGGACCTCTGTAGTCTGCACACCTTAGACTCATCAGTGGATGTGAATCCTTCAGGTTGTATCATATACACCTCTTCATCTAGCTCTCCGTTTAGGAAAGCTGTCTTGACATCCATCTGTCAGATTTCATAGTCCAGATGGACAGCTATCGCAAGCATAATCCGAATAGATTTGAGCATTGTCATAGGAGAAAATGTCTCATCATAGTCTATACCATAACGTTGACGATATCCCTTGGCAACCAGACGGACTTTATAAGTTTTCACCTTTCCGTCTGCGCCCCTCTTCCTCTTGAAGACCCACTTACACCCTATGGATTTTACTCCTTCGGGTGGATCAACCAATGTCCACACATCGTTGACCTTCATGGACTCCATTTCATATTTCATGGCCTCTAGCCATTTCTCAGAGTCGGGTCTCTGCATTGTATCCATGTAGGTGATCGGATCCTCATCATTTTCATCAAGTTTAATAGGATCGTCGTCCCAGACCAAGAAACCATAGTATCTGTCCAGTTGACGTAGTACTCTACCAGATCGCCTTAAGGGTGCTTGAACAATGGGCTTCGGATCTGATCGAATCAAATTCGATTCAGGTTCAGCAACTTGTGTCGATTTTTTCACCTGTCTAACTTCGTCAAGTTCGACCTTAGAGGCAACAGTCCCTTCACCAAGGAACTCTTTTTCCAAAAAGATTGCCTTAAGGCTGACAAACACCTTTTGCTCATCAGCCAGGTAGAAATAATATTCTTTGGTCTCTTTTGGGTATCCTATAAAATTACATTTATCAGACCTAGGTCCTAGCTTGTCCGTAATTAAATGTTTAACATAAGCCGGACACCCCCAAATCCTAAGGAGCGAGAGTACTGGCTTACGTCCTATCCATATCTCATATGGCGTTTTGGTTACAGACTTACTCGGAACTCTATTTAGAAGGTAACAAGTCGATTCGAGTGCATATCCCTAGAGAAAGATCAGCAGACCAGCAAACCCCATTATGGTTGAACCATGTCCAACAAGGTCTGATTCCTCCTATCAGATACACCATTATGCTGTGGTGTTCCAGAAGGAGTCCATTGAGAGAGAATCCCATTCTCTCCAAGATATGTCAGAAACTCATTGGAAAGGTATTCACCTCCTCGATCAGATCGAAGAGTTTTAATACACTTTTCAGTTTATTTTTCTACCTTATTTCGAAATAGTTTGAACATTTCAAACGACTCCGACTTATGCTTCATTAAATAGACATATCCATACCTCGATAGGTCGTCTGTGAAGGTTATGAAGTAGAAATATCCACCTCTTGCACTTGTGCTCATGGGTCCACATACATCAGAATGTACCAGACCCAAGAGTTCACTGGCTCACTCACATTTTTCAGTAAAAGGTGACTTGGTCGTTTTACCAAGAAGACAGGACTCACAGGTTGGAAGTGATTCACAATCACCTACTTCAAGAATTTCTTCTTGAGCCAACCTATTTATCCTGTTCTTATTGATATGACCTAGCCTATAGTGCCAAAGGTAGACTTCTGACACATTATCTATTTTAGGACGTTTATCGAAGATTTGAACCACATTAACAGGTTATGATAGAAAATAAATTCCATTATAAAGTTGTCCAATAAACATTGTAACACCATTCAAAATGGTATTGCAAACGTTTTCTTTTATTAAAAATTGATAACCGTTCATGGCCAAAAGGCCTACAGAAATAATATTTAATAAAAAGCTTGGATAATAGTGACATTCACTCAGAATTATATTTCGAGAATTGATTACAAGGTTCATGATTCCTAATGCTAGAACTGAAACTTTGCTTTCATCTCTAACGTTCAGGAATCTCTCGCCTTCATCAAATCTCCTACTGACCTGCAGACCCTGCATCGAATTGCAAATATGATAAGAGTTTTCGGTATCCAATACCCAGGTAGTAGTATCACAAATAAAAAAGTTGCAAGGTGTTATCATATAAGTACCTTGCTTCTTCTTTGGCTTGTTCAGGTCCAGTGAGGTAATGTATAGAGGACAGTTTCTCTTCCAGTGCCTCTGCTTCTTGCAAAAGAAGCACTCCACCTGGCTCTGATCGGGCTTGCGCTTTTTGATCTGACCCTGTGCAGACGTCCCAGCATGCAGCTGCACCTTCTTATTCTTCTTCTTCTTGTTCTTCTTTCCTTTCTTAAAGGGTCAACGACTAGAAGAAGACCCTCCCACAATATTCATCGACTCCTTATGGAGCTGGTGATCCTTCTCAAAGTTCTGCAGCAACCCCAACAAGCCGTGGTAGTTCACTACAGGCTTTGTCATTCGAAAATGAGTAAGGAAGGGAAGGAAGGACTTGGACAGAGAATTAAGGATCGCATCCTTACTGAGCTGCTCGTGCAGGAAAAAATTCAGTTTACTTAGGTGCTCAATCATTTCGATCATGTATAGTACATGATCAGTGACTAAGGCTCCATCTCTTATCCGAGCATTGAAAATGGCACAACTAGTTTTGTGCCTTTCAATGTCGTCAGGCATGCCAAAAGAGTCGTTCAACATTTGAAGCATCTCATGTGGCTGGGCGTTCTCGAACCTGCGACTGAACTCATCATTCATTGCTGCCAGCATTATGCACCGGACATTGGTGCGGTCATTGAGCCACTTCTGGTAAGTGTCTCGGACTGTCCCTCTAGCATTCAGGGCTGGCTCCTCAGGTGTTGGATCTGTTACTACATAAAGGATCTACTCATGCTCGAAGATGATTTTTAATTTTTGATACCAGCTATCGAAATTACGTCCCATGAGCTTGTCATTATCTAATAATGACCAGAGCGACAGGGTAGTGGCCATAGCTGCATAAAGGAAAACCAGACCTATATTAGTACATAAATTATTAATACTAAAGACTTGGACTTTAGTCTAAAGTTTCTCACAGTATTTTTATGAATTGATAGCCTCAACCTCCAATTCGAAGAATTACTTTAATTTCTTAGTGGGTACTAAAATCCACACAGACTACACACGAGCCCAATTTTGGTTGGTCAACCCATGTGCATCTATGGGTAGGTTCATAACCAGTTGTTTCTCTAAACAACTTCTAGTAATTAATTTTGCCCCAGAACCTAATCAGTAGGCTTTGGCCTCCACTGAAAAAATCTGGTTAGGTCCAACCATTAACATGATTTGATTTGATGAATCGGACCAATAAATGATCAAGCCCGATTTTGGTCGGCCAACCTAACCACCATCAGAAAAACTCAAACCAAATTATCATACTATGAATGATAATTCCATTAGTCAATAAGCACTAGGCCTTTGGGCCTCCAATGATTATTAAACTAATGGACTCATTATCACTCACTTAATGGGAGGCTATGACTTAGTTATCAATATAACTTAATCATTTTTAGGACCTAATATTTTTTTTTTTGAGAATTTTATTAAAAAATAGATGAGAAAAAAATATCCAGCCAATTTCAATCCTCCCACTGACTTCACCAAGTCAGATTAAAAAGGATTTACTTAAAGCTGGCATTAGGAGCACCTAAATCAGTCAAACTGATTTACCTAATGACATGGGTGAGCCCTAATCACCAAGTGATCTAATCAAAACTTAATTCACCAGGTTGGCCAGGTAAGTGAGATCAATGGTGGAGATAAGCCATTAACTCGTCAGAGATCGAATCACTGCGAGTAGCTCCCGCTTAAAAATCACTGGTCAAACTGCCAAACTTACCTTAGACACCAACCAGTTCATTAGTTTTAATTTGATCAACTTAGTAAATAGGGTTCCACCGCGTAGCCATGAATTAAGTCCATCTTGGTCTAGTTAAAGATATGGACCCATTCAACTACAACTATTGGAGTTGAGTCTAGAGTATCCTTGACCTAATCTAATTCAACTTTTGATTAGATTTGACCAATTACTCTAATTTAGTCCATTTCTTTAAGCTAACCTTAGGTCTAACCCAATTATGGACCTAATCCATCTAACCCATTGACCCACAAGTTTATACAATTGTCTTAGATTTTAATTCACAATTCTAGACCTACTAGACAACACTTAATTCTTTTAATTAAGTATTTGGGCTGATGGGTCAGGATTTGGCATTTCAAAATAATTTTCAAATTTGAAAGATTTTATTTTCTGTTCACCAAATATGTTGACTTATTACACAAATATATCAGCACATTTCATAAATAGCAATCCTATTGCTAATTACATAACAGAAAATAACTCAATCAAAATAAATCATGAATATTTCTTTCGCTGCTTCATCTGCATGGGATATAATCGCATCGGCATCCCTACCGCCATAGGAGACCCCATCGAATGGAAAGAGAGGATCTTTAAACCCTACTTTTCTCCTATAACCGGACGGCCATGGCAACCAACCCAATTCGATTACTTGCTACTTGGATCAAGTATATCTAAATATACCAATTTCAAAATTTAAATTTTAAAATTTGAATTTCAAATTTTGAATTTTGAATTTTAAATTTTAAATTTTAAATTTGAAATTTCAATCAAATTTTAAATTTTAAATTTTAAATTTTGAATTTTAAATTTTTGAATTTTGAATTTCAAATTTCAAAATTTAAATTTTAAATTTTAAATTTTTGAATTTTGAATTTCGAACAACTTTCAAAATTTAAATTTTAAATTTTAAATTTTAAATTTAAACTTTTAGATTACAACTTAATCTACGCATGCAAATATATATATCATATCTAAGAACCCGCTCTGATACCATTTTTGGGGAAAATTCTGTGCAGGGGTAAAATGATAATTTTAAAATTTTTTCAAAATCACTATTTTACTGTAGAAATTATTAATTGATCTAATTAATTAATAAAAATTTATCCTACACTAGGATCAAAATATGATATATAGCATGCATGCATTTAAATTTGAAATTTGAATTTGAACAGTAAACACTTTACTATAATGTGTTCAGAACACAATACCTTTGTGCGGGTAGTAGATCACCGTAATCTGATCACCATCAAAAAAGTTTGATCATCATGATGCAGCCACACAGCATGTCTGGCCTCTGCAGATCGTCCACACGAAGCTCCCGATCTGATCGACTCCTCACAAGTGCTAGCTCGTTGTAGAGCCCTTTCGACGGTCGATGCTGATTGAACTCCTTCGATCGATGTCTGTCGATTCTTTGGATGCTTCGGATCATCAGCAGATGTGCTTGAGAGGATGTTGAAGATCTCCTTGAAATTTGGTAGGCTCACGACACTCATAGCTCACCTTCTCACTTCCCGAACTCCAGGCTGAAACCCTGAAGAACTCACTGAAACCCTGCGCACACTTTTTCTTTCTTTTCTTTCCTTTTCTCTCGGAAGGATATAGACCTTCACCTTGCACACAAGGATTCCTCACACCCAGATTTTCTCTTCAAAATTTTTCTTGCACACACCCCACTCTTCTCCTCCTTTTAAAATAATGTCAAACGTCTTATCCACGTGAGAGGATAAAGATGAGTAATTGCACATTTGAATTCAAATCAAATTTTGAATTCAAATGGAAATCAATTTATCCCTATCCACTAAGGGCGTGAGAAGAGGAGGACGTGGCTTAATTTGTGCATGAGTGATTTCATGAGAAACATTTTCTCGTGTAATAAATGGGGTGCTAAAAGAGGATAAGGTCAAGGTGCTAAGATTGGTTGCTCATTCAAATTCAAACTTTGTTTTGAATTTGAATGGCCAACCAATCATCCTTATCCACTCATTTGGCGCATTAAAGTAGGGCGTGAGGAGGGCTTTGCGTGAGAAAAAATTTATGAGAACTTCTTTCTCGTGAATTCAAATGGGCGCAGTGAAAGTGAGGTGGCGCAGGGAGAATGGGTCAAGGTGGTTTCATTATTTAAACCAACGTAATTGAACCAAATAAGTTAGGCCCAATTAGACTAATTTAAACCCAACTTAATTATGATTAATTAGGCTCAATAAAATTCTAATCAAATCAAGAATTGATTAAGCCCAACCCCTGATCAAATCAGGGACCAAACCATCTCGACGATTAGGTTAACTCTTAACCTAATCGGGTCAAACCCAACTGAATCCAATTCAATTGGACTTGATCCAAAAATAATTACTCAATCAAATTGAGTTAATTAGCGATCAAATCACTAATTAAATCTCTAATAAATATTGAGTCCAAATCCGATGGGTAATCGGACATCAGAATTCATCGATATGTAACCCTGATCGAAGAGTCCCAAACCAGTGGGACTCTTGACCCCGGTACCCAAAATGTGTGGGACTCGTGATCAAAGAATCCTGATTCTCAATCACAGAGTCCCAGACACGTAGGACTCATAGTCCACGAGTATTAGGACTCTTCATCAGCCATCAGATCAGATAGAAACCTCTAATGTGTGTGACCACGCAGGTTCGAACCTAAGCCGGTAGCACAGGAACCAATTCCTGTACTAATCGAAGTGACCATCTAGCAATGGTATCCGACGATCAGATATGTCGAATAGTCGCAATCGCAACACTCAGAACCTATGTAAATATGGTTACTGTATAATTCATCCTTTTGACCTCTGTGTTTAGGACGACTCAGGGTTAAACTGTCAACCCTGATTAGATCATCCGAATCGTGCTCAACTCAAACAGTCCTGTGACTCCTCACAAAGACTACCCTGGTCAAGGTTTTGCTAAATTGAAACACGATTGTACACAGCTCCTAAACTAGAGTGGTCAATCCCATCTTGACACACGCACCGACAAGTCAAGTACTTGACTACACCCAGCAGCCTTCCGTCACTGAATTAAAAATTCAGGTAGTCCAGTGCCTAAGTGCAGTGAGTTGCTTGCAAGTCACCGTGGCGGTCTCAGGTCGGAGGGACATTTATACCCATATTCCATCGGAGCAAATCTTGACAGCAGAAATAGCTCCGGAGTCGGTCACGTTCAGTGCAGATGTACCCTTATATCTCACCTGTATGCCATACCAGTGTCTCCACACTCATTGGTTAAGAGGACAACCAACCTATATGGCACACAACGACCTATGCTTGATAAACATTGTCGTCCTTGGTAACAACGTATCATTTGATCACGAACAGATTTAAGGACTAAACGATAAATCCTCCTTTGTCGAGTCTAAATAGTCTTAAGGACTTCACCACAATATAGGAGTTCATTAGAAGATAAAATATTTTGTGATGAAAAATATCAAAATAATTTTTATTAATTCATAATTCATGTACATATACAAAAATGAGCACAACCGTCAATAGGCTGACGATTGGCTTTGGGGCACTATTCCCAACATTCTCAAGCCGTAAAGGATCCTAAGTGGCGAGAAGCAATGGGGGCTGAGCTCACTGCTCTCCAGCAAAATGGCACTTGGACTTTGGAGCATCTACCACTCGAGAAGAAACCCATTGGATCGAGATGGGTATACAAAATTAAATACAAGGCTGATGGTTCTATTGAGCGATACAAGGCTCGGTTAGTGGCAAAGGGATACACACAAATAGAAGGCCTTGACTATACCGAGACTTTTGCTCCGGTGGCTAAATTGACTACAGTATGGTGTCTCTTAGCTGTTGCTTCCGCTAAACATTGGCAGTTACATCAGTTGGACGTCAATAATGCTTTTCTTCATGGCGATCTTCATGAAGAAGTATACATGACACCTCCATTAGGATTTCTAAAACCAAGTGATACACGTGTTTATCGGTTGCGTAAGTCTCTTTATAGACTCAAGCAAGCATCAAGACAGTGGTTTGAAAAGTTCTCTCACTCCTTGCTCCAATATGGTTTTACTCAATCTAAAGCCGATCACTCTCTGTTCACCAAACAGGATGAGGACTCTTTCATTGCCATTCTTGTTTATGTGGATGATATGATTGTTATAGGGAATAACCCTTCGAAATGTCAGGCACTGAAACAATATTTGCAAGACAAGTTTCACATTAAAGACCTGGGCAACTTAAAATATTTTTTTGGATTAGAAGTGACATGATCACCTTCGGACATATTTATATCACAACGAAAATATACTCTTGACATTCTCCAGGAGACCGGAATGATTGGGACCAAGCCCACAAAATTTCCTATGCAGCAACATCTCAAGCTCATAGTGGATGATGGAAAACTACTTGATGATCCAGGTCCATATCATCGATTGCTGGGACGACTCATTTATTTGACCATCACTAGGCCTGATATTGCATACTCGGTGCATGTTCTGACACAGTTTATGCAATCTCCTCGGCAACCACACTTAGACGCAGCCTTCCGTATTTTGCGATATTTGAAAGGGTCTCCGGTCAAGACATATTTTTTTCAAGTATCAACACCTTTTAGTTATATGCTTATTGTGATGCAGACTAGGCAAGATGTCCCATGACAAGGCGCTCTACTATAGGTTTCTATGTTTCCTTAGGAGATGCTCCGATTTCTTGGTGTGCTAAGAAGCAGACAACAGTGTCTCGTTCCTCTACAGAGGCTGAATATCGGGCTATGGCACACACTATCAGTGAATTACTATGGCTTCGAGCCCTCTTATCCGACCTCAGTGTTTCACATCATGATCCCATGTTCTTTTATTGCGATAATCAAGCAGCTTTACACATTGCTGCAAATCCTGTGTTTCATGAGCGGACCAAACACATAGAAATTGATTGTCATTTTGTCAGAGAGCGACTACAATCTCAAGACATTGCTAAACAACATGTTCCTACACATTGTCAGCTTGCAGATATCTTTACCAAAGCTCTCGGCTGTGATCATTTTCAAGAGATTCTATGCAAGTTGGGCATTCGAAATCTCTATGCGCCAACTTGAGGGGGACTATTAGAAATGTACATTACCTATATCAGGAATATACAGAATATTAGGAATGTACATTGTCTAGAATATTTTTTACAATGTCATGTTACAGAATATTAGGAATGTCCATTGTCTAGAATATTGTGTAGAATATTTTATAATTACTATGGCATGTTTTTGAATTGGGAGGATCACGTGATTGATACTGTGATCTCTTCAATTTCCTGCCTGTTTCTCTCTTCTTCATCTCTATATATGGATGTACATATCATAATGAAATATATTGAAGAGATCTTCTTTATTTTTTTTTATATTTTTCTTTCTTTTTCTGCATCTCTCGGATTTTTCTTTTACAGTTTTGGATTCATGATCTTATGGTTTTGATTAGTTGGAATGTGCATGGCCTTGGGCCACTGACTAAAAGAAGTTTGGTCCCAGATTTTGTAGTCTCTAATAATTATTGTCCAGTGGGCTTTCAAGAAACTAAATTTGGCAAAACTTCCCCGGGCATTCTTAGATCTCTCTCTTATGGATAAATTACACCCGAGTTGGCTTGTGACGCAGCTGGTTCTGCTGGTGGAATTTCGGTTGGATGGAACAAAACTAGATTTGACTTAATCAAGCAGGAAATTGGCCAATTCTGTGTCACCAAAATTAGATGGACCAACTTCTCAATGCTATGTGGACTTCACCGCTATATATAGGTTGACTGACATGACCTGAAATTTTTATTCTATAAAGAGCCGAGGCATCTTAGATCCTCCTTCACCCAACCCGTGGATTGCTGGGGGAGACTTCAATGGTACTTCCAAAATCCATGAGAGGAACAAGGCACCTCAACCAAGGAAGATTTCCTAGGCCTTTGTTTCCTTCATTAAATGTTCATAGCTTTTGGACCTATCTGATAAAGGCCAGGATTTTACACGGAGCAATCGGACAAAATGCTTTGTCTTACCTAAGCTTGATAGATTTTTAATTTCTATAGACTGGGATGAATTATGTCCACATGCTATCTAAATAGTGCTACCTAACCGATGCTTAGACCATGTGCCTGTCAAGCTCTCCATCTCTGATTTTTCAAAGGTCAAAATTTCCTTCAAATTTGATAGAACTTGGTTGTCCTTGGATAGCATTGTAGAGGTGGTATCTAAGGCTTGGACATCTACTATCCCATCAGAGAATGTAATAATCAATCTAGTTCGCAAGCTTAGAGAAAGCCAAAATACCCTCAAGTGTTGGCTAGTTGGGATGAAACCTTTAGTTAGGAGTCCAGGAGGAAAAGCTTCCTAAACAAATTCAATATTTTGATACAAAGAAGGACATTTGAAAGAGACCCTCTCTCCCAATTTGAAAGAGACCCTCTCTCCCAATTTGAAAGAGAATCCAAGGACTCTTGTAGGAAAGAGATTGTTCAGATCTACAAGTTAAAGGAAGCTTATTGGATATGGAAAGCCAAAGTCAAATGGCTTGCAAAGATGATAATATTACGGCTTTCTTCCATAAGCTAGTAGATTTCTAAAGCTGAATTGGATTTCTAATATTGAACGTATAGGGATGGAAATATTTAAAAAAGGGTAGATCAAAAAAAATTCAAAGAATTTTTCAAAAATCTTTTTAATGTGACCACAAATACCTCTTTAAATCTTGATTGGGGTAGCTTGTACCCTTCTAGCATAGATCTTAATAGGTTTTGCTCTCCTTTTACTTTGGATGAAATAAAAAAGGTTGCCTTTAGCTTCAAAGGCAACAAGAGCCTAGGGCCAGATGGTTTCACCACATTTTTTTCCAGTATTTTTGGGATCTCGTCAGTAGTGATCTCCTCTTCCCTTTCGTATAGCTCCATAATTGGAATATTAATTTGTCTAGGATCAATTATGCCTCTCTCACTCTAATTCAAAAAAAGACTGCCAGATACCCATCTAACTTCAGACCTATTAGCCTTATTCATAGTTGTACAAAAATTTTTACAAAAATCATTGCCAATAGGCTGCAACCTTTTATAAATGAGTTTATAGACCTGGCATTGTATATATATATCAAAAGAAGGTTAATTATGGATAACTTTTTATGTGCCAATTAAATTTTGCACCACTAAAGAAAGGCGTCATTGAAGGTATTATTTGCAGACATCATTTTTCTAAAATCTTTGATAGAAGTATCTATAGGTACCTTCTCAACATTGTCTTGCACTACAACTTCTCCAGCATGTGGATTAGATGGATGGAAAACTTCTTACGCTCCTTGAAGATTGTTGTGAATGTGAATGGTGAGCTGTAATTGGATATGTTGCAAGCAAAGACTTAAAAGAGGGGGATCCGTTGTCTGCTTTCTAATTTATTCTTGTTATATATTGACCCACTCTGTAGGGTGCTCAACAAAGCCACTTGTGCTAGAATCTTTGAGGGGCTAGATAATCCTTTAAATCAGTGGAGGCATATCCAATATGCAAATGATAACTTAATCTCTAGCTGAACAAAGAAAGAGTATTTTTCTGTATTGAATATTGTTCTTTATTACTTCGAGCTTGCCTTCGGACTCCCTATCAAGTATCAAAAAAAATTCCATCCCATCCATTGGTAAACAATCCCAAGATGGAGAAGACTCATAGCTATATGGAAGAGTTTAGATTGGCTATGTTGAAGAGTAAGTTCTTATCTTTTAATGGAAGACTCATCTTGATTAATTTAGTGCCTACCTCTATTCAAGTCTATTACATGTCCATCTTCAAGTTACTAGGTTCGGTGTTTGAGAGAATTAACAAGTATAGAAGTACTTTCTTATTGTTAGGTTCTTCAAGCTTCACAGAGATCTCATACACGATGAGTTGGCAAATAGTTTGCATGTAAAAAGATGAAGGAAGACTTGGGGTAAAAGATATCACTTAGCTAAATCTCTCTTTCCTTACTAAATGGGATTGGAGATTACTCTCTTTTAATGTAGGATTATGGAAGCAGCAGATTCAATTTACTTATTGTAAGAAAATTAAAGTTTTTATAAGTTGCAAACTAGGGTGAAAATGATCTAGCCTTTGGAGAGATGTAGTTCGGGCTCTCCCAACATTTTGGAATAGAATTGAGTTTAGAATCGGCAATAGTCAAAACACCTTGTTCTAGAAAGATAGCTGGATTTGTGATACCGTGCTTTAGGCTATCTTCCTTGACTTATATTAGAGGAGTCGAAAGAAAAATGGTACAGTGGCCGAACTCTAATCAAAGGATAATAAATTGGAGCATTGGGTTGCCCTCTTCTGCCTTTTCATTGGTCCAATCACAATTCACCCAGCTATTAGGTCTTCTTATCACAGTCACTTTGAATCAAGAGAAGGATCAGATCATTTGGAAGTCAAACAGTAATGATAAATTTTTTACAGCATCTTTATACCTATTCCCTAAAACCAGGGGCATTAAATGTAGATTTGCATCTTCTCTTTGGAGTCTTTCTATCCCTCTTAACATTAAATATTTTCTTTGGTTATGTTGTGAAAAACTAACTACTAGAGAGGTGATTGAAAAAAATACTTGGCAAGAACCTTGGTGGATGTGTATTGTATAACCAGATTTCAGAGACTGTAGACCATCTTTTTTCTTATTGCCACTTCTTCTAATCTATTTGGAAGGCGATGTGCTTAGCTCTTAGGATGCTACATCCTCAATCCTCTTTTATTTACCTTAATCTCAACCAAATTTAGAGAAACTCTTTGAAAAAGGATCAGCCAGTTGTTTTTATGCTTCTCAGGGATATTACATGAGTGTGTTGGAAAGAACAGAATTCGAGAATTTTTTTCTAACAAACATTCATATGTTGCTATCAGAGCCTCCACTACAAGAAAAGAAATTTTTAGCGATGAAATTATTTATGACGGATAAAATTTTCATCACAAATAACAATATCAATAACGGTAAAAAATTTTCGTCTATAATAAAAAAATATTTACGATGAATAAGTTTTTTCATCGTAAATAAAAATAATTAGCGACAAAAATATTGCTTGCATCATAATAAACAGAATATTTGCGACGAAAATTTTTATCATAAATTAGAAAATATTTTTTAAATAAAAAATATAGAGATATTATCGATGAAATTATTTTCATCGAAAATACTAAAAATTTTTCCGACGAAATCAGATTTTGTGTCGTCAATAACATTATTTACAACAAATTTTTTTCATCACTAATAAGTCAAAAAAAATTAAAAATTAGATATTTTTAATTATTTACAATGTAAATTTTAGTTGCAAATAATTTAACTATTTGCGACCAATAAAGATTTTTTTGTCACAAATTAAAAATATTAACGATGGATAATTTTATCGTTAATAGTTTAAAAAGTTAGATAAATTAAAAATTTAAAACAGAATAATTAGTTGTGACAAAAATATAACGTCATAGATAACAAAATATTTACGATGGAAAATAAAATTTTTATCGAAAAATATGAAATATTTATGATGAAATATTTCATCGCTAATAATTAAAAAATTAAAAAAATATAAAATTTTAAAAAGTAAGTTGTTTGCGATGCTAATAAGTTTTTTTTCACGATAAATTTTTAGATGAAAATAATTTTTAAATGAAAAACTAGTTATTTTCTTAACGATGAAAATATTTTCATCGCTAATATGAATATTAGCGATAAAAAAATATTTTTTATCACAAATATTCAAATTTTAAAAATTTAAAAATAAAAGATAATTTATGATATAATATTTTCATCATAAATAATGAACTATTTATGATGATAAATCGTATTATCATCGTAAATCTTCGATTATTAACGATGAATTATTTTTATCACTAATATTTTAAAAAAATAATTTTAAATTTAAAAAACTAAACTATTAGTGACGCAATAAGATTTTTCCGTCGTTAGAATGAGTTTTAATGATGAAATATTTTATCGCTAATGGTTAAAAAGTTTTAAAAATTTAAAAAACTTTCATATTGAAGGATATATATTATAATAAATACTACTATATTTATAAAAAATTATAAGATAGTTTTAAAAAATAATATGTGCAAAATAAAATTATGTAGAATATCAAGATATGTGTATATAAAAAGCACGTGAAAAGTCATGATCTATGAAAATTATGTTGTCGCAAATGTTGGGGCATGGGAGGGTCGAAGTGGATGGGGTGGATGAAGGCATGCTCGAGGTGATTACTTTTATTTCTATTCCTACTTTTCATCATGGTATTTTTTTTTTATAATTTTTGTCATTCTAATATGCCTTTCTCGAGTCTCTAATTGTTTACATTCAAAAGTTATGTTTTCAACCTTTAATTTTGATCCAAAAATAAGATAGATAAATATCAATTTGTTTAGTGCAAGATACAAAATATTGTTCTATTTATATTATATAAAGTAATATATAATTATATATATATAAATCAATATATAATATTAGTAAAATGAGTATGTCGATTAAAATCTTTTCCTATCTTTGTTTGATTAGTCCATTTTGTGTTTTGAGGTTGCTCTCTCCAAAATACCCCAAGCCCCCTAAAAGCGAAGGTAAGATTTGATCTCATTTCAGTTGATCCAACAACCAAAGACTTTACCAACTTAATATGTATATATATATACATATATACATACACACACATACATACATACATACATACATACATACATACATACATATATATATATATATATATATATATACACACACACATACACACACACATAGATATATATATATATATATATATATATATATATATATATATATATATATATATATATATATATATATATATATATGTATGTATATATATGTATATATATATATGTATATATATATGTGTATATATATATATATTTATATATATATATATACATATATATATATATATATATGTATATATATATATATATATATATATATATATATATATATATATATATCACATATATCATTGCATTATTCAAATTAAAAAAATTCTTTTTTGAACGATTATTAGCGATGGAATAAAATTTGCATCGCTAATTATATAAATAACGATGAAATAACTTATTTTCATCGTAAATAATATTTTTTTGGGATGTAAATTTTTTCAGCAAAAAATTTTTTTATGGCGGAAATTATTCGCGATGGAAAAACTTTTCCGTCGCTAATAACGTTATTAGAGACGAAAATATATTTTTCATCATAAATATATTTTTCGTTCAATTTATTTACGATGAAAATTAATTATTGACGATGAAAAATTACGTCGCTAATACCCCGCATCCCTTCACATCCCATCAGAAATCCATTTTTCTTCCTCTTCCCTCCCACAGCATTCGGCCTCCCGCGTTCTTCTCCCTGCCTCCTGCGTTCTTCTCCCGGCCTCCCTGCCTCTCGCGTCCCCTACGGCTTCCTCCGCTGTCCGGAGCTCTTCCACCGCCGCCACTGCCGTCGAGGTGAGTCTTGTTGGGCTTTTTTTTTTGGGTTGTGTTCAGACCGGGGATTGGGATGGGGAACGACACGGGGCCAGCGTGCCACGGCCGGCGTGCCGGGGACGGTCGCTTGGGCCAGGATGATAGTTTGCGGCCGCGTGGGGCCTGCAGGCATGCGGGCCTGCGGTCCGTGGCCACACGGCCGTCGGTGTGCTGTTGATGGCCGCCTGGGCCGGGACGGCGGGTCTGCGTGCCTACGTACCGGGGCTTGTGAGCCTGCGTACCGGTGTGCCAGGGACGGCCGCTTGGGCCAGGATGGCGGCTTGCGGCCGTGTGGGGCCTACGGGCCGCAGCCATATGGTGGCGGTGTTCTGCAGCCGACGTGCCAGGGATGGCCGCCTGGGCCTAGACGGCGGGCGTATGTGCCAGGGCCTGCGTGCTAGGACCAGCGTGCCGGGCACGGTGCCAGCTTGCCGCGGCCGGCGTGCGTGCCAGGGCTTGGGGCTGGGGCGGGGAGGGCGGGTCGGGTCGGGCTAGGGCTGGTTGGGTGGAGTCAGGTTGGGTTGGGTCGGGTTGGGCCGAGTCGGGTCAGGATGGGGCAAGTTTGGTCGGGTCGGGTCGGGTTGGGGTGAGTTGGGTGGAGTCAGGTCCGGTCGGGTCGGGCTGGGGCGAGTCGGGTGGAGCCGAGTCGGGTCGTGCTGGGGCGGGTCGGGTGGAGCTAGGGCGGGTCGAGTCGGGTCCGGTCCGTGCCGGGTCGGGGATGGTAGGGTCTGGGCTGGGTCGGTTCCTGGTCGGGCCGAGATGAGGTGGGTCGGGCCGAGTCGAGTCGGGGGAGTCGGGTCGGGTCGGGTCGGGTCGGGCTGGGGCAGATCGGGCCGAGCTGGGGTGGGTCGGGTCGGGTCGGGTCGAGTCGGGTCCGTGCCGAGTCGGGGATGGTAGGGTCTGGGCCGGGTCGGTTCTGGGTTGGGCCTGGATGAGGCGGGTTGGGCCGGGGCGAGTCGGGTGGAGCTAGGTCTGGTCGTGTCGGGGCGGGTTGGGTGGAGTCGGGGCGGGTCGGGTCGGGCTGGGGTGAGGCGGGTGGGATGAGTGGGGTGGAGTTGGGTCAGGTCGGGCTGAAGTGGGGCGGGTGGAGCTAGGGCGGGTCGGGTCTGGTTGGGTTTGGTCCGGCCCTTGCCGGGTCGGGGATGGTAGGGTCCGGGCTGGGTCGGCTCTGGGTCGGGCTGGGATGAGGCGAGTCAGGCCGGATCGGGTGGGTCTGGGGTGAGTCGGGTGGAGCTGGGTCGGATCGGGTCGGGGCAGATCGGGTGGAGCCAGGTCGGGTCAGGTTCGGTCTGTGCAGGGTCGAGTCGGGTCCGAAGAGTGCCGGGCCGAGCTAGGGCACCCGAATTATTATAATTGTTGTATATTATTTTTTAATATTACTGTTGAAGTTAGTTAATTATTTGACTGATTATTTTTTTACTAACACAATGCACATTGCTGTTACTTGTTACAATTAAATTATTTTATATGCTATTTTGTATGTTACTGAAATTATAAATAAAAAAAATATTATTATTTTAAAAAAAAATTTATTAAAATTTTTGATCAAAAAATTTCAATACGAAGTTATTCATTTTTGATAAATTAAAAATTCATCTTCGAATGCATGTTCAAAGATGGTACTTAAATTACATTGAGCCGTAGATTCCCGTTCAAGTTTTGATCTTCATCGAGATCAAAATTTGGATGTTTCGTATTCGGACTTTTTGAAAAAGTAATAATATTATTATTGTTAATAGTTGATATTTCGTTTCATTATATGGTATTCAGTAATTATCTATCCATTATTCTCTAGATATGTGGTGGATAGGGTGCGTGGGCACCGTATCCACATCATATACTTGGAGAACTATGAGAAGATGCTACTGAAATTTTTACAAAAATAAGATGAAATATCCACTAATAATAATAATGAGATTATTATTTTTCTGAAAGAGATGGGGCCACACCTGTTAGTAATGATTTGAAAAAGATAGGATCATGCATTTTTACTTCATAAAGGGATAGGGTCATATATTTTCTATGTTAATGTTCAGTCTGCATATCTCTTTTAATGTGTTATTTTGTATGAAGTGATCTAGATCTGGATCCGAGTCAGGATTTTGTCTGAAATTCGAAATGCGATTCAGTCCGAAATTCGGATCGAGATCCTGAATACTACAGAATTTTTTTTGGTTGTTAATGGTTTTGTGTTTGTTGTTAGATGAATATCAACAAAAGTTGGATGAATGCTAGAAAATTTTTTTTGTCTGAATATTGAAAAGAAGTTCGAGATTTTATTGACTTTGCACCGCATAAGGCTGACAGTGCTAGTTCGGATAAAGTGTCTATGTAAGAGATGTATCAATATGGTATATCGTCACATAACACTTGTTGAGGAGCATGTGCTACAATATGGTATGGATAAGAAGTATACTTGTTGGACATGGCATGGGAAAGGTGATTCGAATGAGATGGTGTGTGACGATGATGATACTGAAGATGATAGTGATGCTGATGGATCTATCGAACATAGTGGTATAGAAGAATTGTTAGATGATTTACATCAAGGTACTTGTTCGAATGTATGGATGAATACTGCTGTATCTGAAAGCAATTCTGATCGTGAACATAATATCTAGATTGAGGTAGAAGAGATCTCTGAACAGTTAGCAAAGCTTGTAAAGGATGCACGAGAGCCACTTTATCCAAATTGTACAAAGTTTTTCAAGTTAGAGTTTTTGATAAAATTACTTCATATTAAAATCGTGAATCGATGGAGTCAGAAGTCATTTGATCAAATTTTAATATTGATTAAAGTAGCTCTGTCTAATGGAGAGAGACTGTCAAAATCATATTCTGAAGCAAAAATATACATACGAAAAATTGAACTTGGCTATACTCCTATACATGCCTGCAAAAATGACTGTATATTATTTTATAAGGATAACGAACAAGCAACTGAATATCCGAATTATGGTGAGCCTAGATACAAAACCGATAATAGGAAAAGAAAGAAGATATCTCAAAAGATTTTGAGATATTTTTCATTGATTCCAAGACTTCAAAGGTTGTACATGTCCACAAAGATAGCTGAAGAAATAAGATGGCATTATGAGTAGTGAATTTCGGAGGATAATATATTTAGCCACCCGACCGACTCTTTAGTGTGGAAAGACTTCGATGCAAAGCATTCGCACTTTGCGAGTGACCCACGCAATATCAGGCTTGATCTAACGATAGATGGATTTAATCCCTTTGGCAATATGAGTACCTCTTATAGCATGTGGCCTATGATGCTAGTTGTATACAATGTGTCACCTTGGAAGTACATGAAAGAACCATTTATTTTTGTATCACTGTTGATTCCAGGTCTGAAAGCATCAGGTAATAAAATTGATGTATATCTACGACTTTTGATTGATGATCTGAAGGAGTTATAAAAAAATGAGGTTCAGATATATGATTCTGTGAGTTGAAGTAATTTTAAGTTGCATGCTTCAATTTTGTGGACTATAAATAATTTTTTGGCATATGAAACTTTATCTGGATGGAGCACCAAAGGATATCTGACATGTCCAATATACAATAGGGATGTATCCTCCTTACATTTAAAGTACGGATGAAAAATATATTTCATGGGTCATCGATGGTTTTTTCCTACTAATCATTCTTGGAGGATCTGTTATAATCAATTCTTTGATGGTAAATCTGATCGACGTCCACCACCCAAGGAGTTAAGTGGACCAAAAATTTTAGAACAACTTGAAATCATTGAAAATATCTGATTTGAAAAAATATCAGGTACTCGCAAGCGGAAGCATACTGAAGCTGAGCTGAATTGGACGAAGCGAAGTATCTTTTTCGAACTACCGTATTGGAAGCAGCTACTACTTCATCATAATTTAGATGTAATGTACATTGAAAAGAATATTTATGATAATATCATCGATACTGTATTGAATATTTTAAAAAAAATAAAAGATGGTATAAAAGCTCATCTTGATCTGCAGGAAATGAAAATCCGATCAGAGTTGCATTTAGTTCGTTGAGGTGAGAGATTTTTTATGCCACCCACATATTATTCACTGTTTAGAGAGAAAAAGAAGAATTTCTGTGGATGGCTCAAAACTGTAAAGTTTCCTGATACATACGCTTCAAATGTATCGTGGTGTGTTGGAAACAACGACGGCAATATCTCTGATATGAAAAATCATAATTCCCATGTGATGATGCAACATTTGCTTCCTGTGGTCATGCATGGCTATTTGGATGGTGATGTTCAAACTGCATTGATAGAGTTGGGAGTGTCCTTTCGAGAACTATGTCGTCGAAAATTGAAGATTAACTTATTTGAGAGATCAGAGAAAGATATCGTACTCATTCTTTGTAAGTTAGAAAAAATTTTTTCACCATCATTTTTTGATGTTATGGTGCATCTGACTGTCCATCTTTCAAAGAAAGCTCTTTTGATCAGACTGGTATATTATCGATGGATGTATCCTATTGAAAGGTAAAGAAGTTATACGTATTTTATCATATTAATTATAATATATAAATATATTTATAAAATTTAAATTTATTTTTGTTTACAGATTTTTGTGCATCTTAAAAAAATATATGTACAATAAAACAAGACCTGAAGGGTCTATAGCGGAAGCATATGTAGCTACCGAGTCTGTCACATTCTGCTCGATGTATCTTGATGATATCGAAATAAGATTCAATCGTGCAGATCGTAATGCAGACTGTGAATGGGGTGACAATGAGCCAACGTTGTCTATATTTAAACAAACAGTTCGACCTATTGGTGTAAGAAATTTTGAATTTATAGACGTAAACGAGCTATCCAAGGCATATTTTTACGTACTAAATAATTGTGAAGAAATTAAAGATTTTATTGAATAAGTATCATCTTACGATACTATTTAATGATCAAAAAAAGTTTTCATGTCGATGTAAAATTAAAAATTATAACTTCTTGCAGTGACACAAGAGTATACTATGTAGAGAGAATAATATAGATGCCGATGATCGACATAGGAGAGAATTTACAAAATAGTTTGGTGATCTTGTAAGTTGTATTAGTGATACATTATTTATTTACTTATAAATAATATTATTTCAATCAATATAATTTTTTATCTTATGATGCAGATGAAACATAAGTATTTCAATAAAGAAGTGGGTGCAACCGATGAGTTGCATGATTTAGCATGTGGTTCTGATCGAATGGTTAATCACTACATATTCTGTATCATTGGAAGAATGAGATTTCATACAAGGGAGTTTGAGATGCAACGATGGATCCAAAATAGTGGAATTGCTACAATAGGATATAAAGGAGAAGAAGAGATTGATTATTATGGTGTACTGGTAGATATTATAGAACTGAAGTATGGGTCAGTAATTTTATATTTTTATTTCAATGTGAATGGTAGGATATTAATAATAAAAAGATCGAAATTCATGTCGATTCACAATTTAACAGTGTAAATCTTACACTAATATGGTACCAAAATGAGCCGCACATATTAGCAACTCAAGTGAAACAAGTAATATATTTGAAGGACCTAAAGTATCGAGGTAATTAGCATGTCGTACAAAAAATAATACCTAGAGGTGTATATGACATACCAACTCGATTAGAGATAGATAAAATTTTGGATTTACATGAAGAGGAAGCTTTTTAGCAAGAACAAACATCAATCGAGTTTTTGGTTGATGAAGAACTTGTAACGGTACCTTTGAATAGGGCTGATCTCCCATCCAACGAAGTTGAAATTGATTTTGTATCTAATCTAGATGAGTTGGAGGGCGACGATCAGTTCATAAATGACGATGAGATAGAAGACGATACATATATCAATTACTGTGATTCGGACGAGGATCTACACATCGAAGAAGAAACGAATATTAATGAGTAGATCTTTATTTTTCATTTAATTTTGTGTTGCAATAATGATATGCAATATAATTGTATTCATTAGAATGTTATTTGATTATTATTATTATTATTATATAATATTATATTTATTTACATCTCAATTCTTGCAGATATGGCACCAAGAGATAGACGACGACGGTCATGTTCATAGTTACCTGCAGATAGCTCGGAGGTTGAGGCACCTTCACCGATCTCCATGGCGTCACTGGCTCCAGTGTCAAAGGGTCCTGCACTGGCAGATCCCAATGAGCCGACTACGACTGAGTCGAGTCCCAGTGAGGCGGGTCTCAGTGAGGCTGGTCTCAGTGGTATTAATCATTATACTTTATATATAATCAAATTTGATTCTTTTATTTGGATCATACTAATGATTTATTTATTATTGTTTCAGATCAGTCTACATCGATGGTCGGGTGAGGGTGAGGTCCATCGAAGAATCTCGCTTTAGAGCATTGGAGACGTGAGCATTCGGGACAACATCTCCGGATAGAGATACCGGCTAGCTACATCAGACCCATTAGGAGATGGTGTAAGCTATGACAGACTGAACTGGACATCATATGCCGCAGCTATACCCTGGTGATGCTCTTCGATTAGCGTCATGTTGTCCCGGCTCAGAGACAGATTTTCTACACCCACTTACAGGTAAAATAAATTATATTATGAATATTTAATTTGTATAGTATTTTTTTAATATTTGTTATTGACAGGGTGTATTTAACATCGTCGATTTCGAGGATGATTGTGTGAGGTGAGCGATCGATACCCATCTATCCTTGCACTTCAAGGATTATTGCGGTCACATGCATCAGTATTGGTATCGGGTGGTGCAGGCTGATGGGTAGGAGGCAACATGGCTGCAGCCCTACGACAGCATCACCATCGACGATTGGACTACCATATGTGGTATTACGAGGATCCAGTATATCAGGTTACACATCTGAATTTTTTTTAGATTTTAATGACTTAATTATTTATTTTTAAATTATATTTATTATCTACTAATTTTACAAAGACGATGTGCCCAGAATGCGGCGAACCGGACGAGACAGACTGTGTCGCATTGTGGGGGTTCAAGATCATTTACTCACCACATGGAGTACATGGTACGTATTTTTTAAATTTTTAATTATGATATATTTCTTTAATTATTTAAATTTTTTTTAAATAACTCTCAAATTGCAAAGAGATGCTGAGAGTGGCGAGCTTCTTGGTAGGATCGATATCTATCAACAAATCTACCAGCGATGGTCAGAAAAGTGGACGATGGGGAGCTAGGAGCTCTTTGTAAGTTTTTTCAATCAATTTTTTATTCATAATTTGATCTTTATTAAAAAATTAAAATAATTTTAATTTTTATTTTCAGGATTGTATGATCGATATGAGATCCCAGCCTACCCTTGAGGGCTCAACCGCACCCACAGATGATGAGATCTGTGATCAGATGCTCAGTACGAGACCTTGTTATGTTAGGGGTCTAAGATATGGGATCACTGCTCTTTCATCTTCACGATCATCTAGGGCTGAGGTCCATTCTATGTGTCATACTCAGTTGATGGAGGTGCAGAGGTAGGCTGTCGAGGATCGACAGCAGGCTGAACAGCGAGCTTAGGAGCTGACTGAATGTATCGATCAGTATCAGCAATTTCAGATCCAGATGATGGATCAGATGGTACAAATGGAGCAGATGATTCAGATGCTGAGGCAGCAGCAGGCCGGTCCGAGCTCCATCACCGGTCTGAGCTCCGTCGAGTATTCTCCATTCCCACCTCGTTCTCCACATGCTGATATGTGATGGCTTTTTGATGTATTTTTTTTAAACTCTTATAATTTTAATTTGATATAATAAAATAATAAAATTTATTTATCATTTTATTGTGCAAATTTTTTATTCAAAATTTTTAATTTATAAAAAATATTATACATATAACTTAAAAAAATATATCCAAAATTTAAAAAAAATAACTAGCGATGGAATTATTATTGACGAAATATTCATTGTAAAAAATTTATAAAAATAATTTAATGTTTCAAAAAATATATAATTAACAGCGATGAAAAATTTTCATCGCAAATACTTATTAGTGACGTAAAGTTTCATCAAAAAATATTTATTTACAACATAAATATTAGTCGTTAAATTTTTTCAATTATTATTTTTTCATTAAATAAAATTTTTTGTGATGAAAATTTTTATTGCTAAAAGTGAATAATAGTGATAAATATATTTTTATCGCTATTAATTATTATTAGCGACTGTTATTTTCATTGTAAATTATTTTTTTTATGAATAAATTTTTTATTTTTTATTTTTTATGATTAAAATATTTTATCATAAATTAAGGTTATTTGCGATAAAAATAAAATTTTTATCGTAAAATATTATTAACGATGGTATTTTTTGTGATGAAATTTTTGTCGCTAATTATTATTAACGATGAAAATTTTTTATAACTAATAACTTATTTTTTTGTAGTGCTCAGAAGGACTTCACATCTTCAATGACTAGTCTATATTATGTGACCAAGATCTTCTATCAAAATTTGAGAGAGTTTAGATGAAGGATAAAAATATCCCTAGAGATCATCACGAATATTGACATACAAGATATCTGGTTTCTTTTCATCATTTTTTTAAAATTTTGTTCCATATACCAGCTACAATATAACTTCTTCAAATCTTTTTTCTTTTCTCTTATATTTTTTTCTAATATTCAATAAAAATCGGGTGACTATGTTTGCCTCCCTTTCATTCAAAAAAAAAGCCGACAACCATCAAATCTTGACGAAGGGTGAGCATGTCGAGTTCGCCATCCCTGAAGGTGACAACAATTGTATTAAGGCCATCGATGTGAGTGGCCTTGATGGCAAGTCAATCCAAAGTGACAGCGGAGGAGGGCTCAGGGATGGGTATGATGGAGGTGGGGGGAGAGATGGTGGAGGCTGCAGTGAAGGAGGGTGGTAGGTACTGAGGTAGGAGTGGAGGGGGAAGAGGCTATGGTGGCGAAGGAGGCGGTTATGGTGATAGTGGTAGCGGTGGAGTCCTGTTACAACTATGGCGAGATTAGAAACTTCACGAGGGATTGCTATTAGAGTGGTGGTGAAGGCTCCTGCCACACTTATGAGGAAGCGGGGCATTTTCTAACTAGGAAGGGAGGATTATTTTTTGATTCTATAGTCTCATTTGCTATTTTGGATGATAATTTATAATTATAAAAATTAATAATATTAGTGGCGGTATAATAATGAAAACATGAAAAGTTGTCATTACTATCGAGTTTTTAGTTATAGCTTATAACATTGATATTTATCACTAATATCGAATATAATAGTAATGACATATAATATCGTCACAACAAATTGTATAGTAGTGACGATATATATTTGCCATTAAAAAATTATCACTAATGGTATATTATTTGTAAGAATATGCTATATAGAATAAGCTTCGAGAGATGGATGAGACACATCAAGAGAAAATTTTTTCTGCATCAGTGCCACTAGTTGTGCATTTCGCACTTATACTGGAAAGGAGATCGGGCCACTCATATGGTTTAAGAATGGAAAAAATCACATCTACCTCTAAAGAAAGGTATAGTATTCGTGTACATGCTAAGGCTGCATGGAAGCATTCTGATATTAGAGGATGAAATCCAAAAGTTTACTGAGATGATAAAAAAAAAGGAGGAGACTAATTCACAACTCTAAATAGAAATACAATTATAATGTGTAGAATTTGAGGTTCAACGTAAGACTATTGAGACACAATGTACAGAAATGTAAAAAGAAATTTAAGAAAGCTTACAACATTAAATAGCTATTTTTTTTGCATGCTTTAATAGTGACGAATAATTTTTTGATTAGCTATTAGATGCATTTTCTGCGGCTACACCTATTAATAATGTAAGTTTTATAATTAAAAACATATGATATGATTAGCTAAATTTATTTTATTTTCATAATTCAATAAGTATTACTTCTTATTTTCTTACCGTTATAATATTTATATAATTGAGTTAATATACTAATAGACTTTTTTTTTTCATTTGTTCATTATGCAGGATCCCGATTGAATTTTCTTGAGATTAATTATGATTTTTATGCTTTATGCAGGATCATGGGATCATATCGCATGTTTTTTGTATTTCACTATAGATATTTGTGGATTGAAATTTACAATTATATTTTGAATATATTTTGATATTGTAATAGATATGTAAGGATTTGATATATATAATTTATGTGTATTTATATTTATTGTAATTATAAATATAAATTGATCTCAATTTATAAAGCAGTTAATACAACATACACATATCATTTGTTTTCTCAAAAAAAAAAATTATTAATGGCATCTGGTCGTTTCTAAAAATATATTTAATTGTTACAAAGTTTTTAGCAATAGTAATTATCATTAATATTATATACTTTTAGTGATGAAATTATTTATCATTAATATTATTTTATTTTATAGATAGAGTATTATCACTAGTATGTTAATACTAGTGATGACTTTATTGTCACAATAGAAAAAATATTATGACACTATTTGCATTAGTAATGGTCATAGCATTGGTGATAGTATTTGCATCACAATTACCATAAATATTAATGATAATATCGTCATCACAAATAGTAATAGCTTTTGTGACAACATATTATCTCACTATTATTATACATATTAGTGATAGTAATATTATCACTATTAAGCTGTCTAATAATGATCAATTTTAAAAATCATCACTAATACATTAGTGACTCAAGTATTAGTGGCAACGAGTGACAAACCAAAATATTATCATTAAAATTATTAATAATAATATTTTATATTTTTAGTAATAATTTTTGTCATCATTAAAAATTTAATTTTTTATAAAATATAAATACAGAGATTTGTTATATTGCTTTTGGTTTCCATCTTTTCTCTGTGATATCTTAAACTCGCTGATATATTGTGCGTTTTGAGATGGTTGTTATCGATGTCCGCGAGAGAAGGGCTACATGTGGCATAAGATGGCTGATTGGCATATGCTTCCTTGATACATAACTTGAAGCTTCCACTCTCTCTCTCTTTAGATATTTCTCTTTTGTTTGTCGTAAAGTTCTGTAGCTTTATGTTGTAAGATGGGTCCGATCCACCATTTGGATGAAATCATTTTATTCTTTTTAATGCATGTTACCAACGGGAGTTTGAATTAGTTCATTCTACCTCTGCGATTGGTGTAGTCCATCTAATACCTTCTCGGTGGGTCTACGAGCTCGTCGGCCAATCCAGAATACATAGAAGTTGGTGCGTTGAGTCTTTGGAGGGGGAGAAATTAATAATATCTCATCGAGGGGAGTGATTGCTTCGGTTCGTGTTCGGGCGTCACGTGGGACGATGTTACGGGACAATTGGTTCGCCACATTGTGCCCCGGGTAACCTGTTCCTCCAGAATAATGTAGAACTTGTCCCCTCCAAAAACAAAATTTGGTTATTGTGTACGTGACTACATGTTTATGTACGCGTATCCGATATAATATAATATATAATACAAGTTAGATTACTTGCCATAAAATGATTCAGTCGGTTGTGGAAAATAAAGTGGAGAAGTCCGGTACAAGATCAATCATTTCCAAGAAGGGTGCACACTCACAGCACGTGGGAGGGAGTATAGCTTCAGAGTCTGGAATTAGTCTCTCTTAAGTTATTCACTTATTCCGGGCTAGAGATAAAAGAGACATGATCCATATAAAATATAGTAATATAGAAATATTTTAGAAGAAATATTTTAAGAATAGAAAAAATCTTTTATATGGCACATTGATACACTTATATGAGTATTAGAGACTTAAAAATTTATGGATTTGAATAAGGATGAATCCAAATCTATTTTTGTATCCAATTATTTTCAAAAATATGATTATCTAATTTATATTTATATTCATATCTATATTCATCAAAAAATATATATAGATATATAACTACTCAATTTATATTTTAATATCTAATTTTATTTATAATTTTATTTAATTTTAAGACACTCATAAATTTTTAAGAGAAATAACTTACTATATTGATATGTTATATATAAATTTGATTTATCATCAGCTTAGTAATTACTTAAATTCCTCCTTATATCCGTATTTTCAGTATTCGATTTATATTCATATCTATTTAAAAATAAATATAAATATTATTATGGTCAAGGGCTCGTGATTTGGTACGTGAGATATTATCTGCTTTGACCATAAGTCTCATGATTTTATCCTTCAAAAAATACCTCACATGAGATGGGAATGATGATCCCTTCCTACATAATCCTCCTTGACTCACAACCAACACGAAACTAATAATGCTTTCTCTTCTACACCATAATATAACCTTCTAATCAAAGAAGAGTTCATATATGGATAGGAGGTGCTGTCCTCCGTACTTGTGCCGTAGATTATTCTACGAGCAAAAGGAGCTCCACAGTTACAGGGGTGGTCTCTTGATGTGCTACTGTTGTAGCTAAAGGATCATGATTCGGTATGTGAGATATTGTCTGCTCTGATCTATGGATCTTATGATTTTGCTCTTCAAAAGATGCCTCATGTGTGGATCCTTTCCTATATAAACGGTCCCTCTTGATTGACAATCAATATGGGACTTATGATATCTTTTTTTTCTATATCAAAGCATATATAAATTTTTGTATATGGCTAATATCTATGTGTATTAAATAAAATAAATATGAATATAGATATACTAATATCCAATCTATAACCGATTAGGACGACTCAAGCCTGCTAACCAATAAAACCATTGCCATCGCCACCTTCTCTCATCTTGAGAAAACACGGCCATCCTTGTTTCCTTGCACGTGCGGCATCCATGTCAGATACTATGGGTTGTTAGGATTCATATCTTTATGCTCGTTATCAGTTAATTTAGTGACTTCAAAACTTGGTTTGGGTCTCATTTATTGTTGCGACTTTGGAGAAACGCAGCAAGAGACGAAAGAGGTGTTTGTAGTGGGGATTTAGAAGATGCAAAGTCATTATGTATTTTAATTTATCTTTTTTTATAAAAGATAAGGTGATCGAGAGGATCCAAACGGAGTATATTTTGTTACATAACTCACAATTGAACCCGTCCATTTATTTTATTTTAGTTTTAATATTGTTTGTTACGTTTTATTTTCAAAAAAAGTATCATTTAGAATTAAAAATAACCTTAACACCTGTTAGTGGTTCTAATCTGCAGGGTCTCATCGTCTTTTTTTTTTTTTTTTTTGAAAATTACGGCGTTCTTCACCATCGGAGATATAAAATTATGCCATAACTTGAGCAGGCCGGTTAAATCCATACGTGTAGCAGCATCTAACAATGAGAAATATATGCATTCTAAACTCGAGATTTCAAAAGGCTAGCTTGGCTTTAATTTCACATATTTAATATTTTTTTATTTGTTAAATTGTTGAAACAGAGTCTTGTTGCTTCGTAGCTTTAATCGCTGCTTAGACGTCGCAAGTCCACCTTGACTTCAACTCGAGATATTTAATATTTCTGTGTCAAAAATCAAAGAAGAGTCCCATTGTAAAAACATGCAACAAATACCTTGATGCCAACCTTGCGATGGGATTCAATTCAATAGAATTAAATAATGGTGTAACATCCAACAGCCGTCCTTGCTGACATTGCTTCATTGGACTGTGACAACCCTCATGCATTCCAACTCAAGAGGCTTTCGTGTCTCCAATGTCTTTCAATTAGAACACGCCATCCACATAAACTCTGCTTAAGGCTAAGATAAAGTTAGAACATCTCAGTTTCATCGAAGAGGGAAGATTTATTTACCCTATAATATTTCATGGAGTCTTACCTTCACATACGAAGAGGTCATTTTCATATTTTAAACTCATGATCTTCGGATTCTAGTAGCGCAATCTTGCTATTATACCCTGGTCCTCTACTTTTTCATTAGTAAGCAAAGCATATATATTTGTTTGGTGATCCATCAAATAGGACAACTCGATTACACACATGGTATTTTCAAAATCCAGGAAGCATCATTCATACAAAAATTATCTTGTAGTAATCTTTAATTCTAAGAACAAATTCATACATAAATTGTAACAAGGAAAAATAATTTTCTGATGTGCCATGTTGACAAGAACTGCATATGGCATTTTTAGGGTGTGATTGTGTCATTCTGTTGGGTTCTGCCAATGTGGGGCCCAATATTTAATGGGTCACGTGAGGGTTTGAGAGTGCCCTCTCTTTTGCTCTCTCATTCTCTCTCTCGATCTCTGATACACACGCACGCGACCTGAACGCGGCCGCTCGGGAGAAAAAAAAAATTTCTTTGGCTGTGATCTTTTAGCTCCAATCAGAATGGTGATTCAACTCTGATTGGCTTAAAAATTTGCAGATGTGTTCCCTGCATATGGTTCTCCACATCCAACGATTTGATTGTTGTCGGATACTCTCTAACCTAGATTTTTATTTGACTTTGGATTGTGAGATTTTCGTAGTTGCTGTTTATTGTGGATTTGATGATTTGTGGTCTATGTGATCTCTGGAGTTTTCAGAAGAACTGTGTATCTTACTGATTATAGTGAAAGTTTTTCTCTCTGGCTTGGCCTATGATTTTTTTCATTTCTGAATTTTTCACGTAAAACTTCTGGTGTTCTTTTGTGCGGTTTGATTTGTCTTTATTGTTGGTGCTGGTTATTATTGATTGCTTATATTTTTCTTAACAAATTATTATCAGAGCCAGATCGGCTACAGTGATATTGTGTGATTAGATGGAGGACAATGGCACATGCATCATGCTAAAATTAATCCAGTCGAACTATTCGATCTAAAAGCCAAAGATGGAGGATTTTTATACTGTAAAGATCTGCATGAGCCCATCGAAGGAGACAGTGCGAAATCAGAAAGCAAGTTAGAGAGAGAGTGATAGGTTATGCATAGGAAAGCTGTTGGATTGATCAGATAGTGGATTGACAATAGTATATTTCATCACTTTGCTATAGAGACCAATGCTAACTCACTCTGGACAAAACTAGAGTTGTATGAGAGAAAGAGCCCATAAAACAAGGTGTTTTTGATGAGAAAGCTAGTCAACTTGAAGTACAAGGAAAGCTATTCGGTGACTGAACATCTCAGTGAATTTCTTGACTTGATGAATCAATTGACTAGTGTTAAAATAGCCTTTGATGATGAAGTACAGGCATTACTTTTACTGAAGTCTCTACCTAATAGCTGGGAGACACTTGTTGTATCACTTAGCAATTCTACCCCTAAAGGTATTTTGACATTGAATATGATAAAGGACAGCATGTATAATGAAGAAACAAGACGCAGAGAGCAAGGAATCTCTAACCAATCTGAAGCACTTGTTATAGAGAGGCGAGGGAGGAGTAACAGCAAAGCTCCTCAGCACCGTAATAAAAGTAAAGGAAGATCACAAGGAAGGAAGAACATCAAGTGCTACCATTGTGGCAAGATAGGATACTACAAGAATGAATGCAAAAAACTCAAAAGAGAGAATTCAAGAGAAAGAGGTGAAGAGAAAGATGACAAAGAGAAAGGTACAGTAGCAGCAACTTCAAATGGTGATGAATTCATTGTCAGTGATGATGGATATGTCAACCTCATTTGTCAGAACTCTACTTGGATAATTGATTCCGCTGCTTCATATCATGTCACATCACGACATGATTTTTTCACATCTTGTGTGAAAGGTGACTATGGCTAAGTGAGAATAAGAAACAATGGTATTTCTAAAATTATAGGCATGGAAGATGTATTGCTAGAGACCAGTATAGGAGGCAAGCTACTGCTGAAGAATGTTAGACATGTACCAAACATTCGCCTCAACTTGATTTCCACAAGTTGCCTTGATGAAGAAGGTTACTGAGTACCTTTAGTGAAAGAAGATGGAAGCTCACTAGAGGCTCACTGATAAAAGCCAGAAGTAAGAAGTTGGATACTCTCTACAGGACAAAAGTCAGGATATATAAAGAAGAAGTGAATGCTCTTGAAGATTCCTCCATTGAGCTGTGGCACAAGAGGCTTGGTCACATGAGCAAGAAAGGCCTAGAACTTCTTGCAAAGAAGAAACTCCTACTAGATTTGAAAGGTACTGATCTAACACCATATACTTATTGTTTGGTTGGTAAACAATATAGGCATGCATTTCATAGATCATATCCTCATAGATGTCAGAGTATTCTTGATTTGGTTCATACTCATGTCTGGTCTATGAATATTAAAAATCTTGATGGTGCTACTTATTTTGTTACCTTTATTGATGACCACTCTAGAAAGATTTGGGCATATCTTTTGAGATCTAAATATCAGGTGATAGATGTATTTAAGCATTTTCATGCAAGTGTTGAAAGAGAGACTGAAAAATAGTTGAAGCGTATTCGTGCCGATAATGATGGCGAATACAGAGGTCCTTTTGAAAAGTATTGCAAAGTTCTTGGTATTAAGCTTGAGAAGACTGTTCCAAAGATGCCTCAGCACAACGGAGTGGCAGAAAGGATTAACAGAATAATTGAGGAAAGGATACGATGTATGCTTTCACATGCTAAGCTGCCTAACTCATTTTGGGGTGAGGCAATAAGGACTGTAATTGATTAATTAATCTTTCTTCTTCAGCTCCATTGGATGGTGACATACCAGATAGAGTGTGGACGAAGAAAGATGTTTCCTACAGACACTTGAGAGTCTTTGACTGTCAAACATTTGTTTATGTTCCTAAAGATGAGAGATCCAAACTTGATAGCAAGATAAGACAGTGTATTTTCTTAGGTTATAGACACGAAGAATTTGGTTACAGACTGTGGGATCTAGTTGATAAGAAGGTGATCAAAAGTAGAGATGTTGTGTTCATAGAAGATCAAACTATTGAGGATATTGAACAGATCAAGAAAAGACAGTCATTCAGAGATGATCTCAGTGACACAGATATAGTCCCTTCATCTACAGTTAATAGAGGGGAGATACAGGGAGATCACCATGAGCCAGTAGATGCTGAGATTCCTGTTGATGTTATGCCTACACCTGATGAGTCTCCTACAGCTGATGAAGCAGTCTCTGAGCAGCTTAGTGAGCAGAAACTTACAGAGCCAGCACTTTTAAGGAGACCTAGTAGGGAGAGACAAGCTTCTACTAGATATTCTACTCATGAGTATGTGTTGTTGATTGACGGAGGAGAACTAGAGAGCTATCAGGAAGCTACTTTAAGTCAGTAAAGTGAAGAGTGGATGAAAGCCATGCAAGAGGAGATGCAAAGTTTGTATGACAATCACACTTTTGAGCTGGTGGAACTACCTAAGGGTAAGAAAAAGCACTCAAGAACAAATGGGTGTTCAAATTAAAGAATGAAGAGAACAGCTCATAACTAAGGTATAAGGTCAGATTACTTGTGAAGGGCTTTGGTCAGAAGTAGGGTGTTGATTTTGAGGAGATCTTCTCACCTGTAGTGAAGATGTCATCTATCAGAGTTGTGCTTGGATTAGCTGCTACGTTGAATCTAGAGATTGAACAGCTTGATGTGAAGGCATCATTTCTCCATGAAAATCTGAAGGAAGAGGTATACATGGAGCAATCAGAAGAGTTCAAGATCAAAAGCAAGGAGCATCTTGTATGCAGGTTGAAGAAGAGCTTGTATGGTCTAAAGCAAGCACCTCGACAGTGGTACAGAAAGTTTGAGTCATTTATGACAGATCATGGATATACAAAAACCCCTTCTGATCATTGTGTTTTTGTTAAGAGGTTTGATGATGATGATTTTACCATACTTCTGCTTTATGTTGATGACATGTTGATTGTAGGTCATGACAGAAAGAAAATTGACAAGCTGAAAAGAGAGATGAGTAAGTCTTTTGCAATGAAAGACTTAGGACCAGTTAGGCATATTCTTAGTATGAAAATTTTTCATTATAAAAAACAAAAGAAGTTATGGCTCTCTCAGAAGAAATATATCAAGAAGATTCTTGACAGGTTTAATATGAGCAAGGCAAAATCAGTGAGCTCTCCACTCATAGGTCACTTTAAGTTAATCTCTCAGCAGTGTCCTACTAGTAGAGAAGAGAGAAAAAAGATGAAAAAAGTATCTTATGCATCTGTAGTTGGCAGTTTAATGTATGCTATGATTTGCACCAGATCTGATGTTGCTCATGCAGTTGGTGTGGTCAGTAGATTCCTCTCTAATCTAGGTAAACAGCATTGAAAAGTAGTGAAGTGGATATTCAGGTATCTTAAAGGAATATCTGGTATTTGTTTATGCTTTGAAACTGATAAATCAGTGTTATGAGGTTATAGTGATGCAGATTGGGCTGGAGATGTTGACTCTAAAAAGTCCACTTCAGGATACCTGATTATTTTTGCAGGAGGAACTGTGTCATGGTAATCCAGATTACAGAAATATATTGCTTTGTCGACTACAGAAGCAAAATATATTGCTGTGACTGAAGCCTGTAAGGAAGTACTCTGGATGAGAAAATTCTTATGAGAACTAGGACTGAAGCAGAAAGAATTCACAGTTTACAGTGACAGTCAGAGTTGCATTCACCTCAATAAGAATCTAATTTTTCACTTTCATTCCAAGCATATTGATATTCGTTATCATTGGATTCGTGATATTTTGAAAAATAATTTGTTATCTCTTGAAAAAATCCATACCGATAGAAATGGATCAAACATGTTGACAAAAATATTGTCAAGAGATAAGATAGAGGTGTACAGATAGATAGCAGGTTTGGTGAAGTCCCTACATTGGTCAGAAGGGAAAGATTTGTTGGTTTCTGCCCATATGGGGCCTAATATTTAATGGGCCACGTGAGGGTTTGAGAGCACCCTCTCTTTTGCTCTCTCATTCTCTCTCTCAATCTCTGATACACACGCACACGATCCGAACACCGCCGCCCGAGAGAAAAAAATTCTTTGGCTGTGATCTTTTGGCTCCAATCGGAATGGTGATTCAACTCCGATTGGCCTAAAAATTTGCAGATGTATTTCCTGTATATGGTTCTCCACATCTGATGGTTTGATTATTGTCGGGTACTCTCTAACCTAAATTTTTATTTGACTTGGGATTGTGAGATTTTTGGAGTTGCTATTTGTTGTGGATTTGATGATTTATGGTCTATGTGATCTCTGGAGTTTTCAGAAGATTTGTGTATCTTACTGATTATAGTGAAAGTTTTTCTCTCTGGCTTGGCCTGTAGTTTTTCTCATTTTTAGATTTTCTATGTAAAACTTTTGGTATTTTTTTTGTGCGGTTTGATTTGTCTTTGTTATTGGTGCTGGTTATTATTGGTTGCTCATATTTTTCTTAACACATTCATATAGGGAAAGTTGATTGTGAGAAATTTATTCTTGAGCATAAAACTAATAAACATTATATATGCGATGTTGTTGAAGGATCTTCAAAGGAAACTTCAGCAAAGGATTTACTATTGAAAAAAACTGCCTTAAAAAAAAATATTTTTGAAAGAACCAACTAGGAAGTATTTTATAAATATTTGAAGGTTATTGGATGATTTGCAAAAAAAAGAAAAAGCAAGGAATAACAGGAGTTTTCTGCAAATGCTATCTTCAATATCAATTTTACATGTCATTCTCACTAATTTGTAGAGAAAACAAAAATACAGAAAATTATGTTGTTATCAAATAAGCCATGAGCAATTATTCATATATTTCAAGTAAGTCGATTAGATAGTTTTGCAGCCATTCTTGTAGCTTCCAACCAAGCAGAATTGTAGTCTTATTCATATAAAAATAAGATAGAATTGAATATAGAGAGATATAAAAATATAAAATAGCTTACTCAAATCATTTTGCTTGCAAACCAAATGCAATATAAAATCTAGGGCCTAGCTAAAGTCATGCAGCTAAGGATGTTGCCATGTTAGGTTAGGTCTTAGTTTTGCAAACGAAATGCCACCTAAAAATCTAGGGCCTAAAGTCATGCAACTAACCAAGAAGTTGAAAGACCATTTTAGTGAGAGAGACCAATAGGTGGGAAAGGGAAAATATTTATTAGGGTTTCCTTGAAATCCTGTTCAGACAGGGAAGGAGGGAGTGATCAGAGTGGAAATGGAGGGCGAGAGGGGATTCTTCTTTGGATAATCCTTCCAGGTAGGATCTTGGAAGAAACACGATAGCTTGAACTCTTCTGATTGGTTCAACAGCTAAAAGAGGCATGACAGTGGAAGCTGAGCAGTCATGAGCCCAAGTTGTTTAGGGATCTCACCATGTCTAGTAGGAGACATCTAGAGCAACGCCAGATGATATTGCAATGCTTGAAGAAAGGTTCACTTGAGTGATTACTTCTCAAAGAAAGATCTCAATCAAGCCTATGTGAGGTTGAAGACCACACTTTTGGGTAAGTTTTTGGGGAGGGCGTTTCCTCTTGATTTTGTCCAAAAAAAGCTCAAGCTCTAGTGGAACGTGAGCAGTGAGTTCCAAGTATCTCTCTTGTTGAAGAGCATTCTAGTGTTTAGATTACCTTCAAAAAAGGATAAGAAGAGAATATTGGAGAAAGGTCGCTAGTCCTTCGCTGACCAATTGTTGGCACTAGAAAGCTGGTGTTGTAATTTTAAACTAGGCTAGGACTCTATCAAGCATGCTAGGGTATGGATTAGATTGCCGGATCTATCTCTAGAGTTCTGAGAAAGGGAAGAGATATTAAGGGTTGTGGCAGTAGCTGGTAAATCCTTGTTCTTGGACGAGTGGACAGAGTCATCCTTTCGGATGGATTTTGCCCAAATGTGTGCTCATAAATACCTCTCAAGTGATCTGTCCAAGTACAAATGTCATGATCAATGATGAAATCATTTGGCAAGAGTAGTTCAAATATAAGGATCTTCCAGAAATTTGTTGTATATGTGGCAGGATTGTAAATGAAGGTAAGACTTGTGGATGTGACAAGCTACGGAGCATTAGTGGGGGAGACCTATTTATAGGCCATGGATCAGAGCTTCTAAGGTACCGGTGTCTAACTAAGACTTGGGGGGATCTAGGACTTTTCTGACTTCAACTCAGTTGGGGAGTCAAAAGTGCTGGATCATGGATGCAAATATGGAAATCTAAAAGATCATCTCTGGTTAAAGCAAAATCTCTTGATCTAGGACCTGGGCAGGAATTGCATTCTCATTTTGCTCCTTTGATGAATGAAGAGGAGTCTTTGGCGCAACCTATGAATATTGGCTCTTCTTCATCAACACAGGCGGAGTCCTTTGGGGTTGGGTCTCTAAAGGAGAAGCATAAGAGATCTCCAACCAAGACTATACAAGAGAAGGTCATCAGGTTTTGAATCGCTGCCAAAAATCAAGGTTATTTTGGGAGAAGAAGGATTGCAAATCACTTACACAGGGAAGCGACTAGCAGTTTACTCTCTAACGAAATATCAAACATCTAAGTAAAGAAAGTTTGGTGACCAATCAGGGGGAGAGCTACTCGTCAATAAGTCGTACATCAAAAGGAGCAAATACAGAACTCTGATGATAAGGAGTCAAGCACAATAATGGAGGAACAACTTTCAAGTGGCAATCAATCGGGTAAACATAAAGCTTATATCTCTAAGTTAAGGGTGCACTAGGACAATCAGGAGAGAGGAAATGGCTCACAACAGCATCATGATGCTAGGAGTTGATCCTCTCTTGCAATTGATACTATGGTTACCAAACCAAAGGCGATATCAAGGCATTCAGGATAAAAAGGAAAAAGCTCTCGATATGAAGTTGAGGGTGGATCCTCTTTTGAAAGCCATAAAAGCTGTTCTTCTAAATAGCAACATGTTCATGAGGCTGTTAAGTTAGGAGTGGCTAATGAATCACTTACATCTCAATAAAAAATTCTGTTATAGAATTATAGTGGAGCAACTAAGCTCTGGTGCATGTCGTAGAGTACCAAAGATTAAATTAATTTTGGTTCACTTTTTATTCCGTAGAACAGGATGAGACTAGATTGAATCCACAAGGATCTTAGGTTTTGTTGTATTTAAATAGAAAAGAAAAAAAATAAAAAGAGCTTTTTAGAATCTGAAAATCAGCAACTAAATTAAGAGTAAAGTAAGAAATAAGTCGAATAGAAGAAGATACTTCAGATTTTTGAATCTAATTATATACTAGTCAGATCTTTATTTTTAGAGATGCAAAAGATTCTATGATTCGGTTTCAAAATAATCTATTCTTATTGAGCACGAGCCATATCCTTAGATCACGGTTTATTCCATTAGAATATAGGTTATTTAAAATTTTAATTCACAGATCAAGAAGAAATGATTATCATCCTTTGAAATAATCTATCTTGTTAGAGTACGAACCATATCCTTGAATCATGAGTCATCTTTATTTAGCACAGATTATTTAAAGAAGAAAATCTAAACAAAATAACTGAGATATTTAGAATAAAAAGAGCTTAAATTTTATTGTATCAAATCAAAATACAAAGGATCATAACAAGTAAAGCAAATCTGATTACACAATTTTCATCTATTTTCCCAAAATAAGGGGTTCTAGCCATGCATGGAGAAGAGGTTGAAGGCTAAAATCTGCTGTATCTTTGGACTCTTGAAGATGCTCTTCTCACCTATGGATCCTTTGGATTTCAGATCTGAACATCCTCCTTTGATGAAAAGGTGGAAGAAAAAGAAGGGCTGGAGACACTACAAGAAAAAAATATTTTTGTGATAAAATTATTTATAATAAAACTATATTCATCGACAATAAGAGTATTTATGATGAAAAATTAAATTCATCATAAATAATAAAATATTACAATGAAAATAATTTTTCATCACAAATAGTTTGATATTAGCGATGAAAAAAATCCATCGTAAATACTTATTATTTACGATGATTATTTTCATCGTAAATAATAAAATATTTATTTTAATTTTAAATTTCTAAATATTTATGATAAAAATATTTTTATCATAAATAATTTAAGTATTTATGATAAAAAAGATCTTTTCATTAGAAATAAAATTATTTTCAATGAAAATATTTCATCACTAATATTTAAAAATTATATATTATTTATGATGAAAATTTTTTGTTGTAAATAATTGGTATTTGCGATGAAAGATTCTATTCATCGTAAATACTCAATTATTTACGATAAAAAATTTGCATTGCTAATACTTAAAAAAATAAAAAATTTAAAAAATTTAAAAATTATAGATTATTTATAATAAAAATATTACATCATAAATAATTGAGTATTTACGATAAAAAATATTTTTCATCATAAATACTGATTATTTACAATGAAAAATTTTCATCACTGATATTTGAAAAATTAAAAAATATTAAAAATTTAAAAATTATAGATTATTTATAATAAAAATATTATATCATAAATAATTAAGTATTTACAATAAAAAATATTTTTCATTGCAAATACTGATTATTTATGATGAAAATTTTTTATTACTAATATTTAAAAAAATAAAAAATATTAAAAATTTAAAAATTATAGATTATTTATGATGAAAATATTACATCATAAATAATTAAGCATTTGTAATGAAAATTATTTTTCATCATAAATACTAAATTATTTATGATGAAAAATTTTTATCATCAATATTTTAAAAAAAATAAAAAAAATAAAAATAATATAGATAATTTATGATGAAAATATTTCATCATAAAATATATAGTGTTTATGATGAAAAATTATTTTCTACCATAAATAGTAATTATTTATGATAAAAATATTTTTATCATCAATATTTTAAAAAAATAAAAAATATAAAAATATAAAAATATAAAAATTATAGATTATTTATGATAAAAATATTACATCATAAATAATTTAGTATTTATGATGAAAAAATATTTTCATCATAAATAGCTATTATTTATGATAAAAATATTTTCATCATTAATATTTTAAAAGAAAATAAAAAATTTAAAAAATATAAAAATTACAGATAATTTGTGATGAAAATATTTCATAGTAAATAATATAGTGTTTATGATGAAAAATTAATTTTCATTATAAATAGTAAATTATTTAATATAAAAATATTTTCATCGCTAATATTTTAAAAAAAATAAAAAATTTAAAAAATATAAAAATTATAGATTATTTATGATAAAAATATTACGTCATAAATAATATAGTATTTTTGATAAAAAAATTATTTTTCATCGTAAATAGTCCATTATTTATGATGAAAATATTTTCATCATCAATATTTTTAAAAAATATTTAAAAAATATAAAAAATATATATTATTTATGATAAAAATATTACATCATAAATAATTTAATATTTGCACTAAAAAAATATTTTCATCATAAATAGCCATTATTTACGATAAAAATATTTTCATCGCTAATATTTTGAAAAAAAATAAAAAATATAAAAAATATAAAAATTATAGATAATTTATGATGACAATGTTGCATTATAAATAATATAGTGTTTGTGATGAAAAATTATTTTACATCATAAATAGTCAATTATTTACGATAAAAATATTTTCATCGTCAATATTTTGAAAGAAAATAAGAAATTTAAAAAATATAAAAATTATAGATTATTTATGATGAAAATATTATGTCATAAATAATATAGTATTTGTGATAAAAAATTATTTTTCATCTTAAATAATCTATTATTTACTATAAAAATATTTTTATCATCAATATTTTTATAAAATAAAAAATTTAAAAAATATAAAAATTATAGATTATTGATAATAAAAGTATTGCACCGTAAATAACTTAGTGTTTGTGATGAAAACTCATTTTTCATGATAAATAATTAATTATTTATGATAAAAATATTTTTATCATCAATATTATGAAAAAATAAAAAATTTAAAAAATATAAAAATTACATATTATTTACAACGAAATGATAAAAATATCATAAATAATTGACTATTTGAGATGAAAAATGAGTTTTCATCGTAAATACTTTATTATTTATGATGAAATAATTTCATCGCTAATAATTAAAAAAAATTAAAAATTTAAAAAATAACTTCCGACACTGAAAAAGAATCATTCTCCCAATAATCAAATTTTGTTGGATGATACAATAAAATTTTTCACTCATAATCGAATCAACAGTCTATAAGATCCAGGAGTAAATCATGTCAAAAAATTAAATGTAAGAAATTTGATTTAGAAAAAATATCAATTTCCAACTATATAAGGAACAAAACTTTATCAATTATTCGATGGACTAAATTGTGTTATTTACTTTTAAACAATCCTAAAAAAGTTTGGCCAATAATCACTTGTGACAATAAAATCCTATAACATCTTTAACAGAAAAATATAACTTCTTAAATATTATCCTTAATCTACAGTAGATGATGCACCACAGCCATCCAATCTCTAGAACTACCAATTGATATCGATTCTTCATCAAAAAGATCAGACTCTATATAGAAGCTAAGGCCAGCAGATCACCTAAAAATTGGTCTAAATAAGATATCTGTCAAAATATAAGAACATGATCAAAATTTAACTCATGTGTAACAAAAATTATTAGTTAACATCTGCAATGTATCAGCAGAAAAATGGTTATTATCCAATAGTACATGATAATGTATTGGTCTGCTGGTCTCCTGAATAGAAACAAAATATAGATAAATTAATAAAAATTATTTTGAAAATTAGATAAAACTAGATTATGCAAATACTTAAAACTAAGAAGATTATCTGTAAAAATCAGTTCACCATTTTCTACTCATCATTATAAGATAGAAAAGGTGAGGATTAGCCCCTTCTAACTTAGAAAAATAAAATAATGAGAAAAAATATAAAAAATATTACTTTTATACCAGTATGGCTGCAAAGATAGAAATCAAACTCTATTGGATGACAAATCTTTGTGTCTACCATAGTTTCTAATCATATAAAAAATATCACTAAATTTTCAGGCCACTTAATTGATCAACCCTAACAAAACCATACGAAGATCAACTAGATTTTTTAGACCAAAAATTTTTTAGATTAAAGAAAACTAATTTTATTTTTGATCACGAATATTTTTTAATATCATTTTTTTGTTGTTAAATTTTTTGGATGAAAAATTTTCTTTATGAGAAAAATCTAAAATTAATTTTTTATAAAATTATTATGGAAATTTTTTTTTACAAAAATTATTTTTGATAAAAACTATATTTACGTTGCTAATAAGATTATTAATGATAAAAATTTAGTTTTCATTGCCAATAATTTTTTTTGCAAAATTTTTTAAGAGAATTTTTTTTAGTGGAGATTTCTTTTTGTAAAAATTATTGATGATGAAAATCAAATTTTTGTTGGTAATAAGCTTATTGACGATGAATTTCTTTTCATTGCAAATAATTTTTTTAGAAATTTTTTTTAGGAGGAAAAATTTTTTTTGATGAAAATTATTTATGATAAAAATTAATTTTTTGTTGCTAATAATGTAATTAATGATGAATTTTTTTTCATCATAAATAATTTTTTTAAGAGAAATTTTTTTTTTGTGGAAAAATTTTTTATGAAAATTATTAGCGATGAAAATTTTATTTTTATTGCTAATAAAGTAATTAATAATTATATTTATTTTTTCATCATAAATAATTTTTTTAAGAAAAAAAAATTTTTAATGAATTTTTTTTTAACGAAAATTATTAGCGATGAAAATTTAATTTTCATCGCTAATAATTTTATTAGCGATGAAAATTTTTGTCGCTCATAGTTCTGTATTCAATATACGTCAACTCGACGTCTCTTCGTGCGAAACCCTTTCCCCCCTCCCCTCTCCTCTCCCTCCTCTCCTCTTTCCCTCTCCCCTCTCTCTCTCCCTCTTCCTGAGGTCTCCTCTCTTCGTGCTCTCCCCCCTCTCTTCCCGCTGGTGAGCCCCTCTCCACCGTCACCGTCACCGTCTGCACCGGCCGCCGTCCGTCGAAGATAAGGTTTCAACCCTTTTTTTTGTGTGTTGATTGGGCCATCGGGGGGTGGAGCCGTCCATGAGGGGGGGCCATGGGTGGCCGATAGCGCCACGGGGCCGGGGAGGGGGTCGGCCGGCGGAGAGGGGGTCGGGGGCAAAATAGGGGTGGGATGGGGTTGGGGGGCGGGATTGGGCCGGGGAGAAGGCAGCCGATAGTGACAGAGATAGGGCTGGGGAGGGGGAGGGTGTCGGCCGGTAGAGACGGGGCCGGGGAGGGGGCGGCCGGCAGTCAGGGGAGATGGGGCTGGGGAGGGGGCGACGATGGCGAAACAGGCCGCGGAGTGGGTCGGTTGGGGAGGTGACGGTGCCGGTGGGGGTCGGCCAAGGAGGTGATGGTGGGAAGGGGGTCAGTCGGGGAGGTGGTCGGTTGGGGAGGTGACGGCGAGGAGGGGCGGGTGACAACGAGGAGGGGTGGGTGACGGTAGAGAGGGAGGAAGGGAAGAGAGAAAGGAGGGGAAAAAATAAAAAAAGAAAAAAAGGAAAAAAAGAAAAAAAAAGAAAAAAGAAAAAAAAGATCACAGGGGTCGAGTCCGGACGACGTGGGGTATGTGACGGTATCGGCACCGCAGGAGCAAGGGTCACGAGGGTTGAGTCCGGATGGCGCGGGGTGCGTGACAGTGCCAGTGCCACGAGAGCGAGGGTCGCAGGGGCCGAGTCTGGGCAATGCGGGGTGTGTGACGACGTCGACACCATGGGAGCGGGGGTCGCGAGGGTCGAGTCCGGATGGCGTGTGGTGTGTGACGGCACCGGCACTGCGGGAGTGAGGATCGCGAGGGTCGAGTTCGGGTGACATGAGTTGTGTGACTGCACTGGCACCGTGGGAGCGGGGGTCGCGAAGGCCGAGTCCGGGTGGCGCGGGGTGTGTGACAGCACCGGCATCGTGGGAGCAGAGGCCGTGGGAGGCCGAATCCGAAGCTCGTTTAGGAGAAAAAATATTTAGAAAAAAATATTTTTAGATAAAAAAATATTTAAAAAATAAAAAATTATTTATTATTTTTTGATAAAAAATATTTTAGAAAAAAATAAAAAACCATCGAGTCTTCGGGATGAGGTTTTGTGTTATTATTTTACGTTAATATTATTTTACATGCTCAACTACTTATAATTTATTTTATATTTATTGCACAAATTTTTTAATGTTAGTGCTGAAATTTATAATTTTTTTTTGTTCCACTAGCATAATAGACATTGCTGTTGCTTATTATAATTTAATTATTTTATGTACTATTTTATATGCTTTCGCTTATTATAATTAAATATAAAAAGTATTTCTATTTTAGATAAAACTCTACTGAATTTTTTGATGAAAAAATTTCAATGCAGAGTTACTTTTTTTTGATAAATTAGAATGTAATTTATTTTTCCTTATTGTTGTTCAATATTATATTCATTTATATATCAAGAATTGCAGGTATGGCATCAGGAGACAGATGATGACGTTCGTGTTCACTGTCTACCATGGAGGCTGAGACACCTTCACCAATCTCCACTGCCGCACCAGCTCCATCGCCAGAGGGTCCTGCATTGGTAGGTCCCAGTGAGATGGGTTTGAGTGAGGCGGGTCTGAATGGTATTATTATATTTTTTATATAATAAAATTTAATTTTTTTTTATTTGGATAGCTATCATACTAATGATTTATTTGTTGTTGTTTCAAGTCAGTTTTCACCAGTAGTAAGGCGAGGGCGAGGTCCATCGAAGAACCTTGCTTTAGAGTGTTGGAGATGCGAGCACCCAGGATAGCATCTCCATATTGAGATACCATCCGACTACAGTAGGCCCATTAGGAGATGGTGCGAGCCGTGGCAGTCCGAGCTGGGCATCATATGTTGCAGCTATGCCCTCGTGATGCTTTTCGATTGGCGTCACATTGTACTAGCTCAGAGAAAGATTTTCTATACCTAGTTACAAGTAAAATAAATTATACTATGAATATTTAATTAGCATGGTATTCTTCTAATATTTATTATTGACAGGGTATTTTTGATATTATTGATTTTGAGGAGGATCGTGTGCAGTGAGCTGTGGATGCTTATTTATCTTTGCGTTTCAAAAACTATCGCCACCACATCCATCAACATTGGTACCATAGATGTAGGATCATGGGGTGGAGGCAATGCGGCATCGGCCCTATGACAGCATCACTATGGATGATTGGACTGTCATATGCTGGCATTACGAGGATCCGGCATATCAGGTAACACATCCAAACTTCTTTTTTTTTAGAGTTTAATGATTGAATCATTTATTCTTAAATTTAATTTGTTACCTATTAATTTGACTGCTAACTGTACAGAAAAAATGTGTCTAGAATGCCACGAATCGGGTTAGACAGACTGTACCGTATTGTGGAGGTTCGAGGTCATTCGCTCATCACATGGAGCAGATGGTAGGTAATTTTTAATTAATATATAATTTTTTAACTATTTAAATTTTTTTTAATTAATTATTCTCAAATTACAGAGAGATGCTGAGAGTGATGAGCTTCTTGGTAGGATCGATATCTACCAGTAGACTCACCAGCGACAGCTAAGAGAGTGGATGATGGGGAGCCAGGTGCTCTTTGTAAATTTTTTTAATTATTTTTTACTCATAATTTAATTTTCAGTATGAAATTAAAATAGCTATAACTTTAATTTTCAGGACCGTATGATAGACATCAGATTCCAGCCTATCTCTAAGGGCTCGATCGCACCTACAGATGACGAGATCTGTGATCTTGATATGAGACCCTATTATGTTAGGGGTCTAGGGCATGGGATCACTGCTCCCTCATCCTCATGCTCGTCCAGGGCTAACATCCATACTGTCTGCGATGCTCGACTGACGGAGGTATAGAGGCAGACTAAGCAGTGAGCTCATAAGTTGACTGTATGCGTTGACGAGTACCAGTGGCTCCACATCCAGATGATGGAGTGGATGACGCAGATGGAGCAGATGATGCAGCTGATGAGACAGCAGCAGGCTGGTTTGAGCTCATCCAAGCACTTTCCTTCTCCAGTCCGTTCTCCTTCTACAAATGCCGACACTTGACGATCTATTTGTGTAGCTTTTTATTTTTATTTTAATTTTTTTATAATTTTAATTTAATATAATACAATAATAAAATTTATTTATAAATTTATTATGTAAATTTTTTATTTTAATTTTTAATTTATAAAAAATATTATAAATATAAATTAAATATATATATTCATAAATTATTCATAAATTATTTTTTAAAAATATATTCATAAATTGGTGACAGAATTATTTTTGATGAAATATTGATCGTCAAAAAAATATTAGCGATGAAAAATTTATCGTAAATAAATTTTTTAATAAATTTAAAAATATTAAAATTTTATATTAAATTAATAGTGATAAAAATATATATCAAAAATTGAAATATTTACAACATAAAATTTACGTCACTAATATTTTTTTAATTTGATTTTCATAAAAAATTTTGATTAAATTAATAGTGAGGAAAAATTTTATTCACAAATAACCATATTTATGATGAAAAATTTATGTCGTTAATTTTTTTTTAATTTAATTTTTATAATTTTTTTTAAATTAATAGCACTGAAAATATTTTTATCGTTATTAATTTAATATTTATTAGCAATAAAAATTTTTCATTGAAAATTACGATATTTGTGATGAAAAATTTACATCGCTAATACTTTTTTAAATTTAATTTTTATAAAATTTTTAATTAAATTAATAACGATGAATATAATTCATCATAAATAATTAATTTCATCATAAATTATCTTTTTTTACGACTAAAATTTTTCATCATAAATAGTTTTAAAAAAAATAATTTTTTTAACGATGAAAATTTTTTATCGATAATATTTATTATTTACAATGAATTTTTTTTTATTATAAAAAATTATCAACGACGGCATTATTGGTGACTAAATTTTAGCGATGAAATTTTTATCGCTAATAATTATTAGCGATGAATTTTTTTCATTACTAATATCCTATTTTGTTGTTGTGAGATTGGAGAAGAGAGGGTTGAGAGGCTAGGGTGGCAACTTTGTAGGATGTGGAGAGGGATTGGATTATGATCTTTAGGTTGAGGTGTTGGAACTTATTTATAGATGCTAGGAGTCATGAAACTTAATTGATTTAGTAATGTGGAACTAATGATTAAGGATGGGAATAAAGATTGGGGCTAGGGTTTTGCAAGATAAATATATGAGGGACCATGAATAATGGAGGGTTGAGATTCAATCTAGAGAGCAAAGGGTACTAGATTTAACAGAAGAAAGAAAGAAGGTGTGAAAACTTAGCATGAAAGAAGAGGGCGCAAGAGTTTTGTGCATAGAGAAGTGGGGTGTGCAAGAAAGAAAGAAGGAGGCACTAGTTGGGATATGGCGTGAATTTGTTACGTGAAGGAAAAGAAGGAAAGGAGGCATGAGAAGTGGGGATAGAGCGTGAGGAATTTGGCATCGAAGAAAGAGAGGGAGGTACTAAAATTAAGAGGGAGAGGGTGTTAGATTGTTTCTTAAGTAGCGCCTCCATTCTTGGCCTTTGGATTTTGGTGTGCTACTTTCTATCCCTTGGAACTTTGAATCTCTAGGATTTTCATGAGTTAGTATCAAAAATCTCAACCGTTGAGTGAAGCATTGCTTCTTAGCCCTTCGATTATTTTCTTATTTACTTAGCCCTTCAATTGGTTAGTCTTAGCCATGATGCTTGCGCCTCCCCTAAGTCTAGATCACTTTGGTTTAAATTAATTGAGCCCCATCCACCAATTGCAAAAGAGACTAAGAAGCATCAATTTCCAACTATTAAAGATTAAATAACATAAAAATTGATACTTCTGATATCTGAATTAATGTATTGGTCAAGCTCCCTTTCATGAATTACACTAAAAGCATGTTGTGGCAATTCAGTCCTAATATATGTTGTTTCCTTGAGGCTAGATTGTCTGAAGTGGCCTTAGGCAGAATCCAAAGGATGACAGGACCTACTTGGGGGGTGTATTTGATTCCTTCCAAGGGACTCTCTGGAGGGATCAAGGTGACCTCAAAACTTGGCATAGAAAAAGTGGATTAATTTCCTATATGTCAATAGACATGTAGCTTTTGGGATTATTACTCCACTTTCTGGTCTAGATGGATGCTAGGGGTGGTGTATGTAAGTACTTATGGAGTCGTAGATAGCTTCGGGACCGGGTGATTTCAGGGAAGGCTTTAGGATTGCCTCTCCTACTCATAGGTAATTTTAACTGTATTTTGAATGCTGAGGATAAAAATGGTGGTAAGGCATTCCATGTTCATCATGAAATTAGAGAGTTTCGAGTTTTCCTCAACAAACTAGCCTTATTGATATGGGTTTTCATGGGCCATCTTTCAAATGGTGCAAGAATAGATTAGGAATTGTAAGAGTCTGAGAAAAGTTGGATCGAGTATTGGCATCTGACAGTTGGATCTATTTCTGGAATCGAAGGTCCAACATCTTATTAGATTCGGGTCAGATCATCGTCATTTACTTCTCTCTATTTTTGCAAACTGGAGGAAAGGACAAGTTCCATTTTGATTTGAAAAAGTATGGCTATACTGTGATGGCATTCAAGAACAGATTGCATAAGCTTGGAGGTGTCAGAAAGGATATTCTCTAGGTGTGAAACTATCTAAATTATTGCAAAAATAAAAAGAAGGCAGTTCGGGGTTGGAAAAGGTTCATGGGTAATATTTTTAAAAGAGAACAAGTTGAATGATGCTATTTATATGCTTCAAAAGAAAGAGAAACAATCAGAGGGACTCATTCTTTAGGAGCACATGTACTTGTTATTTTTGACAAGAAAGTATTATAGAAACCTGTATCTTCAAGAGGTGTTTTGGAGACAAAAGTCAAGGGTGATTTGGCTAAGGGAGGGTAATGCAAATACAAAGTATTTTCATCACAAGGGTGATGCGAATACAAAGAATTTTCATCGCTTAACTGTGCTGAGGAGTATCAACATAATATCTCATATTATTGACTCATTTGGAATAGAAATTCAAGATCAAGATGATATGAGAAATTATGTCTTCACTCAGTTTTAGCAAAAATGGTAGGTTCAACCAAATATGGAGGACACTGAGTTACTACTGATAGCACAAACCTTGATGGTGAAATAGAATGAAATTTTAATTAGAGGGGTTACGAATAAGGAGATCGAAGGAGCACTTTAGGAGATGCCTTTAGATAAGGCATTGGGGCCAGATGGTTTTCAAACTTTTTTCTTTCAACAATGTTGGCACATAGTTCATAGGGATGTCATCGAAGCAGTCAAGTATATTTCAATATGCATGTATGCCTCGATGCTGGAAGAAAACCTTTATTATTTTGATTCCTAAGAAAAATAATTCTCTAAGGGTGAATGATTATCGACCAATTAGCCCATGCAATACAGTATACAAATTAGTGGCAAAAATTTTGGTCAATATGATGAAGTCTATCCTTACATCATTGATATCTATTGAGGGGCTTTTGTACCAGATTGGAGTATTGTTGAAAATACCTTAATTGGTCAGGAAAATATATATTCGTTGATGCATGCATCAAGGGCCAGGAGTCTAATGACTTTAAAAATTAATATGAAGAAGAAGTATGATAGATTGCATTGGCCTGTTTTATTTCAAGTATTGGAGCATTTGGATTCCATCATAGATTTATAAGTTGGGTTCATGCATGCACAACAGATCTCCAATTTACACTTCTTATTAATGGATCACTTACCGATTGGATTCATCCCTCTAGAGGATTAAGGCAAGGATGTCCATTGTCCCCCTATTTATATATTCTATGCTTAAACATCTTCTCAAGTTTATTTTTTTCGGCAGTGCAATTTCAATTGTTGAGAGCCTATAAATCGAGAAGAAGAGGCCCACAAGTCTATATGCAGATGATGTTTTATTGGTCAGTATAAAAGCTCTTCCAGATGCATAGTGTGAATTGTTTGGGAGGTGGTAAATGAAGCAAAATCATATTTCACATTTAGCCCTTCGACAGCAGGATGAGTCATCAAGTTTTGCAAATGCCAGAGAAAAGAGGAAATTGGAGATATCCGGGTGTTCTCTTGTCAGTGAGACAATTGATTGCCTTAGATATCAACCAGTTAACTAGCAACAAAGATTGATAGCTGGAAGTGGAAAGCCCTCTCTTTTGCTGATAGAATGACTTTACTTCAGTCAGTCTTGTCCTCTATATCTTTATATTGCATGTCCTCTATGCATGTGCCTATCTCTATTCTGACGATCGAGGATAAAGAAAGAATTTCGAGCCTTTTTATGGGGTCATCCTTTATATAGGAAAGGATTACATATGTTTTCTTGGAAACATGTTTGTGCCCTGAAACAAGCTAGAGGATTGGGCTTAATTTCATTGTCCCTAAGAAAAGCAGTTCTTCGATATAAGCTGGCTGCTTAATTAGTATTGAAGCCTCAGTCCCAAGTGGTGGCTGCTAAATATAACTTTATGGAGTCTTGGTTTAATTATAATAGGCCAGCTAGATGTTCAAATATTTGGACTAAGATCACGGCTCAAAGAGAAAAAGTAAAATTCCATTTCCTTTGGTCCATAGGATCTGGTGTTTCTATTAGAGTGCTTGAGGATCCTTTTGTGTCTAATTTTTCATTGCTTACATGGCCAACTTTTATAAACAATAGAGATTGATTCTAAAGGATGGCAAGTCCAATAATTGATTAACCCGGACAGACAATGGAAAAAGGACCTACTAGCCTCTATGTTCCCAGTAGAAGTGATGAAGCAGATTTGTGCAATTCCTATGGCTCAAGAGCTCTAGTCTGATCAAACATGTTGGGCATATACTTGGGCTAATAGGATGATATTTAAAGATATGTACCAAATTTTATATCAGCCAGGGGACTTGCATAATGACAGGTCATTTGGTTGGGTCTGGAAAATAGAAGTGCCGATGTGAGTGAAGACATTCTTGTGGAAGCTGGTCTGGAGAAGACTCCCTTGCAAAGAGCTTTTGCGTATGTGAGGTGTTATCAATGCTTATTTACAAAAATGTGATCTCTATCCTTCTAATACTGAAGATAGCCAACATATTATTGTGGTTTGTTCATTTGCAGCTGAATATTGGCAGTTATTGCATGCTATGTTTGGGATGGGCTTTCAACCTATTTCTTTGCTAGAGTTAGAACGCTAGATTTCTAACTCCTGGCACTACAAGAAATTTAATTTTTTGCGATGAAATTTTTTCGTCGCTAGAAATCATATTTTCGTCGCTAAAAGTATTTGCGACGAAATATATCATCGCTAAAAATTTGTAGAGAAAGCCTCGTAGCAAAAGACCTTAGCGACGAAACGATTTTATTTCATCGCAAAAAATAGTAAACCTAGACGACGAAGCATGTGCTGTATTAGCGACGAAAATATTTTGTCGCAAGAGCTTAAATTTTCGTCGCTAAAATTATAACGAAAAATAATTTCGTCGCTATATATAATGATTAAAAAAAATATTTTCTTATTTTTTGCGATGAAACTTTTCTTTCGTCGTAATTTTTTTGTGACGAAAATGAAATTCGTCATAAAACTTAGCAACGGAATTCGTCGCAAACAAAATTTGTCGCAAAAATTTCGTCGCAATAATTGTGACGAAAAAAATATTCGTTGCTATAATTGCGACGAAATAAAAATTTTGTCGCGATAATGACGACGAAAAAAAATTTCGTCGCTATAATGGCGACGAAATAAAAAAATTCGTCGCTATAATTGCGACGAAATAAAAATTTTATCGCAAAAAAATTAAAATTTTTAGCGACGAAACTATTTTTTCATCGCAAAAATAGCAACGAAATAAAAAATTTCGTCGCGATGTATAATAAAAATTTTACTTTTTTGGGTTCACAAATTTTTTTGCGACGAAATTAATATTTCGTCGCTAAAATAAATTTTGGATAAAAAATTTAATTTTTATTTTTTTTAAAAAAAAATCTGCTCAAATACAAATTCTCTGATCAAACATATTTTAAATAAATAATATATTAACACAATAAAAATATTTTAATTCAAAATACCAATTCCAAGTATCAAAAAGTTTCATAACCATCTTTGTCATATACAAAAATATAAGTCCATACACCATTTTAAATTTAAAATAACTACAAACTAGGTATGATCTGACTCGTTGGCCTCGTTCCCTTCTCCAGGCGTCGATCCCTGACCCGATATGTGTCGCGATGGTGATGCAGAGGCGGCATCATGTGACTGTAGAGGTGCTAACTCAGAAGCATCAATACCGAGCCGTCCCGCCACCGCAGCTACTATCCTCTCGAGCGTCTGACTACGATTCATCCAGTAACTAATCTGATCTTGCATCATGCTCATGGATGTCCTAACTGCCTCTGGCACCGATGCATCATCAGACCGGTCGGATGACGAACTGCGTGATTTTTTGGACCGTATGCTATGACCAGATCCTAGCTGCCGCTCGAGGACGGTATCCAAAATCGTATCATCTGTCATCAAACAAACCTGCTGTGATCCAGTATCACCGTCAGATCCAACCTCTCTCGTCGCCTGCTCTCTCAATTCTAACATTTTTTCCTTCACAATAAACCAAATAAAATCATAAATTTTTTTCAAACTCTTTAAAAGTATTCAAAATGTATAGTAATGATACTTACATGATGCTGCCTCGCCTCCTCGGTCACGAACTCGCCACTCTTGTTTTGATAGAATTTAGCATAGACATCGACTCCGGATAGTCCCTGTTCAAACAAAAAAAAAAAAAGAAAAAAAAAGATATCAAAATAATATAAATATTCAATAAGAAGTTACAAAGTATGATTGCAAATGTAGTTACGTACCATCTTCTTCATTTCCTGTGCAAAAGAGGCACTTCCTTGCGTGTGAATAGAATCAATCTTACTCCTATTCACCTTATTCGCCTTCGATCGTCGCTACAAAATACATACAATTATAACCAATAAAGGATATAACAAAATTAAAATAACTTGAAACACTAGACATACCTGAAATGCCTCACTTCCAAAATGCTCACATAACACCGCCAATCGTCACTAGACCCAGCCTAATTTCTGTATGGCTGGATCACAGAATTAATCCCCTTCGCCTGCAGCTCATTGCAGTATTTATGAAGCCTACATCGCTGATCTCTGTATCTATTTGCAGCCATTTTGAGAATACATGCCGTCATTTCTTCGTCGGTGCAATCTTCGAAGTCAATATTATCCTACACAGTCATCATACCAAAAAGCAAATACATGAAATTATTCATATAATAAAAAATTTATTTATATAACCAAAAATAATATGGATCATGTAATGATATGCAAGACATCCAAATTTAATTCTTACCTTGATGTGAGAGACTAGAGCATCACGGTATCGAGGAGCTACATGCTTGAAACTTTCAGCAGCCCACGAAAAATGATTCCACATATACAAACTGATCTCATTTGCGATGATACTAGTCTTTGTGCCAACCGAATGATCTCGAAATATCTGTACCTTCGGCTTTTCATTGTGTGTATGCACATATTTTTTTAAAATAAGACTCCTACTAGGACCACGCACTGCACGTCGATGCTGTGTTCCTACATGTAAAAATTGATGAAATGAACATATATCATGTATCACTAAATGCATATAACAAAAAATATATATGGTTTATAAATTGATAGAGATGTACCTGTAAGGGGATGATGCTGCGGTGCCATGACCTCCGGCTGGGCAAGCTCTGGCTGAGCACTACTCTGCTCTGTGGACTCGGACAATTGAGTCTCATCTAAATCCTCCGACTCATCATGCAAAATGCTAAAGTGAGGATGTGTATCATCAAGCAGAGCCTGCTGCCTACCCCGTGAACGTCTACGTCCAGGACCAGTCATGATGCTGCAATGATTAAAATAATTTAAATCAGTACATAATCAAAAAAACTCAAGTATTACATGATATAACAAAAAAAATAAATTGAATTACTTATTCATATTAATTATTATTCTCAGATTCTGAACTCGTGTCCATATAGTCATCTTCGATGGGAGTCATAGAAGACTTCGACCCTGAAGTGCTATCATCATCGTCGTTAATGAAGTTATTATTGGATCGTGCTCGTGCCCGTGCCCTTATCAACGATCCAACAATAGAAACATCCTCAGGTTCATAGTCGTCTCTTTGTAATTGTCCTATGTCAATCGTATCATCTGGCACTAATATGTTATCTGGTGCTTGCATTTGATATGCTTCGTTTTCAATAATTACACGGACTTCATTCTCTAGATCTTCATCGTTCGGGCATGTGAAAAGTGCGGGATCAAACAAATGCCTATGCTGAGCCCTTATTGCAACTCGCCAAGGCTCTTTCATTTTGTTATCATCAATATACCACACTAGTCTCGCTTGCTTTGCAAAAATATAAGGATCACTTTCGTACCATACATGATCAGTGTGGACACTGACGAGTTGAGGATCTATAACAATTGGTCTGTGTCATCCTAAGTCATACCATCGATACTTGAATAACACAATCCGTCGAAGACCACTATATCTCAACTCTATAACCTCATGCAGAACACAAAAAAAATCTATTATTTCACCCTTGTACTCGCCCTCCACGCTTATTCCACAATTCTGTGTGGTTCGATCGCGATCGTGATTTTTCATTAAGAATCGCACACCATTGACTATGCATGCTAAATATACTGATACACGTCTGTCAGGTTTTCGTGCAAGTACAGCTAAGTCATTACTGATACAGTTAGGATTGTTTATACGTAGCTGAGCTATCTACAATTAAAAGAATAATAAGCAGGTTAAATTTGACAAAATAAATACTATATAAATAAACTTTTAATCATGGATAAATATTAACATAACTTACCTGTTCGTCAAACCATGATGCGAATTGATTCCTATGTCGTGCCGCTGCTAATGTAGGATTACTTCTTTTGAGCTCACTTTTGTGTTCACTGAAGTGATATAGTAATACCATGTATATTTTAATTTAGAGTCCACGTACATTCATTGATATATCAACAAATAAAAATTAAATATATATACTCACATCATGTACGCTTCTACCTCCTCGTAATTGTTTAGCACATACCAATGCATGTCATCCGTTTCTTGTGGTGTCAATATTCGAAAATCTTTTTTACTATATGGTCGGGCAACATTGGAGAACATGGACAATCCATCGGTCAGAATCTCATCAATATCGATATTCCGTTGTGGCCTTGTAAATTTGGTCTCCACTCTCCGAAGGTACATAGAGCAGAATGTCAGACATTCATTCATAACATGTGCCTCTGCTATTGAACCTTCAGGCCGTGCTTTGTTAGTGACGGCACTCTTGTATTCTCGCATCTCCCTATTCAATAAATTATCAATTGATATCACATATAATAAGAATACAATAATGAATAATAAATATTACAATATCATGCAATTACCTTTCAATTGGGTACATCCATCTTGTATGTACTGATCCACCCAATCTAGCCTCATGTGGAAGATGAACAGAAAGATGCACCATGATATCAAAGAAGGCGGGAGGGAATATCATCTCGAGCTTACAGAGAGTAATGATAATCTTCTTCTCCAATATGTCGATCTGACTTCGTCTTAATATCTTCGCACATAAGTCCCGAAAATAAGTTCCCAGATCAAATAATGCATCACACACATTATCCGGCAACAATCTGCGCAAACCAACTGGGAGCACATGTTGTAAAAGTACATGACAATCATGACTTTTCATCCCGACTATCTTCCCATCTTTCGACTTGATGCACCATTTCACGTTTGAGGCATATCCATCAGGAAATCTCACTGATCTCAAATATGAAAGAAATTGATTTCTCTCTCTTCGATTCAGTATATAACATGCCAATGGCTTCACCAGCCTATCCCCTCATCGAATCAAATGTAATTTCTTTCTAATCCGCATATCCTCTAAGTCAAAACGAGCCTTCACGGTATCCTTCGTTCTTCCTTCGATATTGAGAATGGTATAAAATACATTATCAAATATATTCTTTTCAATATGCATGACGTCAAGATTATGTCGAAGAAGAAGCATTTTCCAATATGGAAGATCAAACAACTTGCTCCTTTTTTTCCAATTTTCGATACTTGTTCGCACCCTACTTGGCTGGCCAGACCCTTACCAAATATGACATCCTGTGGGTTGGGTAACTGATTTAAAATATTGTCCGTAGACCAGAATCTTGGCTGCGCACGTCGTTCATGCTTGCCATTGAACTTAAGACTTCTCCTCCATCTATGATCATCTGGCAAGAAATGTCGATGGCCGGTAAAACAAATCTTTCCACGAATACGATCCGATGTAATATCATTGTTACAAGTTGGGCATGCTTTATACCCTTTTGTACACCATCCAGAAATATCGCCATATGCAGAAAAATCGTTAACTGTCCAAAGCAGTGCTGCATGCATGCGAAAGATGTCTCCTGCAACATGATCATATGTTTCGCATCCTTCTTCCCACAAATATTGTAACTCTTCGATCAACGGCTCTAAAAATATGTCTATGTCTCTTCCAGGGGCACGTAGACCCGGGATCAACAAGGCCAATAGATTAAAAGGTGATTTCATGCACTTCCATGATAGTAAATTATAAGGAAATACCATAACAGGCCACATACTATAAGTAGTACTAAGATTACCATATGGATTAAATCCGTCTGTTGCCAACTCTAGCCTGACATTTCGTGAATCAGCTGCAAACCATGGATGTTCACGTTCAAAATATTTCCACGCATCTCCATCTGATGGATATCTCATGACATCATCGTCGATATTATTTTCCTCTTTATGCCATCACATGTCACAAGCAGTATGCCTCGACATGAACAATCGACGCAATCGTGGTGTAATCGAAAAGTACTGCAAAATCTTGCATGGTATTTTCTTTTTCTTCTTATCCTTACCACGACTTTCTTTCCATCTGCTTGAATGACAAATCGGACATGCTTGTAGATCTTTTTTATCCTTCCGAAACAGAACACAATCATTCGGACATGCATGTATCTTTTCACAGCGTAGGCCCAAGTTATCGACTCCCAAACCGAGTCCTTTCAATAATTTTTTGGCTTCATAATGACTTGACGGAAGTAACTCTCCCTCTGGCAGTAAGTCCTTCAAAAATTTGAGCAGCTAATTAAACGAGTTGTTTGACCACTTACCAAGTGTCTTCATGTGTAATAACTTTATTACGGCGGACAATAGAGAGTACTTCTTACAACCAGGATAAACATCACTTTGTGCAACTCTTAATAGACACTCGAATCTATCATTTATAGATATGTTACTGTCCTCTTCAGCTTCTTGTCTCGGAATGGAATGCTGATGTTCTGCTCTCGCTTCTACATTTACTTCAAATAATTCCAGATGAAGATCCTCTAAAATTTCTATATCTTCTGCACCGAGTGTTTGTCTTTCACGACTGCATGATCCACCAACTGACGATGGATTTATGGGACTCCTGGACAACATGCTCGAGCTAGTCGGCAAATCTTCACCATGACAAGTCCATCTCTTGTAAGTCACATCTATACCGTGTTCATATAAATGATTCTGAATGTCCGATAAGGTACACCAAAATAAATTCCTACATCAACGACATGGACAACGAGCTTTTTCATCTTCGCTAGTATGATTGGACGCCACATTCATAAAAGTCGTCACACCCGTAATATACTCGGGATAGAACTTATCATGCAATGACATCCAACCACGATCCATAACTACATATTTATGATGCAAACTATACAATCAATTTTATGTAATAATAGTTGACTAACGCCTTATATCTCCTACCTATAGGGTGATGGTCCTATCCCATTCAGGAACGTAAGAATTTAATATTGCAATACATGTCTTCTATACCAAAAAAATTTCGACAGTATTTCGACGCAGTTCTCCAGATACACAAGCATTAAAATTGTGCTATGTATCCAGAGAACATGATCAAAAATATCGACAAAACTCTGCGATATAGAAGCACATGTGTTGTAATATTAAATTCATTCACATGCCCAAACTGTCCACGAGGATAATTCGAGAATAGTGTGTAAAGTACCAATATTTTTTTCATAAAAAAAAATATTGGTTTATGCACGCTATCCTCGAATGAAAATTCTAAGGCTTATAAATTTGTTATGCTACAATTAATATATTATTATTATAAATATTTTTATTTTTAAAATATTTTTAAATCATGATTAAAATTAATTATATCAAACAAATAATTATATCTAACATTATATCTAATTACTAAAATAATAAATAATTACTTCTAATGACTAAAATTTATTGAGAAAAAAAATTAAAAAATATATAAATTAAAAAAATTGTTCTTACCTTCAACTCTTTCGTGAACAGTGATGGTGACAGTGACGACAACCGACAATGGCGGTGGTGGCCCGACGGCGACGGCGGCGGCGGCGGCCCTACGAAACCAGACAAGCTAGGTAAGGGAGAGTGACAGAGAAAGTAAGGGATCGACCTTCAACTCTTTCTCAGGTAAGAGACTGAGAAAGAAAATGAGGGAGGGAGACAGGGGAGGGAGGGGTCGACCAGCGGCGGCGACAGCCTTGCAGACCAGGTAGAACGCGCGGCAGGCGACGGCGGGGGACGGGAGGCTGAAGCGGCGGGCGACGCCGCGGAAGGGGGCAGCGTGGGCGAGGCGGAAGAGGGGCAGAAGAGGAGGAAGAAGATGAAGGAGAGGGCTCTAGGATTAGGGTTTCGAGGGATTGGAGGGAACCGGAGGGAAGGAGGCAGAGAAGAGGGAGGATTCGAGGGACAGGGTTTGGGAGGGGAGGAGGAGGTCGGAATCGGAGAGGAAGCAGAGAGAGAGGGAAACGGTGGAGGCGAGGAGGGAGAGGACAGGCGTGAGGTCCTCTGCGATGAAGGGGGGACTGGGAGAGGGCCTACTCTTCTTCCCGGAGGTGGAGGCGGTGGAGGAGTGACGCTTTCCACCGCCCATGGGGGAGGGAGGCCTCGACCGGCGATGGTGGCGGGAAGGGAGGACTTGACCGACGGTGACACAGTGGAGACCGAGAGGGAGACGGTGCGTGGAGGAAAGGGTGGCGAGGCGGGAGGGAGATGGCGCGCTGGGGGGTGGGCTCGATCAGCGACGGGGGGCGGGCTCGAGCGGCGACGGTGGCGGGGAGGGAGGGCTCGACGGTGGTGGGGAGGGAGAGAGAGAGAGGATGGTGGCCGGGAGGAAGAGAGAGAGAGGATGGTGGCGGGGAGGGAGAGAACTTACCGAGAAGGACGACCGACGATCGGGGAGGGAGGACTGTCGTCGGAGATCGGGGAGAGAGAAAAATTTTGACGACCGCGGCGGCGTGGGGAGATCAAGAGGTTTATTTTGAATTAGGACCCTATTTCAAAGTATTTTTTTTAATTAAAAAATATGTAGCAACGAAATACATTCATTGCTAAAAGTAAATATTTTGTCGCAAAAAAGTATATTTTTTGCAACAAAAATTTTTTCGTCGCAAATGATTAATTTTTTGGAACGAAAATTTAATTTCATCGTAAATATAAAAAATGGTCATAAAATCAAGTTTTTCGCAATGTAACAAATATTTCGTCGCATAAAATCAGATTTTTTGTGACGTAATTATTTTCGTCGTAAAAAAAAAAATTTAGCAATGAAAAATTTTTTCGTCGCCAAAAAAAATAATTTTTTGCGATGAAAAAAAATTTCATCGCTAAAGATCAATTTCTAGCAACGAAATTTAAAATTTCGTCGCAAAATATTAAAATTTTTTCAACAAAATAAAATTTAGCGACGAAATAGTTTCGTCGCTAAATATAAATAAAATTGGTCGCAAAAGCCTTTATTTTTTGCAACGAAATATCAATTTTGTCATAAAAAATGTAATTTTTTTGCAACAATTTTTTTTGTCGCAGAAAAATATTTTTTTACTACGAAAAAAATATTTCATCGTAAAAAAAATTATTTTTTGTAATGAAAAAAAAAGTTCGTCGCTAAAGATCAACTTCTAGCAACAAAAATAAAATTTTCGTTGCAAAAGATATATCTTTTTGCAATGTAATTTTTTTCGTCGCAAATACCCGATTTTTGGAGATGAAATTTAAATTTCGTTATAAAAATTTAATTATTTGCGATGAAATAAATTTCATCGCTAAAATTATATCGTTAAAAATTAAATTTGAGAAAAGGGAACGAAACATTTTATGGCGTGTGTTGCTTGGTTGTTATGGAAAGCCCGGAATAAAAGGATATTTCCGAACATATACTTGACTCCTTTTCAGCTAATTAGAAAAGCTTTGCATATGCTGCCTAATTCAGTTCGGCATGTACCTATTGCAACGAGAGAACCAATCATGGCACTAGAGAGCTAGGAATTGTACTCATTCTAATAGTAGGAGTCCTATTGGTGTGTGTTGGCATGGTCCTCTCATGGAAGTTCTCAAGCTGAATTTTGATGCTTGGGTGACTTCCACTGAAGCTGCAGCGGCTTTCATTATTTTTGATTATCAAGAAAGATTCCTGAGAGTTGGAGGCAAGAGATTGCCACCCTCATTAATTCCTTTTGCAGAGATGGTTGCTGCCTGGTTGGGGATGCAAGTGGCTATCCTTGAGATACAGGCTCTACAACCCTGGATGGAAGGTGACTCTTCAATCGTAGTTCAGTGGCTTTCTAAACATCCTGGAAACACTCGAACGCTTCGCCCATTGTTACAAGATCTGCACTCGTAGAAACAATTACCCCAAAACTTTAGTATCTCGTATATTTTTTGGAAGGCTAACAAAGGGGTTGATTATTTAGCCAACAAAGCTCGGGAGGCTGATTTTGACATTGATTCAGATGATCAGGTGCATCCTGATCTTGCGGATATCCTTCGGTCAGATTTATGTGGGATTTTATTGGAACGATGATGATGTTGATGAAAGCTGGAATTTTAATCTTTCTATATTCTAGTCATGCAAGAAGGACGTGTGCATTCCCTGATCGGCTGGTCTACTCCAGACTCATGCTGAAATGTTGGGATACTTATCTGAGCCACCTTCACAATATCAGCTCTGAGTTCATATTTTAGCTTGGTTTCTTCTTGTATGTCTCAATTGCATGTTTCTTAGCGTGTTCTCAAATACAAGACTGGCTTTATAAGTACCTGGGACCTGGTAGGATCATATCAGGGTTGAATGGGTACACCTGGATGCTGTGGACAATGCAAGCTGGGTGTTTCACCAAACCACAATGGCACAAGTTAGTTTCAAAGCTGATGGCTCGCTAGAAGATAGAGCAAGGGTCACTGCTGAGTATGCTCTTTATAATCTGTTGTTTGCTTTCTTCTTCAGGTGGCAGCTGAGGAATTTGCGGCCTGAAGGGGTAGATTCTTTCCAGTGCAGGTTATTGTTTCAGAGGTCATCAAAGGCATTGTTTTCCTCATAATGAGGAGGTCTCGTGGATTCTTAACTGGGTGGAATGGGCACTGTTTTGTTATCTTCCCTACACCTGACTCTTTCCTAGCTTAAAGACTAAACTGTGTATTGTTACATGTTCAGAGAGACGAGTGACAGCAGGATTTGTATATTCTCTAGATCTGGAGAGTTTCTTTCCATATTTTGGCCATTGTCTCTCTGTTGTAAGTTGTGTATTAGGATAAGTGGGCTAAGTTGGCTAAGTTGGTGTGGATTGCATAGCTATGACGTAATATTCAGATTCTGTAGTATCTTTTATGTTATCTTTTAATGGAGTTGTAGCTCCCATTGGTGCCAACAAAAAAAAAAGTCATGCAGCTAGGGATGTTAGTATGTTTCCATATTAGGTTCGGTCTAAGTTTTGCTCCATATCAGCCTATCGAAGCATTGGGTCGAGTCCAGCTTCATGTAATAAAATATCATAAGATCTATCAGATCTTCAGGTCGGCCTGATGTGTGCCCTTGCCCTACCAATATGCATGGGTTTAAATTGATTCGAATGGGATCTGGACTTCAAGTAAATCTTGAACAACCAATCAAGTTATAACAATCTATGCTAAAGAAGCTCTTATGAATAAAATATCCAGTTACAGGCACGAAATATTTAATCACGAATAGCACACTTAATAGTAATAGTGATTGATTAAAACTTGAAAACACAGTTTTAATGTCAAGTACGAAATTTAAACATGTTCTAACACATGGTTGTTTTTATTGTTGTTAGATAATTAAGTTATAAAATAAAATTTTATATAACGGAAGTTTATCTTACCAAAATAAATATATATACATAATGAAAGTTTAGAAATTGAAAAATTTATTAACAGCACTAATATTGCTTGATGCAAATCAAGGACCTACCTTTGGACCCATACCCAACCTACATACAAGTAGGCTCGGATTGAACTAGGGACGCATCGAATACTTGCAGATCCAAAATAGAGATGTAAATGAATTGAGTAATTCATAAGTTGCTAGAGTTTGCCTCAGCTCAATTATTACTGAGCTTAAATCAAACATGAATAGCTGAAACAATTTTCTGAATCGTGCTTGAATAATAAAATATTCAACTCAAAAAATCATAAAACTAATTAAATATATATTTTTAATAATATTATATTTTTTACAATAAATATTATTAATTTAATATTTAAATATATAATAATATATTATTTTATTTTGATTATATTTTTTAATTATAATTTTAAATATAACTTAATTAATATCCAAATTGAATCAAATTGATCTCGAATATTAAATTTTTTTTTTATCAAATGTAATTCAAGATTTTATATTAAGACTTGATTTTGTTCTTGACTTAAGTTTCATATCAAAATATTTTAAACCGAACCAAGTTCAAGTCTCCAACTAATCAATTCGACCTCCAATCTCTAGCTAATTAACTCGATCCGATCTCACCTCCTAGGTGGAAAGATAGTACCACCTGCATTGCATGTGCTAAACACTATTTTAATTTTTATATAATTTTATTTAAGAAAACAAAGAAAAAAAATCAGTCTATGAATATCTCCCTAAAAATATTTTATTGATTTTTTTTCTTATACAAACATTTTTTAGACATTATTATCAAACATTTATTTTAATAAAAATAATTTTTTTCCCTTTGAAAGTTATTTAGAATTAATTTTAAGCAACATGAAACACACCTCCAGTAACCGTAGGGTTAGTTCGGGATGATTTTTTTTACCAAAAGAAAGACGTTGGGTGTTCAGGAACAACCCAATGGTTCAGAATTTGGAAAAAAAAAAAACCCAAAAACATCATCAAAAATTTGAAAGGCATAACCATAACTCAAAAAATAAAGTTAAAACATAGACTTTTAACATATTTTTAAATTTATTTATTTAAAAATAATATAGAAGAGAAAAACTAACAAATGATAGTACAAAAAAAAAAAAAAAAAAATCACATTAACAATAATATATGCCAGTATTAATTTATAAATATTTTTATTTAATCATGAATAATTCGTGAAAAATTGTATAATTCTCGTATAATGGAAGAACAATTGAATAATTTTGATTCAATTTATTTTTTGAGAATACTTGGAAGTATCATTCAGTCAAGAGAAAAAGGGCTCCGGTTGGAGATGATTACTTCAAGCATGATGACCCATTGTGCTAGGATATTCGCCATACAATCAAGCTAAGCCCTCAACTCAGATCCAACCTCATCTTTGCGCGCCCAATAAATGCAAACATCTCATGGTATACCAACCCTGTAATCATTAGGGTTAACATCCTCCAAGCTGAGGAACACCAATTCCACTCAGAATTTATATGCACTATACTGCTCCATAACAAGCAATTCATTCAGCCGCGTACTGATCAAAAATTTCGTCACAAAACATCATACATTCTCAAACTTTGCCAGATTGAACATAGATTTGCCTCTAACGATTTGTCTCTTATCAAGCCAAAGCCCAAATCTGCGTTATTATTGATCCTTAAAAAAAATCAAGACAACAACAACACTAACATAACAGCAATATATAAAAAGATGTGAACATACCAAAGAGTACAATTAAACACGAATAATTGACACGCCAAAGCATCCAACAAGTCTCCATTATTGTTTTTTTTTTTTAATCTTCTAAACTACTAGAGAATGATACCTAGCCAAATCCAATTCCGGGTCACGTCGACAAGGAGGGAAGGAGAAAAAGGGAGGAAAATGGAAGCTTTAGAGTAAGATAACGTGTTTCCTAAGAAAGAAGCTGACGACGACCCACCGACTTGCATACATGACGCTGCTGCTGCTGCTGCTGCTACTGCTACTGCTGCTGCTGCTGCAAGCCAAAACCCTGTGATTGGATCAAGCCCTCATACCGTCTCAGAAGCAGGCATCCAAAAGGCAGCAGCAACATAGTGCGGCCAAGCTGTACAAAATAAAACCCAAAAAAGTTGAGATAGAGAAAGAGATAGAGCGAGAGAGAGAGGGAGAGAGTTTAGAACACGGGAACAAAGAAGAAAGCATTGCCAAACTCGTGAAGTTTATTTTATTTTATTTTATTTAAAGAGATTGAGGGGAAAAAGATTCGAATACTTTGGGAAGAGGGGCAAATTGGGAATAACGAAGGAGATAAGAAGTGGCAGACACGTCACGTCGTCGCCTACGACAGCAGCACCGACTGGGGGGGTGCGCACGATAGCCCCTCCCCCCACCCCCGCTCCAGCAGGGGGAGGGGCATCTGCTATCGTGCGCCGGAGATAGCCCCCCTTCAGATCGCCGGATCACGGCGCAGATCCGCCACCTAAATAAACGGCCGATCTCTGGACCGGAAAAAGGGGCCGATCTGCTATCGTGCGCCAGCGATGCGGTCGTAGCGACCGCCGGATCGACGGAATACGATGGCGTGGTGCGCGCGATAACCGCCCGCCAGGAGAGTCCGTGGACCGTTGGATCTCCAGGTGAGGAATCCCTCATGGCCCTCCGACGGGCAAAATCCAGCCCTAGAAGAGTGTGCGTGTGTGTGTGTGGGTGAGAGAGAGAGAGAGAGAGAGAGAGAGAGAGAGATTCGTACCATCCTTCGAGGAAGGTCGGCCCGCTGCTCTGCTGCTGCGGAGGCGGAGCCTGGGCGTACGGCGGAGGGTAGCCCTGCTGGGGATACCCCTGAGGCGGATACCCCTGCGCGTAACCTTGCGGAGGGTATCCCTGCTGAGGATACCCCGGCGGCGGATAGGCCTCCTTCCCATACCCCTCCGGTGGATACCCTAATCATCACCCAAAAACAACTCCATCAGAAACCCTCCAAACCACAGAAATTCGACAACGAATTCAAGAGAGAAATCGCTACCTTGGGGAGGAGGGACACCGACGGGTGGCTGCTGCTGGTTGTAGTAGCTCATCTCTCTCCCTCCTTGTTCTCGCCGGCGGCCGAGATCGGGGTCGAGAAATCTCCGATACCAAGAACTGAGAGCGAATTGGGGGAACGGAGGGCTTTATAGGAGGGGAAAGCAAGAGGTCGTCGACGCGTATCGAGGACGGTTAACATACGCATCAACCGTATTGGGTTGGAATTATTTTTTTAAGTAAAAGAATTGCGCGTATTTATGAGGTTCGTAACTTCGCGGTAAAGGAAGGCGGCTCCGTCCTTGCTACGGCGCTTCGTGGTGGTTGCTGCGGTCGGATGGAGATCGTAGAGTTGGAGTTTGTTTTCGTTTTTGCCTCCACGTGATGGACGGTTGGCAGGTTGGCCCCACCGGTCAACGTGGTTTCGCGTCGGAGATGGACAGCCTGGATCGGTTTCAGCTCTGCTGTTGCGGCTGCTGGGGTAGGTTGGAACTAACGCTGAATCTCGTAGTGTTCATTCCCTTTTAATTGTTTAATTTAATCTACTTTTAGTTACTTTAATTCCTACGGTAAATGGGGGAAGTTACAACATTCCAATGCAGAGTTGATAAGATCTAGTTTGACCGGTATGAATCCCATACCAAATCTAATTATGGAAATTTCTTACAATCAGATAATTATTATCCTTGAAATACTTCATTAATTGTTCGCCAAAATGAAAAAGTTCATTAATTGCACTAGTTGATATTATCCATTAGTTATTAATCGTGGAACATTAGTCTTAATTTGATCTATTACGGGCATTTTAGTTATTGCCAAATTATCATGTACAGTCAAAACAAAATTAGCTACCATAGTTGTGTTCCATTAATGCATCATTCTCTTGAGTAATTGCCCACCATGATCTCGTGTCAAAACCTAATTGATGAAGTTTAAATACTTGGTAAAAATATTATCTGATCTTAATCGATAACATGTGTTTCTTATATAGCACCGATAAAATATGATCCGATCCGTCAATCCAATTCGTATTCGATCCACTATAAATAAATTTGGATTTAGACTAAATGGATTTAGATCATAAATAGATCGACTTATTTAATCTATTTAATATTTGAATCAAATTTAGATTTTAGATATCTGATCCGTTTAATCCGTTTAATATTCAGGCCGAATTGAGTCAGATAACCCATTTAACTTATCTAATCTATTTAATCTGTTTCTGATCGATTTAATCCGATCTGTTTAATCCATTTAAGACATATTTAACCTATTTAAAACTTGATTAACATGTTTCTAACTAATTTAACCCAATTGATTTAACCTGTTAAACTCGTTTTAATCTAATTTGACTTGTTTAATGAATGGGTTAAACGGATCGGATTGAATTATCTGTTTAATAAATAAGTTGGTTTTATGTTTGAATTTTTGACTCGTTTAATAAACAAATCGGATTTGGATTGATGATTTTTTGATCCGATCCATATCTGATTTGATCTGATCCAATTGCCACTCTTAATCTTATATCATGATTGGACTTCGACTGCCAAAAAAAGAACGCAAGTAGATCCTTGCGATTCTCCTTTCATCATCAATTCAGAATGATATTAAAATAGATTGATTTTATCTTCTGAGTTATACCAAATGATACTCGACCCAGAGTTGAACATAGAAAAAATCAAGCAGCGAGAGGCTATATTACCCCAACATATTAATTCTGTAATGTAAAGTCTTGTGATTTTCTCTTTGACTTCAACTATAGGGGTGGGAAGCTATACCCACTTCATTATCTTCTCCTCTCTTCATGTAACACATTTTGAATGCTACAGAAATCACTCAAATAATAAAATTATTATGGGGGAGTATCTTACTCCTCCATTCTATCCTTAAAAAATAAAAACTTATTGGCTAGTAAATATTCTTTAGTTTTATAAATCTTAGTGAACATGTTAATGATTAAGGCCGGCACAATGTTTGCAAGGAGATAACAATATCTAATGAACTATCTAGATTGCAAGTAATCTACCCGTCGGAACTTAATATATTAACATTCAACTACATAAATATGACATCTTTAATTTACATAAATATTTGTTCTCACTAAGTTGCTAGAGCATACCATATATAGAAAATTTTATATCCCCATCAGTAAAATTATAAAAAACCTCTTAGTGTTAGCTAGGGCATCCTTATCATGATGATGGGTTGTACTATATTATTTTATTTGCTCAAAGATTTCTTCTAATACACATGGCTCTGTTCTAAATACCAATGGTCGGTATTTCTTGAGTATAGCATTTTTTTAAAGATTATTTTTTTATAGGTAAATATCATAAAAAAATTGATCAACTTTTCTATTGACCAACCTATTTATGCTTTTCAAAATGAGTAAGTTATTTTCTATAGATAGCATTTACCCATAAAATAGGAGAAAAATTTTATCAATCTAAGGGGTAGCCAAATCATTTTTCATCAATTAATAAAGTAGATATTTAATATTATTCTTAAAATATCCCATCTTCATTTCCAATACCTCTACCATTCAATGTCCAATAACTCAGTCATCTACTTTTCTCAAACCTAAAAAACGTAAAGGATATTATAGAAAATATGGATAAATTTTAGCAACTTACCTAGAAAAGTAATAATACAAAAGAATATGGATAATATATTTCGAAATCATTTTTTTATGTATAAAAAAATATGGATAAATTATTTTTCTGTCTAAATATTATCTAAAAAATATTTACTTAAAAATATGTAGATTCTCAAATAAATTTTTTTATCCATAAAAGAACGAGCTCTTATATATAGAATCACAGATTTAAAGAGTGCATAATAACCTTCAACATCCAGCAACATTTTACTTTCACCGGCTGTAGGGTCAAGCCACATGATAAACTAGAATTTTCTTTGCCAGGTAGATAGAACCAAAGAAGAATTTTGTTTAATGTTAGTTAGGGCTTTCTTCTCATCATGGTAGATGTTAACTTATTCAATTTTTTATTGGATTTTCTTCTTGTTTTACCTTAGTATAAAGACGGCAATTACAATTCCAATCTACCCAAACGGCCTAAGCTGACTATATATCAAAAGCAGACATGAAAAAAAAAAATATATATCTACATCCAAACCAAACATATCTTTCATTTGCTTTCAACTGAAAATAACAACCCATCAATTTCTAGGTGAGCACCAAAATTTTGTACTCGATACATAACTTTCTTAGCAGGCTTCTTAAATACCAAAATCATTTTAATCTTGAGATGTCTCTTTTTTCGCATAAATTTTGCACCATGAGGCCTGTATATCAAATGGTTGGTGTCATTTTTTTTATTCCAGTACCCACTGAGTTGTCCAGAAACCAGAATAAGCCATCCTTGTTAAGTTAAACCTGGAGGCTATCACCTAAGGAATCTCTCTTCCAGCAAATCAATTGTGTAGAGGGCTCAACCTGCCGTCGACGTAGCCAGAATCCCGATTGCTTCAATCATAGTCTGTCATTTACCTTGTTTTTTCAGAGAACATCTACCATGCTGTTCTTGATAACGAAGACAGGGAGGCAACCTTACGTGGATAAGCCTTCTTTATTGCAGCAAGAAAACAGAAGAATATAGGCAACCACCATAGCAATGCATGTGGTGTCAATACATCAAGAGAGAGAATATAAAGGGTATTCCAAGTCCAATGGGCTTCTTTTTTTTTTTTATTTTGGTTACAAATCCTTTTCTTCAGCAAATAAACAAGCTGTCTTGCAGATTAATGCCCATAAGTAGAGTAGAAGACCCTGCTGTTTTATTTATTTATTTATTTATTTGAGAAGCCGGAGGAAGCAAGATGCTTCGAGTTTGGATTTGCATCTTTTGTGTGAGAGAATGGTTGATCTATCAACGTGCCTTGCACGAATAGCAAAGCACTCCATTTTTTTTTTTTCAACTATCTATATAGATTTTGAAGTGGATATTGTGTCATCCGACAGTTGACATCTGGAAAAAAGGGGAATCATTCTTTCATGCGAAGATACGACTGGAACCAGGTGCTTCCTCCTTGATATGTTAATCAGCAATAAGTGTCATAGTATGTATGTGTGTTTGCATATATATATATATATATATATATCTTGGCAATGACTAGGGCTGCAAATGGCCAGTTCAAACCCAGGCCAGGATATGAGCCTGACCAGATGGAACAAAAGCTTCTTTTGGATGGCCTGCCTAACCTGGTTGAGTCTCACAAGTTGTTGACTCAAGACCAACTTAATTATTATTAAATTTAAACTCAAGCCTAGTTGGCCTGTTTAGGAAGCTAAGGAGAAGACCAGGAATTTGTCAGATGCAGAAAGATGATAATAAAAACACTAAACTGGAGGCCAAATGCAAATAGCATTTGGATTCTCTGGCTAGCACCCTCTCCTGAGTTCTGATGTTGGGAAGAGGTTTTATTCAAACTTGTAAGGTGTCATTTTTATTGTATTTCTCAAGAAAAACAGTGGAGGCTAGAAAACTTGCACTGTGGACAGAAGTGTATCTAGCTTTTAAACAAAACACATTAAGGAGGAGGAGCTTTGTGCTTGGCTGGTAGGCCTCCCAAGCAAGTCTTCAGGTGCCCCAAGCGTTTTATTTGCTTGATCAGTGCCAAGTTTATTCGTAACAAAGTAAGGGAAAGATATACAGTGTGCTTCTACCTCTCTTTATTTTACATATGATATCTAACCCAATATGTAACCCAATTAATTCAATGGAAGCAATATCTAACCCAATTTGTAAAACTGAATAAAGAGAATAAATTTGAACAAGAATATCAGAGAACTTGTAAACACAAGACAGAAAGAGTGAGAGAGTATTTTGTATATAAATATCTAACCCAATTAATTCTATGGAACCAATATCTAAAGCAATATGTAAAATTGACTAAAGAGAACAAACTTGAAAGAGAATATCAGAGAATTTGCAAACACAAGATGGAGATAGTGGGAGTATATTTTGCATATGATCTTACCCAAATATGTAAAATGGAAAGAAAAACACAAAATAAATAGTGGGAGTGTATTCTGCATATGGTAACTCTTACTGCAGCTCTATTTATAGAAAATAGAAGGCTGGCAGTACATGACCGTTTTATTCTAGAACAGACACAAAAAATTAAAGAGAAATGATCGTTTATCGAAAGTTACTTGGCAATAAAATAGAATGGAAAATGTTATAAACCAAAAAAATCAACCAGTGTCTTAAGAACCAAAGGTCATAGAGTCGGACTGTTTTAATTAAATCTGGTAGTTTAAATAAGGAAAAGGCATCTGTTGAAACCAAAGGACGGTTCCAATGAACTACGTGGCTTTTGATATATAGTTACCGAGAGTTCTTAAAAATTAAGGATCAGTACTCGTAATGTATAAGTGCTCCATCTTACCCAAACAAAAAAAGGAACAAAGCATTAAAAAACTGAAGTAAAACAATTAAAAACATTAGAAAATACTCTAAGACTTCCTCACTTATTTTCTAATAAATTAAATATAGTAAAAATATTCAGGTGTACGTATAGTGTATACCTATAAATGGACAAGCTTTGAATGTATGGAAATAGATTCACACTATACGGGACATGACATCTATCCCCAATAAAGATGGCAAGTTTAGATAAAGCCATAATATGATCCTAGCTAGCTAAGCAAATACTTTAGGATTTAAACTGGTTGCTTGTAATAAGCAGCTCTGATTTCTATACTTACAAAAACAAACTCATTTCACAAGTGTCCACTACTCCTCTATTACTTCTCAAACTGTGAGATACGAGCTTGTCAAGGAACAAAATCCAGCCTCCACTACATTGATATGGAAATGCAATGACTTATTTGAAATAGCTAACCCCATTATTGGGTCATCCCATTATTCCAAAAAAAATATTACTTCATTGGAAAATATAACTTATAGCTATAGTCAGCATTTCGATCCCTTAGACAAAGTTTAATTAGTGTTTAATTGAAAGTTTTTTTTTTTTGGTAGAAATTGAAAGTTTATTTGTCCTATGTTCTAGTGCATAGAATAGTAAACTTTAATAACTAATGATCACCAATTGTGAATTAGGCTTTTAACCAAGTTTTATGGCCTATTTCAATTATTGGAAGTCCAATGTTTCTTGATATATTATAAACCTTCTCCCTTGGCAATACCTTAAGAGTCAATAAACATTTGACCAGTAGGTGGGATATTCCAACGCTATCTTACCCTTTTTTCACAAGTTTACAAACATGTTCATATTTCATAGAAATATATTGAGACATTATAGCTAGAGTTGTATTATAAATATGCATATTTAAGAAAAGCAATGTATAGTATTTCAGCAAACTAGCTAAAAACAATAAGATATCAATACACCCATAACAATAAAATCAAACTTCTAATTTGCATAAATCACTAGCTAAAAATAATGAGATCTCAGTACACTCATAACAATAAAATCAAACTTCTATAATTTGCATAAGTCTTTATGATGGTATATGAATCCGCATACTTCACAATCAAGAGCTATATAAAGGTAAAAATAAAATGATTCTTAAATATCAACTTATGTCACTAGCTGGCATAAGACGTATTTAGATCATTTAATATTTATATAATAAACCAATATTCATACCCTAATATTTTTATAATAAATTATTTGAGTCGATGCATGAGTACCAAGCACTACGATGCTGAAGCAACCTATGCTGTACTCTTAAAAAAAGCTCAAATGACCTTCAACAAAAAAGTTCTTGCACCCGAGACCAACATGTAGATGGATAGCTAGAAGATGTTAAGGCATGCTAAAAAAACTCTCTTTAATTAAAGAACTTGGCAAAATAATTCAGTAAAGAGGCTTCTCCTTACAAAGGAAGTTGTAGTGGCAAGCTTGGGTCTCTATATATCAAAAACATAGCTCTCCGAAAAGTCACAAAACTATCTTGGGGTGAAAAAATTACAAATATAATTAGGCTTAAGATAAATTCTATCTCCTATGTGCTAATTAAAACAGATAATAACTCAACAATATCAAATCCAATGAATATAAAACAAATCAAGCGTAAGGATATCAGATTTGTATTATGAATTTTTCATTATATAAAATAATAGAATTACTGTAGAGTCTATACAAATATATATTATTTAGAATAAATTTTGATTTTATAATAAAATAAGCATCACCAATAAAATAGATATCAACAATAAACAGAAACAGATCTTATCAAATATGTAGATGCTTGAAATAATTTATAGAGAAATCTTTTCAAAGATCAGAACATATCAATATGTAGTTCTCGATGTTAAAAATAACATACTGAAATTTTATCAAAATCAAGATACGATCAGCTATCCGATTATTTTTTTTTTTCTTCTGTTTTCATCGTCTTTGTTTCAAGCTGCACCCCTATTTTTTCCACACGCCAGCAGACTTTCACGCACTGTTGCTTTTGCTTTTTCATGCACGCTACCCAAAAATCTTTGGTCCCTATTAAAAGAACTCTTCTCCTCTTTTTATTTGTTTATAGAGTTCTAGTCCCCTATGAGAAAAGACTATTCAACAAATCTCCTCCTCCTGATTCATATAAAAAATTTCATAGGCACTCAAAAATACAATTTTATATATGGATTATCCTGTCCTATATGGCTTTTAACCACTTTTCTTTCCATGCATATGACATTGCCTCCTAAAAACATTCTGGCTCTCCTCTGTCAGTCACCATGATATACTCGTACGGAGGATATCTTTGACAAGGCTGATGCTCTTTGATAGACCTTCTCGACTATTGTTCTGTCATTGGCTATATAGGAGCTTGCTCACTATGCTCATCTGATATGCTGTCAACCTGTGTAGGCTCATCATTCATCATATTACCACCCTCTATAGTATGCCATCATCAACATGTACTCTAGCTTGAGATATAGGAGCTGGATCAATAAATAACTTTATAATAAACTCTGACTTATCTACTTTCTTTATATCTTCAATAGTCTGATCCTCAAAGAATACTATATCTCGGCTTCTGACCAGCTTCTTCTCTACTAGATCTCATAACCTGAATTCAAACTATTCATATTCATATCCATATCCAAGAAAGATGTACTCTTTTGACTTGCTGTCAAGCTTTGACCGCTCATCTTTAGGAATATGAATAAAGGTCCTGCATCTAAATACTCTGAGATGGTCATAAGAAACTAATTTTTCTGTTCATACCTCAAGAACATCATCATCAAAGGTATATGAAGGAAAGAGATTAATCAAGTCAACCACAGTCCTCGTAGCTTCACCCCAAAAAGAGCTAGACAACTTCGAATTAGAAAGCATGTATCGGATTCTTTCAATAATGGTATGATTTGTCCTCACTACCACTCCATTCTGCTAAGGTGTCTTTGGGATAGTCTACTCCAATCTAATGTCATGTTGTCTGCAGTATCTTTCAAACAAACCTCGATATTCACCATCATTGTCTGCTCAGATGTATCTTAGTTTTCTTGCCTTCTCTCTTTTAATACTAATATGAAATTCTTTAAAGATGTCGAACACCTGATCTTTAGATCTCAAAGTAAAAGCCCATAACTTTCAAGAATAGTGCACCACCAAGAGTCTTTGTAGTCATGGAGCGTATATCAGTGTGAATTAAATCTAATACATATGATCTCCTATGTAAGGGGAGCTTATAAAATGAAACCTCATGCTGCTAGCTATGTAAACAGTGAGTACAAGGTCTCAAGTATATACCTTTTCAAGAAAGTAGATTATGTCTGGATAGAGCATCAAGTTCTTTCTCACTCAGATGGCCAAGTCTTCGATGCCACAAGTCTGTGGAGGTCTCCTCAACTGTATTTATCTTTCCACTACACATCTTAGCCTGCAATTTGAAGAAGTCAGCTTTCCTACCTTTTGCTACAACTAAAAAATCTTTGGTGAGCTTTCATTTTTTCACCAAAGCAAATAGAGTAGCCTTTATCGTCTAGGACACAGACAGAAATCAAGTGCAATCAGATATTAGAAACATACCTTATATTTCTCAACAACATTCTGCATCCGGTATTAGTCTCCAAGCAAACATCTCCCATGCCAACTATATGAGTTATCGCATCATTTTCCATCCTAACATGCCCAAAATCAACTTTGAAGTAAGAAGAGAAGAAGTCTCTCCAAGATGTAACATGATATGAAGTAGCTGAATCAATTATCCAATTGGGTTCCTGGCATATGAGATTAATACACTCGTCATCATCATAAACAATCATGACCTCATCATCAAATACAACTGCAGTCGTACTCAGTGTCTCTTCTTTCTTTCCATCACTCTTATCTTTATCTTTCTTGTACTTTTTGTACTCTCGTTGAAAATATTCTGGCTTCTTACAATAGTAGTAAGTGACACTCTTTTTGGATTTTGATTGGTCTCTGAATTTTTTTCTTATCTTTCCTATCATGAGACTCACCATCATTTTTACCGTAGGAGAGTCTATTTTTACTTCTCCCTCTCTACTCTATAACTAGTGCCTCAGAATCTGTATCTGTCAAGTCTTGCTTCTTTTGTCTATTTGCTTCATTCAATATACTATCCTTTACCATAGTCAAGATAAGTTTGTCACTGGTAGTAAAATTGCTTAGCATCACTACTAATATCTCCCAACTGTCTGGTAAATAACTCAATAAAATCAATATCTGCACCTCATCATTAAAAAATAGTTTCATCGTAGCCAATTGATTCAGGATCTCTTGAAAATTATTCAAGTGCTCTTAAGTGTTCTACCCATCCTTGTACTTCAGGTTCATAAGTCTTCTGATCAAGTAGGCTTTATTCTATACATTCTTCTACTGATACAGATCCTTTAGCTTCTCCCAAATCTAGTAAGCATTTGTCTCTATAGCAAAATCATAATTATACTCACATCAATCCACTGTCTGATTGTGGCCGTGGCTTTTGTGTTCAACTTTTTTCACTCATCAGCCTTTACATTATCTGACATTTTTTCTTGTAATTCAACTGGCTCAATCAAATCTCGATAATATAATAAATTCTCCATCATCATCTTCTATAAAGAATAATTTGATAAAGTTAATTTAACCATACTAGATTTTTTCTCCATTTTAATTAGCACAAATGACACTGACTATCTAACCACAGCACTCTGATATTAGTTGTTAGGGTGAAAGGTCCACAAACACAATTATGCCTAGGATAAATTCTATCCTTTATGTCACTACAAGAAAATAATCTTTTTATGATGAAATTATTTATGACGAAAATATTTTCATTATCAATAATACTATTTACAATGAGATAAATATTCATCATAAATAATTTACTATTTACGATGAAAATAATTTTTCATTGTAAATAGTCACGTATCAGCGATAAAATTTTTTTTATCTTAAATACTTATTATTATGATGAATATTTTTATTATAAATAATATATCATTTATTTTAATTTTAAATTTTTAAATATTAAAGATTCAAATATTTTTATCGTAAATAATTAAGTTTTTATGATGAAATTTTTTTTTACATTGCCAATAAGTTTATTTACAATGCAAATATTATCACCGTCAATATTTAGAAAAAAATAAAAAATTTAAAAATTATTGATTATTTATGCTAAAAATTTTTCATCATAAATAATTAAATTTTATCTTAAATACTATTTAGTTATGATGAAAATATTTTCATCGTCAATATTTAAAAAATAAAAAATTTAAAAAAATCAAAAAAATTCTTATTATTTACGATGAAAATTTTTCATCATAAATAATCAAGTATTTTGATGAAAAAAATTTTCATCATCAATACCTAATTATTTACGAAGAAAATATTTTTATCATCAATATTTAAAAAATTAAAAATTAAAAAAAATCAAAAATTACTTCTTATTTATGATAAAAAAATTTTATCATAAAAATTAAGTATTTACGATGAAAAAAATTTACGTCATAAATACTTAAGTCTTTTGAATGAAATGAGCTATACATTTATTTACAACGTAAAATTCATCTGTTCATCACTGTTATTGTTACTAGTGATATCAATGAATCATTTTGATGGAGTGTCTGCCTTAAGCTATATGAAAGGAGCCTCATTTCATGCAGAAATTATATAGTTAAGTAGTACATTCTAGCATGATTTTCACGATCTCGAAAGGTACCACACTCTCTATATCGATTGATGCTCAAATGTATTTCTGTAGGAGTTTCAATCATGAGAAGAAAAATAATACGAGCACTCATCTTTCTGGCAATGCAAAGCATAAATATGAGCTTGCATTTTATAATACAACTTATACTACCCGCAGATCTGCTTTGATTTTGATTAATTGCTCTTTGATACTCACATAATTCCTCTTAAATTTCTCAAGCTCGATCCTCACATATAATATATAAGCTTCTAGACCTCTAATTTTCTGTCCCTACCCTATCTTCTAAATCTCAATCTTGATGAATTTCTCTCACGATCTTAGAATCACTACGATATTCTCGCACTTCGATTTTCAGAATGAAGACTCTAACAAGAAGACGAACTATATTTTTTTATGTAATATTTTTAGAGAAAAAACTTTTTTTGAAGAAAAATTATAAATGAATTAAATATTTATATAAAATTTTTTAATTAATAAAAAAATTAATTTTTTTGATGAAATTATTTTGAAAAATTTTTTTAGACCTAAAATTTTTTAGATTAAAGAAAATTAATTTTATTTTTCATCATGAATATTTTTTTAATATCATTTTTTTGTTAAATTTTTTGGATGAAAAATTTTTTTGATGGAAAAAATCTAAAATTTATTTTTTTATGAAATTATTATTGGAAAGATTTTTTTAGATTGAAAAAATTTAAGAGAAAAACTTTTTTTTAATTATTAGTGATGTAAATCAAATTTTTATCATAAATAGTCTTTAAATTTTTTTAATTTTTTTTAAAAAAATTTGTTTGCAACATAAATTTATTTTTATCAGTGATCATATTTTAAAAATATTATTTTAATCAATTTTGTGAAGAAAAAATTTGTTAATAGAAAAAAATTTTCTTATTAGCAATGAAAAAAATTTCATCGATAAAATCATTTTAAAAATAATTTTTTTATTTTTTTGAGAGAAAAATTGTTAATGAAAAAAAAATTTTAGGCGATATTTATTAGCGACAGAAATCATATTTCCATCACTAATACCCTTATTAATGATGCATAACTTTATTTCCATTGTCAATAATTTATTTCATAAATTTTTTGGATAAAATTTTTTTTAGAGAAAAAATTTTTTTAGTAGAAAATTTTTGGCGGGCCTTATTGGCGATGAAAATTATTTTTCCGTCGTGAATAAGCATATTAGCGATAAAATTTTTTATCGTTAATAGTTGTTTATTTATTACATATTAAGCCGACGTCACTTTCCTTCCCGCAAAACCCTCCTCTCCCTCTCCTTCTCCCTCTTCGAGCTCTCCCCTCCTCTCTTCCCATCGACTCTGTTGTCGCTTCCACCGACCGACTCTGCCGTCGCTTCCATCGGCCATCACGGATGACTCCTCTTCTCCCTTAGGTACGATCTGCCATCACTTTTCGCCCACCATCAGTCTTTTTTTTTGGTTGATCGGGCCACCGACGAGCGACGTCAGGCGCCCCCACCAACACATGTTGGTGGTCGCCATAGCACAGAGCCGTTGGTGGGGAGGGAGGGGGCGGGGAGGGGGTCCGATCGTGGGGAAGGGGGGCTGTGAGGTGCGAAGGAGCGACGCTGATGGGGGTGGGAGGGAGCCATGGGGTTTGTTAGGGCAAGGAGGAGTGAGAAGGGGGTGGGTCATAGGGGTCCGTCTGGCAATGATGGGTGCAGGCGCAGGAGCCGAGGGTTGGGGGGAAGGCAGTGGAGGGTGGGGGGATGGCAGCGTCTCGGAGGAGGTTCGGGTGTCGTGGGGTTGAGGGACGATGGCACGGAGGGTCGAGTGCCCGGAGGGCAGAGAGGGTTGCAGGGGGCTGGGGGGCCAGAGGGTGGAGGGGGTTTCGTGGGGTGGGGGTAGGCGGCCGAGGGTGACACAGGGGCCGGGGGGTCAGAGGGCGGAGGGGGTGGCATGATGGATGGGGCGAGGCCATGGGTGGTGCGCTGGAGGGGGTGGGTGTGGGTCAGCCGCCAATGGAGAAAGGTCGGTCGGGGCGGGGAAAGAGAAAGGGAAGGGAGAAACGAGGGGAAAAAAAGGGAAAAAAATAAAATATTAATCAAATATTTTATTATTTGATTAATAATAAAATAATTTTTTTGTTATAATTTAATATATATATTTTTTATTTGTTATAATTTAATAAATATTTTTTTATAATTTAATGCATATAAAATATTGTGATTATGATTTAATGTTTTAACTAGGATTAGCTGAATCCTTCAGTGAATTTTTAATGCATATGAACTGTCTGATCCGAAATTCGGATCAAAATCCGATTCAGATCTGTATCACGATCCGAATTGGATCGAGGTCGGGATCCGAATCGAGATTTCAATCCGAATTGGGATCTAGATCAAAATCTGATCAGGATCTAAATTGGGATCCGGGTCTGATCTGACTACATCTCTCTATTTCCATAGAGAGATGCATGATAGTGATTTAATATATGCATTGATGTAACCTTAGACTTTCATTTAAAAGTTGATACATGATCCCTAAAATGGACTCTCTGAACGGCTCTTGAATGTCCAGTTTGGGTAGTTCAAAAATGCATCAATTTTTTATTATTGTCATGGTGTTTTTTATTCTATTATGAAAAATTCTATCACAGTTATCTCGTTTGTTCTTCGGATACATATTAGATGCAGTTAAAATATGATCCATCTATATCGCGGGGGGTTGGAGAGGGCAACGGCACTGTGGGAGGTGGGTGAGGGTGGCGGTGCTGCGAGAGCAGGGGTCGCGGGGGCCAAGTCCTGGCGGCGGGGGGTGGATGATGGCACCGGTGCTTCGAGAGCGAGGGTGACGGGGGTCGAGTTCGGGCTGCACAGGGTGGGTGATGGCACCAGCATCGTGAGAGTAGGGGTCGTGGGGGTCGAGTGCGGGCGGTGGGGGGTGGGTGACGGCGACGGCACCGTAGGAGGTGGGTCAGGCTGTGGGGGGTGGGTCAGGCCGCGGATGGATGATGTTTAGAAAAAAAGTAATTTTTAAAAAAAATATTTAGGATAAAATATATTTAAAAAAATAATTATTAGGCAAAAAATATTTAGGAAAAAAATAGTTTTAGATAAAAAAATATTTTAGAAAAAAAATTAAAAATTATTTATTATATATATAAAAGTTAAAATGTAGATTGGGTCGGCGTTGGGGGAGAAGGGGGTTAATCGATCCGAACCCAATTGAATCGGCTCTGGGCCGAGCCAAATGTCTGTCCGAGCTAAGTCCGATGGTCAAACGGATCCTATTTTTTGGGCTAGAGCCCGACCTGAATGGTTTCGGATCGAGTTCGCAGCCTACCCCTGAGGCTGAGGCACCTTCACCCATTTTCACTGCCGCACCAGTAGAGTCGCCAGAGGGTCCTGTACTGGCGAGTCCCAGTGAAGCAGGTCTGAGTGAAGTGGGTCCGAGTGGTATTATTATATTTTTTATATAATAAAATTTAATTTTTTTATTTAGATAGCTATCATACTAATGATTTATTTATTATTATTTTAGATCAGTCTCCATCGGTGGTGAGGCGAGGGCGAGGTCTATCGAAGAACTTCACTCTAGAGCGTTGGAGATGTGAAGACCCGGGATAGCATCTTCGTATTGAGATACCATTCGACTATACTAGGCTTATTAGGAGATGGTGCGAGCCGTAGCAGACCGAGCTAGGTATCATATGCCATAGCTATGCCCCCATGATGCTTTTTGATTGGCGTCATGTTATACGGGCTCAGAGAGAGGTCTTCTACATCCAATTACAGATAAAATAAATTATACTGTAAATATTTAATTAGTATGATATTCTTCTAATATTTGTTATTGGCAAGATGTATTTGATATTGTTGATTTTGAGGAGGATCGCGTGCGGCGAACTGTGGACGCTCATTTATGCTTGCATTTCAAGGAGTATCACCACCGTATTCATCAACACTCGCACCATGTGATGCAGGACTATGGGGTGGATGTAGCATGGCAGCGGCCATATGACAGCATCACTATGGATGATTAGGCTCTCGTATGCCAGCATTACGAGGATCCGGCATATCAAGTTATATATCCAAACTTCTTTTTTTTAGAGTTTAATGATTGAATCATTTATTTTTAAATTTAATTTGTTATCTACTAATTTGACTGCTAACTGTATAGAGACGATGTGCCCAAAACATCGAGAATCGAACGAGACAGATCATGTCGCATTATGGGGGTCTGAGGTCGTTCGCTCGTCATATAGAGCAGATGGTAAGTAATTTTTAATTAGTATATTTTAACTCTCTAACTATTTAAAAACTTTTTAATTAATTATTTTTAAATTACAGAGAGATGCAGAGAGTGGCGAGCTTCCTGATATGATTGATATCTACCAACAGACCTACCAGTGATGGTCAGGAGAGTGGACGACGGGGAGCCAAAAGCTTTTTATAAATTTTTTTAATTATTTTTTTCATTCACAGTTTGATTTTTAGTATGAAATTAAAATAGCTATAACTTTAATTTTCAAGATCGTATGATAGGCATCAAATCCCAACCTATCCTTGAGGGCTCAACCGCACCCATAGATCACGAGATCTGTGATCAGGTGCTTGGTATGAATCTTGTTATATTAGAGGTCTAGGGCATGGGATCAGTTCTCCCTTATCCTCACACTCGTCCAGGGTTGACATCCATGCTACCTGCGATACTCAACTGGTGGAGATACAGAGGCAGGCTACTGAGGATCGATAGCGGGCTGAGCAGCGAGCTGATGAGTTGGCTGCATGCGTCGATAAGTACCAGCTGCTTCAAATCCAGATGATGGAGTAGATGGCGCAGATGAAGCAGATGATGCAGCTGATGAGGTAGCAGCAGGCCGGTCCGAGCTCTTCTGAGCGCTCTCCTTCTCCAGCATGTTCTCCTTCTACAGATGCCGACACTTGACAGCCTATTTATATTACTTTTTATTTTTATTTCAAACATCTTATAATTCTAATTTAATATAATAAAATGATAAAATTTATTTATAGGTTTATTGTGTGAATTTTTTATTTTAATTTTATAGATTATAAATAAAAAATATTATAAATATAAATTAAAAATATATATTCATAAATTATTTTAAAAGAATTATGTATAAATTTTTAGTGATGAAATTATTTTCGATGAAATTTTGATTGCCAAAAATCCTATTAACGATCAAAATAATTGATCGTAAATTAATTTTTAATAAATTTAAAAATATTAAAATTTTATATTAAATTATTAGAGATAAAAATAGTTTCCTCATAAATAATTGCTAATTTAGTAGTAACAAAAATTTTAATCAAAAATTATCGTATTTGCGATGAAACTTTTACATCCCTAATATTTTTTTATAAATTTAAATTTTATAAAAATTTTTAATTAAATTAATAACAATGAAAGTAGTTCGTCATAAATAATTTTTTAAATTATTTTTTATTAATGATGTAATAATTTATCATAAATTATTTTTTTTATGATAAAAATTTTTAGTCGTAAATAGTTTTCGAAAAAAAAATTAACGATGAAAATTTTTGATCGATAATATCAATTATTGATGATGAAAAAAAAATTTTATCGTAAAAAATTATTATCGACGTCATTATTTGTGATAAAATATCAGCGACGATAATTTTATCGCTAATAACTATTACCGATGAAAATCTAGTATTAGCGATGAATTTTTTACATCACTAATATCCTATTCTGTTGTAGTATATGTTAATTAAAATAGGCAATAACTTAACAACATCAAATCCAGTGAATATGAATCAAACCAAGTGCAAGGACACTAGATTTATATTGTGAATCTTCCACTATATAAAATAATAGGATTACTATAGGTCTTCTCTAAAATAATTAAAAGCTATACAAATATATGTTATCAATAATAAATTTTGACTTCATAATAAAATAATCATCACCAATAAAGTAGATATCAATAATATACAGGAACAGATCTTATCAAACATATGGATGTTTAAAATAATGTGAAAAAGGCTTTTCAAAGATCAACACTGATCAATTTGTAGCTCTCGATGTCAAGAACAATATTCAAAAATTTCATCAAAATCGGGATACGATCAACCATCCGATCTTCTCATAAAGTAGTCCCAAAAATTTTTATTTTTTTTCTCCTATTTTCATTGCCTGTGTTTCATGCCATGGCCCTATTTTCTCCCTATGCCCGAGGCTTGCACCATCATGCACTGCTGCTTTGCCTTTTCAAGCATGCTTCCCAAAAACCTTTGGTCCTATTTATTGCATCCAATTAAGGCCATTAGTAGGGTCCTAAAAAAACTTTTTTCTTCTTTTTATTTGTTTATAGAGTTCTAGTCCCACATGAGAAGAGACTATCCAACGTATCTATGAAGGTTAACATCTTGCCCAGTGTTGGGACAATCGGATTTGCTCTCCTTGATTCAAGATCAGCCCTCAGACTCTACTTCGGCAAAAAATATTGGGCCATCAAAATAAGACCACCACAGAAATCATCGATTCGACTATAGCATCTATAGGATTTATCATCCCGATATTCTATCGATATCATAGAACAAGTGGCCGACTGTCCATTGGTACGCCGACCGCCCCCCTGAAAACTGACTAGCTATCGATAACATTGAATTACCTTCTCAAATGGTGACTAATCCAAGCAACCCGATGCAATTACTATAGACAACTTTTAGTGTAGAATATGAGACACTGATCTACAGTCGGTATATCTGGGCTACTGACTGACAGTCGGCATATTTGAATCATTGACTGATAGTCGGTATATTAGAATCTACAACCATGATACCATAATTGTTAGTGGGCATAAATTGCCCACCAACTCCACGACTATGGCTCGATAATAGGGGTTAACTATCCTTTAGTTCCATGAAAAGTGGGATCCCACATGCTCAAAGGTTGCATCCGAGTCACCTATAAAAGGGAGGTAAGGAAACAAGCAATAGTAAGGACAATTCTGTGCATAAACTTTACCACATTCAATTCTTAAATATCCTGTTTACCACTCTCCGCTGACTTAAGTATTAGAGGATCCCCATCGAACAAAATTCTGGTTAGTGGACTTGTTTTGCAGGTCGTTCTTCATCAAAGTCAGGTGCACATAGAAATTGATTGCAACAGATTGATGCACCAGATAGGAAAAAAATCCAACAATGTTGAAAACAAGAGCATAGAATGCTTCCACTGGCTCCAGTGGGCAGCCTTCCCACTAGAAAAATCTTTTACCTCCACCAGCAGAGCCCAATTCCTCGTGTCTGATAATCACTGGGACACTCAACAATTTGCTGCCCTAATACAGCAGGTAAAAACACTAATGGAGGTAGTTCACAGTCTCCAACAGATATAGCAACAACAATAGCCGATAGTGAAGGAGTCGGTGTCACGTACAGTGCTATCCAGGTTCCTCCAACGACTTTGGTATCCACACTACTCCACCTTTCTCCTGATGTATCTTAGACGAGCCGATCTCGACTTGGTTCAAGATACTGCAAATGGAGCCTTACGGTAGCTCCTTCGATCCAGTTGATTACTTAGAGAGTTACAAAGCTCTCATGATGATTTAGGGGGTGAACGATGTCCTCTTATATTTAGGTTTTCTGGTTGCCATCCAAAAAGTAGCTCAAGCCTAGTATTTCAAGCTCCAACTGGGAAGCATTCACTCATTTGAGCAACTGGAGCAGTTATTTGTGGCTCACTTTAGTACCAGCAGGAGAATGCCACGAATGTCTGACAATCTCTTCTCCATCAAGCAGGAGAGACTTTGAGAAGCTTTGTGGCTCATTCCAACGCTACCACGCTTGAAGTCCGAGACCTTAATGAGGACATGGTCATCTCGGCTATGAAGAGGAGGCTTAGAAGCTCCAGATTTTCTTACTCCCTAGATAAGATGCTCTCTCAGATATATGCAGAACCTTTCAAGCATGCGTATAAATATATACATACAAGTGAAGGTGCTACTGACCAGCATCAATCAAAAGAAAAAGATCAGAAGAAAAAGAAGTAGAAGAATGGGGCTTCGTTTGGACCAAGTCGAGTATCAGCCGACAAGGGAACTTCACCCTACCAACAAAGTACAAAATCGAATAACTTTGATTACAGTATGACTCCTACACTCTTTTCTCTACTCCTTATATGCAGATCTTAATGGAGATTGAGGAAGAAGAATACCTTCGTCACCCTCTACCGATGAAGGCACCATCGAGGAGCTGCAATAAGAGAAAGTACTGTCGGTTCGATTGTGATCACGATCACGACACCGAACAGTGTATTCAACTTAGAGATGAAATAGAAGCCCTAATCTGATAGGATTATCTCGAAAAATATCGACTCGATCGTCCGACTCAGCCTCCTGCCAACCAATAACCTTAGCTTCAATCTGAAGAGGCTAACAATAATCAACCAACGGCGGAAGTTATCAACATGATCTCAAGACGATCGAGAAACTGGAGGGCAAGTTCCAAAAAGAAACATCCAAGAAGCAAAGACAAGACAATGTAAATTTTTTTTCGGATGATGATGCTCGAGGAGTGCAAACTCCTCATGATGATGCTGTCATCATCTCGACGATGATAGCTAATTATAATGTAAAAAGAATCCTTATGGATAATGAAAGCTCTATGAATATTTTATTTTACCTCACCTTCTCTCAAATGCGACTATCTACTGACCGACTTAAGAAAGTTTCTACCCCTTTGATCGATTTTATAAAAAATTACTCTCTCTCTCTCTGACTATCGAAATCAAACTATGACAAAGCACCATCCTCTTAATATTTACTGTTATCCGAGTGCCTTCTACTTATAATGCCATACTCAGATGACTGAGACTTAATATGTTGAGAGTGGTTGTTTCAACATACCATCTCTTTATCTGATTTTCAACGAAGAACAGGGTCGATGAGATACGAGGGGATCAACAATTAGCCTGACATTGCTTCATGGTCTTTGTCGATGGTGGTAAATCTAAAGACCCTCTGTCGGTTGACAAACTAGATCAGAGGGATAATAAAAAAAGGGGTGAGTTGGTTGAACAACTGATCTCAGTCTCATTGAGAGAAAATAATCCAACTAAAACTATCCAAATTGGATCACTTCTACCTGAGTCAAAGCGAAAGTGATTAATAGATCTGTTGAGAACAAATGTCGATATCTTTGCTTGGTCGGAAGCCGACATGTTTGAGATTCCACCAGATGTAATAACTCATCGATTAAATATTGAGCCAAAATTTAAACTGGTGAGACAAAAGAAAAGAAGTTTTACCTCCGAAAGGCAAAAGGTCATCGACGAAGAAGTTAACAAGCTTCTTGCGGCAGACTTCATTAGGAAAGCTAACTATCCAGATTAGCTGATCAATATCGTGATGGTGAAGAAAATCAATAAAAAATGATGAATCTGCATCAACTATACCAACTTAAATGAAGCATGTCCGAAAGACAGTTTTTTTCTACTAAAGATTGATCAACTAGTTGATGCAACGCCAGGACATAAGCTTTTGAGCTTTATGGATGCCTTTTCGAGATACAACCAAATCTGAATGGCACCCAAAGATGAAGAGAACATGACCTTCATGACTGACAAAGGTGTTAGATATATGTCCTAGAAGCCAATATGACTGACAAATTGTAATAAAGCTAGGACATAATTTTATACTTAATATATTAATTTGATCAATAAAAGGATAAGTTTATTTTTCATTCAAGTATGATGCATCTTTGAATCATCTATGAAATTAATATTTCAATACATATTCTCAAAGTGTTGAGAATTAGAGATATATATTTAATTCCTAAATACTTTCAATCATAGTATCATCATGAGGACGGTGATCGATCCGAATAGACTGACACACAAATCATTTTCTTCGAGGTAGATGAGTCTCTAGTCTACAGTATAGAGATATTGAGCAACGAGTGTGGATAGTTGTTATAGAACAACTAGTATTGAGCGTGACCATGCGAGAGATCACTTGAATTTCTACTCGATCATCAGTGATTATCTCGATGCTGTAGTTGTATGAATGATCCTTTAATCTGAGATGGTACGAGTGCTTGCAGTGAGACTGTTAGAGTTTGACTGACATATAAACATGATCTTAATGAGCCCTTATAGTGGATGTTGACGATAGTTGGTCCACTGTAGGAGTAGGATGCGTATCAAGATAGAATCTATCAATCTTGATAGAAAGGAGTAGTCCTGTGAGATTTAAGAGGCTAAGTCTGAGAGTCTGTGGCCACAGCAATGTGATTGATGGAAAAAAATTTTCATATGGATCACAATTGAACTTGAGCTGATCGAATTTATCATATGACTGATGATGAGGTTTGACGATTTATCCATGACCTGCCATCTAGTCGAGACTTACAATAAAGGGATTGAATCACACGTTAACTACACCTTGAGATTCATTTTTGATTCTACTGGATTGTCACTACATACTCCTAGGTATCACTGATGGATTATGAGAGCTCACTAGGATTGCTCAAGATTGACAATCTTTGATAAGTTAGAGTGAAATTATTTTGATCCATTGAAAAGAGTTTCAATGATACAATGATAGAGATCATTGTATATCTCACTACCAGATCGACTTGTACCTATAAGGTCACACAACAAAGTGATTAGATCTAGAATAAGCAATTAGACTTATGAAGTCTCAATTAGATTTAGAAAAATCCTATTGCGTTCAGGATGACCTTGCTAGCACATGGTTAGATCCAATTTTCTCTTTACGTTTGAATTTTTTATTTGATAAGATTAATTCAAACTTAATTATCTGCTAATAACCTAAATGAATTAAATTCATTGAGCTCCAATTGTTGGGTGCCTAAGATTTTGGATCAAAAGAATTAAGGGTGCAAGTCCTTAATTAATTTTCTTGATAGTTTTGATTAGGTATTACTTGATTTGATCAAGTTGAGCATCTCCACCTATTAGAGGGTATGTAGATCTTTTATGGGGCATCCCTTGGGTGTAAAAGGGGGTATGATTTTGTAGGTGCAAGGGCTCCAATTGTTGGCGCTTAATAGGTTTCCTAAAAGAAGTCAAATAACTTAAGTTATAAGAAAACCTAATGCAAATAGAACTTGTATTAAGTGCTTGTTTGATTTTGAATAAGATTCGAATCTTATATCTATTTAAAGAGACCTCTCCTAAGGTTCCTAGATACTTCAACCAGCAACCACGCCCCCTCTCTTCTCCTCTCCCTCTCCTCTCCCTTGGAGCATCAACGCCCAAGTGTTGGGTGTCCCTTCTTCCTCCATATCCAAAGGCTATTGGGCATCCTCTCATGTGCTGGTTCCTAGTCCATGGTAGCAGCATAATCAAAGAAAGAAAATCAAGAGAAGAAAAAAAGAAGAAGATCAAGAAAAAGATCAAAGAGTTGATCGCGATCCAGACTTCGTTCAGATTCGCAGGCTGATTTTTCTTGAAGAAAAAAATTAATTTTAAGAGGGCTATTCCAGACTGATCCTGAATGGATATCCATAGAGGTCGGATACTTGTACGACTAAGAGAAAGCTTCTTCTCTTCTAGATTCAGATTTGAAGAAAAAAATTATGAAACAAGTATGTGATTCGATCACATCATTAATTTCAGCATATGTTCAATTTCAGCATATAAAGTAGATCCTAATGGTTTATATTTTATGGATATATGATATAGATTAAAAAGAGTTTTAATCTTCTATTCTGCTGTCATGTTTAGAAAAAAATTTAAAACATACATGCATGCCCCAACATAGAAATTTCAACAGTGGTATCAGAGCCACGAGTTTCATATGCATGAAATTGACATACAAATTTTGAAAAGAATTTTAAAATCTGATTTTTTTAATATATGAGATGTATAAATAAATATTTTAATTTTAAAATTTATTTTAGATTTAATTTTATAATATATAGTTGATATGTCAAAGCATGCGTTGATCTGAATTTTATTTTAGAACGATTTCTAGTTTATAATTATGTGATATGTAGATGCATATATAAATCTAAAATTTTATTTGACCTAATTCATGATTCATATATGAGATATATAATTGTATATTTATGTCATAAAATTATTCTCAATATAATTCATGATTTGTATATGAGATATATGATATCATATTATGATCTGAATTTTAGTTTAGATCTAAATTTTGCATACATATATGACATATATGTTTGTATGTTAAATTTAAAAATTATTTTTATAATTTAAAACTTATCTTTCATGCAAAAAATTTAGATTTAAAATTTAGTTTTAGAATCTTAAATTTGTGTTTATGCATAAGGGCTTTGGTTATAGAAAAATCAAAATTTTAGGTCATGCAATTAGATTGCATCTAAGATTTTTGATTTGAATGATATGGGTCTAATTCGATTAAGTAATTAATCAAACTAAGTCAAATATTGATTATGATTAGACCAATTAAGTTATATGATCATACAATTATTGTTGATCAAATAGATTAAATCTCATATGTAGAATCGATTAACCTGAGAATCTAATTCGGCTTGATGGCTTGAACCTGATTTATCTAAGTTAACCTATTTAGACCAATTGACCTATTGGTGTCTAAGATAAGTAATTGAGAGGTGATTATTTAATTAATTTTATTAACTGATTTGATCAATTTATTGATGCCTAAGAAAAGCAACGGAGGGACCCCCACCGATCTCTACTTATCTAATCAATTTGGAAGATTAGATCTTTAATAAGGTTGTTTGGCATTTTGGTTTAACCCATGCCAATTAGATCAATCATATGATGATTGATTAGATAAGACTTAAATCTAAACCTCTCTATAAATATTAAGTCTATAGATTTTTCACTGTTGTAGATGTGCGGGTGTGCTACTGGTGTTGATTGTTCTCGACTGGTTACAGTAGTTCAGTTGCATCGAAAATACGCAACCACTCTATTAGCAAAGAGTTGCTCCAGGGTAAGGATGGGGTTAGACCCAATAACTGTTAGATGAGGGACCCAACGACAGCCTTGCACCTACTTATGAGTGGTGGATCAGACTTAACTAAGGAGTGTGGTCAATAACTGTTAGGTGAGCCTATATGACTTAGAGACCAAGTTGCTACAACATGCTTAGAGAAGTATTTGGGCAAAAAGTTATCCACGCATCGATGTGAGTGTTACCAATAACTATTAGGTGAGGTACATGACATCGGTGGGACCGCAGCATCCACCAGGAATCCCTTCATCGCGTTAGCATTTTCGTGTCCCACCTGGAGAGTGGAGGAATCCGAAAAATTAGTAGGAGTCATTATTTGCATCTTAAAGTTCTTAGAAGCAAATATAACTTTAAAGTATAAAAGTTTAACTTGAATCTCAACTCTCGTAGTTAAATAATATCAGCTTCAAACCTCCTAGTCCGCATCTTTGAATCTAATCATTTGATCAAAACAAACTATAAAGACTGGTGAAGAAACCTCAGAATTGTTCTGACTTCTAAAAAATTAGATCATGTACTCGATCAAGAATCCATAGTGTTACCAAACCATCCTACTGCTGAGCAAAGAGTTACTTATGAAAGGTGGATGGATGAGGACAGCTAGGTTAAGTGCTATGTGCTGGCTTCTATGTCAAATGAGTTGCAAAATCAGCATGAGCATATGCCCACTGTCAGGGCTATGATAACTCACCTACAAGAGTTGTATAGTGAGCAGAGTCATACAGCGCACTTCAAAGTGTCCTAAAGACTCTTCAATTTGAAGATGCATGAAGGACAGTCAGTTTATGAGCACTGTATGACAATGATCAAGGACATTAAGGAGCTTGAAAAGCTTGGGCTTGAAATGCAAAAAGAATTGTAAATGGATTTAATCCTTCAATCCCTTATGAGTTTATATAGTTAATTTATTATAAATTTTTATATAAACAAATTCGATTGTACTATATCCAAACTAGTCAGCATGTTGGTCACTACGGAAGGAACCTTGAAGAGTTCAAGGGACACTGTTCTCGCTGTAGAGCGGACTTCTTTCAAGAGAAAGTCTAGTTGGAAGAAGAAGACTAAATCCGCGAAGAAGCAAAAAAAAAGAGCAAGTCAAAGAAGGATGTTCCAAAAAAGGCTGAAGCAAATGGAAAGTATTTCCACTGTGATACTGAAGGCCACTGGAGGAGGAACCATCCACTCTACCTGAAGAGCCTAAAGATCAAGAAGGGTGATAAACCTTCAGAAGATATGCTCGTAATTGAATCTAACCTTACGATTTCTTCTACTTCTCGTTGGGTATTGAACTCTAGTACGAGTGCTCATATATGTACCTCAATGCAGGGTCTAATGAGAAGTAGGAGATTGAGAGAAGGTGACATGATCCTTCGGATCAGCAATGGAACAAAATTTGCTGTAGAAATCGTTGGCACTTATCCTTTTCGATTACTGTTAGGATTTAGATTAGATTCAAAAGACTGTTATTTTGTTCGTATAGCTAGTCAGAATTTGATTTTCGTGTCTGTGCTAGCACAGAAAGGTTTTGAATTTAATTTTAATAAAAAATTTTATTTTATTTATTTATAAAATAAATTGATTACATGAGATCTTTTAATTGACAGTCTATATTACTTGCATGTTGATGTGAATGTGAATTTGAACGAGCAAATAGTGAGTGCCGTAGGTCAAAAGAGACCCAAAGATAAAATTAATCAGAAGTACTTGTGACATCATAGACTAGGCCATATTGGAAAGGACAGGATAAACAAGCTGAAAAAGGATGGAATCCTTGGCTTTCTTCATCCAGAGTCATATCCAGTTTGTGAATCTTATCTCAAGTTATCCTTTGTAGGACATGGAGAAAGAGCCACGAGTTACTTATCCTGATACACACTGATATGTGTGGGCCATTTAATGTGCAGATCAGGAATGGTTACAGCTACTTCATTATCTTTACTGATGATTTGTCTAGGTATGGATATGTGTATCTAATGAAACACAAGTCTAAAGCCTTTGAAAAGTTCAAAGAATTCAGAAGTGAAGTAGAAAAATAAACTGGTAAATCCATTAAGGTTCTTTGATCTGATCGAGAAGATGAATACTTTAGTTAAAAATTTTTGAGATATCTTAAAGACAACGGTATAGTCTTTCAATAGACTCCTCCCAAAATACCTCAGCTCAATGAGATATCCGAAAGGAGGAACAGGACCCCATTAGATATGGTCAGATTCATGATGAGCTTCATTGATCTATCCTTATATCTTTGGGAATATGCCTTACTAACTGTCATTCACTTATTGAATAGGGTTCCATCAAAATCTATTCCTACCACACTTTATGAGATATGGTATGGTAAGAAGTCGAGTCTAGGTTATTTTAAGACTTGGAGATGTCTGGCCTATGTTAAGAGATAGATGGCTGATAAATTAGAGGATAGATCTGTAATAGCTTATTTCATAGGGTATCCAAAAAAATCAATGGGATACTACTACTTTCCACAAGATCACAATGTGATTGTGAGTTGGAACGCCATATTTCTAGAAAAATAGTTCATCTAAGATGATTGCAGTGGGAGGTTAGTTGAGCTCGAAGAGAAGATCTCTGAAGAGCAAAGAACTATAGATCCTTAGAAACCCATTATTCATGACCCAATTGTTGACGTTCCTCTACCATCTCATAGATCTAGCAGGATCTTCTGACCTCCTGAAAAGTACATGGATATGCTTACAAAGAAAGTAAAAGAAATATTCCTTATGGGAGATAAGGATCATGGTGATGATCCTAATACCTTTGACGAGATGATGTCTGACATCAATTCTGAGAAATAATTAGATGCGATGAAGTCAGAAATTAACTTGATGCACTTGATCTAAGTATGGACCTTAATGGATCTATCTGAGGATATAGTATCCATTAGATGTAAATAGATCTACAAAACAAAAATAGATGCCGATGGTAAGGTAGAGATCTATAAAACTAGACTTATGGTAAAAGATTATAGCCAACGCGAGGACATTGACTATCAAAAAACTTTCTCATCCATAGTCATGCTGAAATCCATCCGCACTCTGCTTGCTGTTGCAGCTTATTATGATTATGAAATCTGACAGATGGATGTGAAAACTATTTTTCTGAATAAATATCTTGAGGAAGATATCTATATGGAGCAATCTTTGGATTTTACATCTGGTGATGGTCACAGACTTTGCAAATTGTAAAAATCTATATATAGATTAAAGCAAGCCTCTCGGAGTTGGAATCATCATTTTGATGATGCGATCAAATCATTTGATTTCATCAAAAATAAAGAGGAACCTTATGTTTATAAAAGGATCAGTGAGAGCACAATAACATTCCTCGTATCATACGTGGATGATATTCTTTTTATTGAGAATAATATTTTCATATTGACCACAGTCAAAAGATGGTTGTCCAAAAAATTCTCCATGAAAGATCTAGGGGAAGCATCCTATATTCTTAGAATAAAGGTCTATAGGGATAGATCTAAAAGGATGCTGGGCCTGTCACAAAAGCTGTACATAGAGAAGGTGCTGAAAAGGTTCAGCATGAAAACTCTAAAAGAGAACTATTATCTCTTAGGTATGGTATTAATCTTTCCAAGACGATGTGTCCGACCACATTTGAGAAAGTTTAGTGCATGAATAGGATTTCTTGTGCCTCAGCCATATGGAGCTTTATGTATGTCATGCTGTATACTCGATCTGATATTATCCTTGCTGTGAGTATCACGAGCAGGTATCAATCGAATCTAGATGAGGAGCACTGGATAGCTGTGAAGAACATCCTTAAGTACTTGAGAAGAACTAAAGATTTGTTCTTGATCTTTGGAGGAGGTTCTGAATTGCGAGTTGAGGGATATATTGATTCAGACTTCATGTCTGATCCTGATAATAGAAAGTCTACGTCAGGATATGTGTTCATTTGCAATGGTGGCGCAGTCAGCTGGAAGAGTTCCAAACAACCCATCATAGTGGATTCGACCATAGAGGCTGAATATATCGCTGCTTCAGATGCTGCAAAGGAAGGCTTCTGGTTCAAAAAATTTATCGCAAAACTTGAGGTTATAACATTAAATGCCATACCATTTTACTACGATAACAATGGAGCCATAGCACTTGCTAAGGAGCCGAGGTCTCATTAGAAATCAAAGCACATCGAGCGGTAGTATCATATCATACGCGACTATCTCGAAAAAAAATATATCAAGGTACGAAGAGTAGACTCCACGGATAACGTGATAGACCCACTGACAAAGCAATTGAGCCAGCCGAAAATAAAAGTCCATCTTGAGAAGATGGGACTTAGATTAGTGGCCAATTGGCTTTAGTCCAAGTAGAGATTGTTAGATGTATATCTTAGAAGTCAATATGGCTGACACATTGTAATAAAGCTGGGATATAATTTTATACTTAATATATTGATTTGATCAATAAAAGAGTAAGTTTATTTTTTATTCAAGCATGATGTGTCCTTAAATCATCTATGGAATTAACATTTCGATACATATTCTCAAAGTGTTGAGAATTAAAAATATGTATTTAATTTTTAAATACTTTTGATAATAGTATCATCATGAGGACGGTGATCAATCTGGATAGATCGATACATAAATCACTTCTTTCGGGATAAATGAGTCTCTGATCTACAGTGTAGAGATACTGAACGACGAGTGTGGATAGTTGTTAGACAATAACTAGTACTGAGCGTGACCATACGAGAGATCACTTGGATTTCTACTCGATCGTCAGTGATTGTCTCGAAGCTGTAGTTGTGTGAATGGTCCTTTGATCTGAAATACTACGACTGCTCGCAGTGAGACTGCTGGAGTTTGACTGACACATAAACATAGTCTCAATGAGCTCTTGTAGTGGATGTTGACGACAGTTGGTCTACTGTAGGAGTAGGATGCGTAACAAGATGGAATCTATCAATCTTGATAGAAAAGAGTAGTCCTATAAAATTTGAGAGGCTAAGTCTGAGAATCTGTGGCCACAGTAGTGTGATTGATAGAAAAGAGTTTTTATATGGATCACAATTGGACTTGAACTAATCGAATTTATCATATGACTGATGATGAGATTTGACGATTTATCTATGACTTACCATCTAGTCAAAATTTACGATAGAAGGACTAAATCATACGTTAACTACACCTTGAGGTTCATTTTTGATTCTACTGGGTTGCCACGACATACTGCTAGGTGTCACTGGTAAATTGTGAGAGCTCACTAGGATTACTCAGGATCGACAATCCTTAATGAGTTAGAATAAAATTATTTCGATCTATTGAAAAGAATTTCAATGATATAATGATAGATATCATTGTATATCTCACTACCAGATAGAATTGAATCTATAGGGTCACACAACAAAGAGATTAGACCTAGAATAAGCAATTAGGCTTATGAAGTCCTCAATTGGGTTTAGAAAAATCCTATTGGGTTCAGGATAACTTTGCTAACACATAGTTGGACTCAATTTTTTCTTTACATTTAAATTTTTTATTTGATAAGATTAATTCAAACTTAATTATCTATTAATAATCTAAATGAATTAAATTCATTGGGCTCCAATTGTTGGGTGCCTAAGGTTTTGGATCAAAAGAATTAAAGGTGTAAGTCCTTAATTAATTTTTTTGATAGTTTTGATTAAGTGTCACTTGATTTGATCAAGTTGGGCATCTTCGCCTATTAGAAGATGTGTGGATCTTATATGAGGCATCCCTTGGGTGCAAAAAGAAATATGATTTTGTGGGTGCAAGGGCTCCAATTGTTGGCGCCTAATAGGTTTCCTAAAGGAAGTCAAATAACTTAAGTTATAAAGAAATCTAATGCAAGTAGGACTTGTATTAAGTACTTGTTTGGTTTTGAATAGGATTTGAACCTTATACCTATTTAAAAGGACCTCCCCTAAGGTCCCTAGATACTTCAACCATCAACCAGCAACCATGCCCCCTCTCTTCTCCTCTCCCTCTTCTCTTCCTTGGAGCATCAATGCCCAAGTGTTGGGCATCCCTTCTTCCTCCACGTCCAAAGGTTGTTGGGCATCCTCTTGTATGCTGGTTCCTAGTCCATGGTAGCAGCATAATCAAGGGAAGAAAAGCAAGAGAAGAAGAGAAGAAGAAGACCAACGAAAGGATCAAAGAGTTGATCGCGATCCAGACTTCGTTCAGATTCACAGGCTGATTTTTTTTAGAGAAAAAAATTAATTTTAAGAGGACTGTTCCATGCTGATCTTGAGTGGATACCCATAGAGACCGGATACTTATGCGGCTAAGAAAAAATCTCTTTTTTTTCAGATCCAGATTTGAAGAAAAGAATTGCGAAATAGGTATGTGATTCGATCATATGATCAATTTCAGTATATATTCAATTTCAGCATATGAAGTAGATCCTAGTAGTTTATATTTTATACATGTATGATATAGATTAAAAAAAATTTTAATCTTCTATTTTGCTGCCATATTTAGAATAAAAAAATTTTGAAACATACATGCATGCCCCAATATAGAAATTCCAACAAAAGATATTTACTGCTACAAAGTAATGCCATTTGGCTTGAAAAATATCGGAGCGACCTATCAATGGTTGGTCAACAAAATATTCAAGGAGCAAATAGAATGGAATATGGAAGTTTATGTTGATGATATGCTTGTGAAAAGTACTGAAACACATGATCATATCTGAGATTTGAAAGAAGCTTTCGTCACACTTCGACAATATCTGATGAAGTTGAATCCGACTAAGTGTGCATTCGACATGACAGTCGAAGAATTTTTTGAATTCTCATGTTGCAACAGAAAATCGAAGCTAACCCCTAGAAGGTAAATACCATTATCAACATAAAGCATTCAACTCTAAAAAAGAGATACAGCAGCTGAATGGAAGAATCATCGTACTCAGTCGATTCATTTCAAAGTCAGTGAAAAGATGTCTATCATTCTTCAAGATTTTGTGGCAAACAAATAACTTCTCATGATGGGATGAATGCCGACAGACATTTGAAGATCTGAAAAGGTACTTCACATCTCTTCTTTTACTTACAAAACTGAAGGAGAGAGAAACACTGTATCTCTACTTGGCTACATCTTCCGAAGCAGTTAGTTTGGTTCTCGTCAGAGAAGATAAAAATCGAATTCAAAGGCCTATTTACTACACAAGCAAAGTTCTCCACGATGCTAAGACTAAATATTCAAAGGTAGAAAAGATAGTTTATGCTCTTATTATGTCGACCTAGTGACTTCTGCCATACTTTCAAGCACACTCTATGATTGTTTTAACAGGCCAACTCTTGAGGGCAATTTTGCAGCGACCTGATACTTCTGGTCAAATGACGAAATGGATGATTAAACTCAGCAAATTTGATATACAGTATCATCCATGACCATCAATGAAAGCTCAAGTCTTCGCCGACTTCATCGTCAAGTGCACTACACCCAATGATAAGTCTGATGATAAGTCTGAGCAAAATGAGAGCTCAGAGGCCAAACCAGAATCTGTTTAGATGTTGTATGTTGATGGAGCATCCAACGTTCAAGGAAGTGGAGCTGGCCTCATATTTACCAACTCCGAAAGGACAATAACTGAATATATCTTTCGATTCAACTTTGACATCTCAAATAACCAAGCCGAATATGAAGCCTTGTTAGCCGACTTGAAAATTGCAAAAGAGCTTGGTGTGAATAAACTGAAGGTCTTCATCAATTCATAATTGATCACCAAATAGACTAAAGGAGAATTTGAGGTCCGAAACCTGATCATGATGAAATACCTTCAAAAAGTGAGAGATCTCATCCAAACTTTCAAGTATTTTGAAATCTCTCACATGCTCTAGCAGAGAATGCACATGCCAACATACTTTCTCGACTGGTGACTACTTTCAGTTTACTCGATCGAATATTTCATCAAATACCTCGAGCAATTGAGTATCGACAAAGTCGATAAAGTGTAATAAATAAATGACGAATCAAGCTGGATTGATCCGATCATTTATTATTTAATCGAGGAAACTTTACCCGAAGACCCATTGGAAGCCAACCGGCTAAAATGAATGGCTTCACAGTATGTGCTGATGGAAGGACAACTGTACAAAAGATCATTCTCTCTTTCATTGTTCAAGTGCTTAAGATCAATCGAAGCTGATTATGCTCTCCGAGAAGTTCATGAAAAAATTTACAAAAATTATCTGGAGGGTAAATTGCTGGCTTATAAAGTTTTACGATAGGGGTACTACTGGCCCACCATGAGGAAAGACGCTATTGAATTTGTTTGGAGGTGTGAAGCATGTCAAAAGTATGCTAATATTCAACATCAACTGGCCAACTAGTCAACGCCAATTATTGCACCATGGCACTTCGCACAATAGAGAATCTACCTACTTGATCCTTTTCCATCGATGACTGATCAGAGGAAGTTTCTGACCATTGCTGTAGATTATTTCACCAAATGGATAAAAATCGAACGCCTAGCATAAATCATTGAAGGCAAAATGGAAGACTTTATTTAGAAATCTATTATATGCTGATTCGAATTGCCACATACTATTATCACCGATAATGATCGATAATTTAATAATTGGAAGTTTAAAGAGTTTTATACAAAACTCCATATCACCCACAAACTCACCTCCATCAGCCATCCACAATCAAACGGAGAAGCAAAAGTGACAAACCAAACTATTTTGCATGGCCTCAAAACCAGATTGAATGAAGCCAAGGGTTTATGGCTTGAAGAATTATACCCGATCTTATGGGCTTATCGGATGACTCCTTGCATCCCAACAGAAGAGTCACCGTTCAATCTGACATATGAAACGGAAGCAGTGATCCAATTAGAGATCGAACTACCATCAATGAGGGTCGAACAATATGCAAAGTCAAGTAATTTCGACTGTCGAAAAGCCGACTTGGACTTACTCCTAGAAGTTCGGTTACAAGCTCAAATAAGAATGACTGCATACCGATAAAGAGTAGTCCGATATTATAATGTCAGGATTAAATCGAAGGTCTTTCATCTTGAAGACTTGATTTTAAGAAAAGCAGAGGCTTCAAAACCCTTGAAGCAACAAAAGCTATCTTCTAACTGGAAAGGCCCATACAAGGTGACCGAAACCCTTTGACCGGGTATATATCGATTTGAGACCCTCAACAGAACGACTATCCTTCAGACATGGAATGCCAACAATCTACAGATATATTATCAATGAAATTTGTCCCTATAATATATTCAAAATGATATGTTCGGTTATCTACAAATATGATGTTTGACCAACGGTCCATCCATTAATCAACATACCGATCAACGACTTCGGATAGTCGGAAGAATATGCTGACATGACTTTGATCGATCGAAAGAATATGCCGACTCGATTATGATCGATCAGAAGGATATACCGACTCGACTCCGATCAGTCAAAAGATATTCGGTTAACTCTTGTATATCAAATATTTATAAAAATTATGCCCAAATAGTTGGTTGATACCCGACTAAAAGGCAAACATTGCAACATCGATTGATGAATTACAGATTGTTATACATCTAAATTAGCAACACTACGATGAATGATGATCATAGTCCAAGAAATTCAATATTTAAAAAATTTCTTTCATTATCAATTGAAGACTACAAAATCGGATTAAGGTCCGGTGACAAAAAAGAGAAACTTCATTGTCAGCTACAAAAATTGAACTAAAGTCCGATGACAAAAAAAGAGGAAAACTACACCAACTACCCTTTGGCTTCACCAGCAACTTCCAATGCTGTTGCTTTGATCACCGCTACTGCTTCGATCTCACGAACTTCAACGATAGCCGATTCTACTTCAATCGATGCCAGTGTGGTTTCTTCAGTCAGAGCAGTTTCTTCGACAGTCGGTGCTGCTTCGATCGCCCTTTCCTCTAGAGCCGAAATAGTGATGCTACTTATATCCAAGTCTAGATAAAGTTCTGCAACAGCATCTCTGCTATCTCCGTATCTGATCCAGTAGGCTTCATCACTACCTTCGAGGATTTCTTTTTTGAAATCTTCAAACTTTTTGTAGTCCACGATGGCCCGACTAGGGACCTCTTGAGCTCGACTGAGGGCCTCCTGAGCGACCTTTACTGCTTCTTTTGTGGATGCTGACTCTGCATCGACCAGTGCCAACTTTGCTTTGATGGCCCGATGTCTTTTTCGCTCATTCTCTAGCTCTCGAAAGCAGTCATCGCGTTTCCCCCAGAGTCAGCTTGTTGTATTCTTCTTTTGCTGAATCCGGATATTATGGGAACTGATAGTCTGTTGAGCCAATGATAATTCAGCCTTCAATCAGGAGATCTCTTCCTTATACTTTTTCTCCCGATCTTCTGTCGCTTGAAGAAGTTCGTCGATGACTTTCTTATCAGCTTCTGTATTTGCAACTCGATCGGCCCACGTCCGACCAAGTTCCATCAGTCCTTGGAATCTGGCTTCTATTGTTGACATATCTTGCACCAACTGGAAAAGACAACAATAAACAAAAAAGTAAGCAAACAAAAGAGTTACGAGAAAATACCGACAAAAGCAAGCAAACAAAGAAATACCAACTTGAGCTGAGGATTACGGGATAAAAAGATGAGAAGATATCGGGTATACTCCAATCCTTCCTATTCTCTCGATCTATCGGGAGAAGTACAATCTCAAGGAGTTGCTTGGCTAGCTTCGGGTTTCCTAGGGCCGACTCATCAGTCGGTACCCGGATGTCAAAGTGCTTCGTTAAGTCCTCTGGAGCCTCACTGCCAGCCGAAACTTATGGCGCCTTTCCACGATCCTAAGCGGATGGTTGACCGACTAGCACCGCCATCCATTTGGGTGTAGAGGGAACCTGAGACACCATCGGTGCCACATTGGCTGGTACTGGATCAATGATCATGATGTCATCATGACCGCTCGGTTGCTCAACTGGAGGAAGAACTTCAGGTGGTAAAAGAACCCCCAAGGCAGACAAGCGATGACAAGTTTGACATGGGCTCCAAAAACAACCATCGAAGGAGTGTCGAGTCAAGTCTTTTTTGGACCCCGAGATGGATCAGCACCAGTAGCAGGCCTCTTTCTGATGACATTCCACCGAATCTCTTCCGTCGATAGTCTCATACCTATAAGTAGAAAATGTCAATGACTTAGCCATAATTTTGAGGCTAAATGAGAAATAAAAGAGTGACATGCACTATGCTATATCTACGACAAGTGCCAAACTAAGTCTAGCATCATACGAGTTCCCCTCCATCAGCAACTTCCGTTGCGAAGGGACTTTCATGTCTTTCAAATGTAGTAAGTCTTCTCGGTTGGCAGTATCGACTTTGCTATTCTCATTCGGGCTCATTCTTGGATTCTCCCAAATAGAAGGAAAGCCCCAGGCCAAAGAAGAAGAAACAAAAAAAACTGATTCTTCTGTCCATGGATGGAAGAAGGAAAGCCCAGTAATAAAAGATAGATCCTTTCTTGAGCCAAAGAACCACCAGTCCTCAGTCTTAAGATGAGGATGAAGTATAAAGAAAGCTCGAAAAAGAGACACTCTGAGGTTGGTCAGAATCATATGATATAATAGAGCAAAACTATTAAGAAGCTGAATGAAATTCAGATCAAGTTGGACTGAACATACCCTATAATAATCAAAAGCATTCCGAACGAAGTCCAAAATCAGAAAATGAAGGTTAGTCTGAAGGTTCTCTATATAAAAAGCTGCTTGGTATGGAGGAGGAGAGATCACTTGGCCATTCGGACCGATCGCATAAAGCCAAAATTGCTCCGGGATATGATATCGTTCCCAGAGCCGGAGGACTTTGGATTCGATCATGAAAGAAACTTCCATGACCGGACCTGGAAGGGGTTTGCCAACTACACTAATCGATTGACTACCCCGAGAAGGTTTTGAACTAGGAGGTCTATTCTCATCTTTCCTAACCTTATCCTTACCCTTTCTACTGCTACTGGCCATTAACAATGGTGGAAAAAATCGACAAAGATACAAAGAAGGGAAGGAGAGAAGGAGAGAAAGCCAACTTGAAGGCAAAGAGAAATCTTGAAGATCACGAAGACACGGGGAAGAAGAAGATGATTCCCTGGAGCTCTCGACACCCATGGGAAAGCTTTCGGGCTCTTAGAGTTGCACTAAAAGATCCAAATGAAAAAGGAAAGCTTCCTTTATATAGAACTCATCGATGGTCGAGATGAATTCATCTAAATCAAGATTCTCCCAGATCTTGACAGATGGCAATATTAGGGCCGAACATTATTCGGACCTTTCGACGCACCTACTATCTAATCAAGATGCGTCGGCACAATCCACATGAAGCATCAGGAACCAACAGTTGATGGACATGTGGCAACACTCGATAAGCCAAAATCAAATCAATCAAATCGTCCAGCCATCCAACCGACTGCAATATTAATAATCATCCCTTCGACTAGATATCCTAATGATCATCGCACGATCATCGAAATGACAAAGTGACTGAAGATTTTTGAGACTCGAGAGAATCATTAATGTCTGCCATTGCAAAGACTATAGAATCAGGGCTCAAAATCATGACAAAAGAAATGCTGACTTCTGTCGTCCAATGTGTCAAGTCATTTTGGACTCGAGAGTGGAGGACAACTGTTGGGACAATCGGATTTGCTCCCCCTGATTCAAGGTTGGCCCCCCGACTTTGCTTTGGCAACAGATGTTGGACTGTCAAAATAAGACCACCAGAAGAATCATTGGTCCGACTATAGTATCTACAAAGTTTATCACTCTGACATTCTATCAATATCATAGAACAAATGGCCGACTGTCCATCGATATGGCAACCACCCACTTGTAAGCCGACTGACTATCGGTAACACTGAATTACCTTCTCAGACGGTGACTAATCCAAGCAATCCGATGCACTATTACAGATAACTTTTTAGTACAGAATATGAGACACCGACCTACAGTCGGTATATCTAGACTACTGACTGACAGTAAGTATATCTAAATCATTGACTGACAGTCGGTATATTAAAATCTACAATCATGATACCACAATCATTAATAGGCACAAACTGCCTACCAACTTCACGACTATGACTTGATAATAGGGGTTAACTATCTTTTAGTGTCATAAAAAGTGAGATCCCATATGCTCAATTGTTACATCCGAATCACCTATAAAGGAAAGGTAAGGGAACAGGCAATGGTAAGGATAATTCTGGACACAAACTCTGCCACATTCAATTCTCAAATATTCTGTTCATCACCCTCCGCTGACTTAAGTATCGAAGGATTTTCGTCGGACATAATTCTGATCAATGAACTTATTTTGCAGTTTGCTCTTCGTCAAAGTCAGGCATACATAGAGATTGACCGCAACAATCAGTATTGAAAGGTTAGGAAAGCTTTAAAGAATGGCCACGGTAACTATAATGGTCCTGGGATAGTAAAATTTTTATCGATAAGTTCCAATCTTCACAATAATTCTATATCACTAATTAATGATAAAAAAATTTGATAAAAAATATAAAATAAATTAATTTCCATACGTTAAAGAGAAGAAAGCCACGACGTGCACCCATTCGTAAAGAAGCCATTTTTATGAATTTATTGAGAGATAAGCATGTCAAAATTTGCAATGAAAACCCCAAATGTGTCGCTTTATAAAAAATTTCACATGCTACAAAATCTTTTGACATTTTCTTAAATTGTAAAATTCATCAAAATTTTGAATTAATATAAATAGAGATAACTTACAAAATAGTTTGGCTTCCAGGCTTCCTCTGTAAAATGCGTCCTTCTGGGTGCACTTTATAATCCTCTTTTCTTGTCAACTTCTAATATTGGTCGAAGAGAGTTGACCACAGCATTGAGCATGATGCACTAACAAATGAATTCATTCTCCACCCACTTCTTTTATGCAACAGTACATTGTTTTTTTTTTGGTAAGAACAGTACATTGTTTTCATTGTGGGACAAGTTCTTCATCTCCATCCCCTATAGTTGTAGCCATCAAGTCAATCTAACCGTTGTATTTCAATATGAGATTCTTGATAAATGTGAAATCCATGGAGGACAACTTGCAATCTTTAAATTGTTGAAAACTAGAGGTAAAAGAAATAGAAAGAACACTTACTTTCAATAAGACATCAGTTTGCTTTTAACTTTGACCACCGTCCATCCTGAGGTGCCCCATGACATTGGAAGGTTAGAAAATTAGATAGATATGGCAGAATCAGTAGGCAATTAAAACATTTCACACCTTCCTGGAGCAACAATCTGCTTTTTTTCAAAAGGTAAGATATCAGCGGTAGTTGGCCAATGACCACTTTCTTTCAAATTCTCCTAGCTTCAGGAGCTTTTCTTTTTTGGTAAAGGCTAGCTTTAGGAGTTTGAATTTTGAAATTTAACAGCTTGCTCATCCATGCCTTGATATTATAATATAAGGTGGTCGATTATGGATCTGCTCCTTGACAAACTATGTTTTTGTAGGAATTACATTAAAACATGAATGGAAGAGAGCAGAGTAGATTATTAATTAGCCTCTTGCGGGCTTAATGACTAGGATCAAAATAATTCGAATGGTCTCTTTTCTTTTCTTTTCTTTTTTTCATTTTGGTAATCCAACATGTTTTATAAATACAAGGTTGGATACATCATGAATTTAATACTCCATTGCATGGGCCCTACATGAAGTGCGGGTAGGTCAGAATCCAGTAAAAAAAGGTGCACTTCATGATGCAGGGAGGATTTTCCTTTCATATTTTAAACTTTAGACCACCAGCTTTTGAGATAGGAAAGGGCCATCCATGAGTGTCATATTTTGATATTAGATACTTGAATGCAAGTTCCACGCGGTTGGAAGTATTCCCGCGATGGCCAATTATTTATTCCAACATGGACTTCTCGGTAGCTTCCAAGAATCGGTCCTGAAAAATGAACATAGACTAATTGAAATGATCCAGTCAACTTTGACAGGTAGCTCAACCAATTAGGGTCGGATGGACAATTTAAACAGCCCACATACTGTTTCCTTCAAGGTTTGGCTTCTCGTAATGGGCATCTCCCTATTTTAACACACCAATTCAAGCGTACGAGGAACAATAATATATGCCAGAGGCCGGGTATCAGTATTGACTTTCTTTTATACATTATTTCTTATATATGGTTTTTACTCCAGTTGGAAGCACTACGAGAGCTCAGTTGATGCCTTTTTTGGTTGGTTTGCTCTTGTACGCTGCCACCTCCACCAATCCTCTCAGATTACACTTGCTAGCTAATTTTATGAGTTGAAGTATCACGACTGAAGAACTAGAGAGTTGAGTTTAGCCAATTTGACGAGGTTCGGTCACACATGGTCTAAAGTAGTCTCCAAACGGCTAGATTTGTGATGATTTGGAGCATAATCGTCCGCTACATGGAGAGCGATCGTTGCCACATGGCCCAACGCTGTCGGCGAAATGATTATCATTATTTCTGTGACAAGGTTTCACTTTGCATACTGCATTGGTTAAAAAGTGAAGAAATGTTTTGTTCGTATTTTAATTTAAAATATATATATATATATATATTTTAAATTTTTTTAAAAAAATCTTATCCTCTAAATTTTAATTGTCTAAAAATTTAAAAAGCACCTTTTATTTGATGCCTCTTTGAAAAGAGTTACGATTTTTCAGAAGAAAATATTGATTTTTAAAAAAATATAATATTTTTGAAATATTGCAACTCTTTGAAACCGTGGCATCTGTTTGATCATTCCGACAAAATCTGAAAATAGGCAGGCTCTGAATCCGGCTACTATAGGACATCTAAGATTATTTGATTTCTTCTCTCTCATTGGTTCTTTTTCCTCCCAAAAGACTTTCTTTTGCCTCAAAATAGGAACTATTTCTTTCTTTTTTTTCTTTTTTTTCTACTACTTGATTTTGTTTGCTTAGTATCTAAAAGAGATATTTGGATCAAACTCCTCAACAATCATGCTTATTAGAAGAGAATCGGATGGAGCCAAATTGTTGGATCTTAGAGATGAGATCACCACAGATTTGTACTAGGAGGCGAATCCTATTCTTATAATAGTATTCTCATATGCTTTGATCCAAGCAAGTTTTTTTTTTCAATCTTCAGAATTTGGTTTAGGTAGTTTATTTCTTTTATAACCTTGATTTAAAATCATAATAAAACAAATAGCAAGACAAGATTAGTGTCTGATGGTCTAAGAACATGACTAATAATTATACTAGAAATTGCTATTAATTGTTTATTGAATTCAATTGCATAGAACTAGATTTGCTTTACTTGTATAAGACTTGCTTACAAAATTCAGGTTTTTAAGAAACTTATTTGCTCTGAAAATAGTGCAAATTGGTGTCTGTAATTTCACAAAAAATAATATAGAAATTTTTTGTAGTTTTGAATTCTTTGCAGATTTTTTTCTTCAACTTTAAAAACCATGCAGAAATTTTCTGTAGTTTTAAAAATCAAGTTAGAAATTTGCCGCAGCTTTAAAATCTATGCATAAATTTTTTATAACTTTAATTTCTGTATAAATTAATTTCTGAAAGATTTAAATTCTGTGTATAATTTTTCTGCACCTTTAAAATTTATGCAGAAATTTTCTGCATCTTCAAGAACTGTGCAGAAACTTCTGTTGCTTTAAAAACTGTGCAAATTATTTGGTGTTCTTTCAAAATACCTATTGCTGCTATTTTTTAAAAGAATACAAAAATTATATAGTTATTCTATTCTTCATGTGTTTTTAGTGTAATTATTTAAATTTTGCTGTCATTATTATATCTTATTTTACTTATTTCATAACCTAGCATTGTATTATTGAAAGTCGTTAATTAATTACTTGAACCTATGAGGCTAAACCCTTTAAAACTTGTGTTTGCAAAATTAATTACATAAACAAAATTTCATAAATGGCTTCTTTTGATGTTTATAGTGCAATTAAACCAAAAAACTTTAGTGAATCTTTCTTCAGAAAATTATAAAGTCAAGTAACATATTGGGTCACCACATTAGATTTGATCTCTGCTTTATAATTACTGGATCCTAGACCTTTCTCTAGATCAAACTCTCCTAATCTTCAAGATTTTGGACCCTTTGGCCCTCATTCAAAAAACCTAAAGAAATTGAGTTCCATTGCTATCATAGGACCGATCCTTAATGTTCTATCTAATTCAATGTATGATATTTATCTTCCCATCTAATTAGCTATGGAGCTCTAGGATACTCTTGAAGCAAAATATGAAATGGACAATGCCGGTTTTAATTGGTCTATTGTATCTAAATTTCATAATATACCATGATAGATTCTAAATCTATCAATATCCAAATCTATGAATTTTCAAATCTTCTTAGCAAGACTAAATTAACTGGTTATAAATTCACTAAAAGTTATAAAGTTCGATCCTCAGTTGATTCTCTCCCTCCTTTTTGGTCAAATTTTTCTCATTACTTAAGTCATAAGCATGGTGACTCAACCTTACCAGAAGTCATAAACTTTGTTAGAATTAGAGAAGAGCATTGATTTAAGAATAAGTCTAAATTTGATTTTGGACCCAAGATCAATTTGAGAAAATCCAATCAAAATTTTTTCAAACCACAAAAATGATTCTTCAAAAAAAAAAAAAAAACTAAATCCATCAAACAAAGTATCTTCCTCCAAACCTTTTAGGAGCTAAAACCATCCACGTTAGAAGCCGAAAAAGAACAACATCTTCTGCTTCATGTGTGGACGAGCCAATCATATGGCCAAGAACTACTATCATAAAAAAATTGAACCATTGAAGAAAGGAGCAATTAAGTCTCAAGTGAACATGATTGAAGATAGTGTTGGATCTTCCTTCAGGTTAAAAAGTCAAAATCATTTATTATTTCTTATCCATTCTTTTTGTGATTGGTGGCTTGATTTAGTTGCAAAGGTGTGTGTTTCTTTTGATCGATCTTGATTTTCCATCTTTCTGAATCAAGTGGAGGAGTTGTAAGCTTAGAAATGATTCTACAACATAAGCATTAAGAAGAGGTCAAGTGAATCTGAAGATGACATCTAAAAAATCCTAATCCCTCACAAAGTGCTGTACATCCCCAATATTAGGAGGAATTTAATTAATGAATCTCTTCTTGTATCCAGAGGCTATAAAATTATATTAGAATCTCATAATCTTATAATCATTTGCAATAATGAGTTTGTTAGAAAAAGGTTTCATACCAAATGACCTATTCAAATTAAGTATAATTCCTACTTCTAATAAAGATCGTTCCTTTATTCTAAATTTTGAATCGTCTAATATTTGACATAGTAGGCTTAGTTATATCAACTTTGATTGAATCCAACATATGATTAACTTAAATCTAATCCCGAAGATCCATATAGATAAAATTATCAAATGTGAAATTTATGTTAAAGCCAAAATTACCTAAAAATTATTCAAACATATTTATAGAATTTCTAACCTTCTTGATCTAGTTCATAGCGATGTATGTGACTACAAAACTTCTAACTTAGAGAGAAAATTATTATTTTATAATTTTCATTGATGATTTCACCTCGTATTCTTATATATATCTAATCAGATCTAAAAATAGAATCATAGATAGATTTAAAATCTTTAAGACTAAAGTTGAAACCCAGACTGAGAAAATCTTTAAAAAGCTTAAGTCATATTAAGATGGAAAGTATACCTCAAATGAAATGGTTCTATTTTGTTAATCATTCATGAGGTAACTCTTTATTCCTACAGTCTAGATGTGTAGTGAAATAGAAAAATTATATCCTAATGGACATAATTAACTTAATGTTAATCAGTTCAGGTGTATCTAAGAACTTGTGAAGGGAAGTCTTGTTAGCAACATGTTACATCCTAAAAAAAATAGTGTGGAAATAAGACTCCTTCTGAATTCTAGAAAGATATTTTTTTATATTAAATGACGTAATCTAAGAAAAAATTGACCTAAAAACCATAAATTGATGTGCTAGGTGCTGCTTTTTTAAAAAAAATAATATATAACTTTTAAAATCCAAAAATTATCTTATAGCATTACTTATATTTTATTTCAAAAATAAAAAATAAAATTTCTATATATATTTTTTATTTTTTAAATATATAAAAATATTTGATAAATTTTATTAATAACATTTGTAATAGATGGCAATAACAGTAGTGGCAACAACTGTAATTATAATGGTTGCTTTGTTGAAGTAGCAATAATGGCAGCAAGATGATGATGGTTACAATGGCAATGTTGGCAAGTGGTGATGGCGATTGTAGTAACAATAATAATGACACCAATCATGATAGTGGTAACAAGCTATATTTTCTATTTTTTTAAAAAAATATAGTTTTCATATTTTTAGAAATTATAAAATCGATAATAAAGTAAAACAACTAAAATAGCCTTGCTAAATGGATTTTTTTTGTTTTCGGATTTTTGTTTTAAAAAAATGAATATGAAAAAAAAATCCAAATATATAATACAGTCCAAACAAAGGGTGTTTGGAAGAAACTAATTTCTGGCCTTTTCTTACAATTACTACCGGTCTTTCAAGTATAGTAAGGCTGCTCATCAAAGACAAGTCACAAATAGTCACTACAAATACTAAATGTGTTAAAATATATCATTAAAAACCTCATTGAAACCTAGTTTTTGAAAAAGACAGCATAGACATCATCTATGTTGCTTGAGCGAATATCATCTATGCGAAGCAAGAGTTGCAAATGGAGAAAATTTTTATCAAAGATAACACCACAGTCATCTGCTAAATTGAAGATGAAACGTAGCACCTGAAAGCTAATCCGTGCCTCTATGACATCGAAAGATCCTTTCAACATTCCATTGCAACGTCTATTCGATGTACCTTCTAAAAGACGGCAAATTAGATTGCATCTTTTATCACCGAACGTATAAAAGACTAGACCTCAAAGTGATGTTTACCGATAAACCTTATACAGGATATTTGTATGCTAATTCCTTGAATTATACTCACACTAGGTTGATGTAACTACTCCTTTTGTGGAAAAAAAAACGGCAGCACAGGCAATACCTGACACCCCCTAGAGCCGATGAATTATCCACGGCTTATCGCTTGCCTAGAAACTCGTCCACATAACTGGAGTCTCCAAGTTCATAAATTATCCGCATAATTAGATCATATAGAAGGTTGGTATGATCACTTTTCATGGTGATGAAGACATTCCGTGCTGCAGAAACATATAATAACAACATCCCAAAAGGTCAACAAGATTCCTTTTTTTCCTCTCTCTAACAGCTGACAACATTAGCAATGAATGTTAACTAATAAATTATCATACAGAGAGTTTATCAAAATTTGAGTGCGGACCATCTAACAACTTTACAAGGTTACAACAGGAATGAGTTCTCACTGGTCAACAACTGATACAACGTGCTGCATGCCTAACAATGTCCTAACATATAATCTGGTGTCAATCTGTCTTGAGATTCATGTTCCGGCAGGGAAAAAAATCACAACCATCCAAAAATTCGTCGCCTTCTTTCATGTCTGTGATCTTGTGGTGGTGTCACAACAATTCTATCCACATTGGCTAATGCCCACTGATTGAAATCGCGAGAAGAGACTAAATCTTTCAAGGCTTTGTTTGTGTGTTCTTTAGTAATTATATCCCATTCTTCCTTTGAGAATTCCCTCCTCTCAGGGGTTCTGTGAAAGGTGGAATAATAATTCTCCTCGAATGGCATCCGTGGCCGTCTATTTGGTGAACCTGTAAAGAAGCAACCAGAATCAGGATATGATTGATAAACAAATAGGGCATCCTGGTAATTAACCAGACTGAAAGCATAGTGACAAACTGAAGACTGGGGAATTGCAAGAAGCTAGGTTCAAATTTCCAGCTCGATGCTTGGCCGAACCAGAACCTGGACTCTGAAACCGTGAGTATTCAGCATGAGAACTATAGGAGGGTGAAGTTCGAACTTGAGTTCTGTGAACGCTCTTGATCATCCGCCTGCAAAATCATTCGGACATGTCAATTTCTCACATCAACTGAAGATTGATTCCATGAAAATCTAATCATAAAAAAGGCAGTACAAGCTGTCAAAAAGCACAAAAATACTATAGTGAGTTTTTTTATTAATTTATGCAACTATAATAAATTAAGGGATATCTCATTTAGTTTTGGGAATAGATAAAAAAAGGGGTCTGGTGCATGACACTCCCACATTGCAAGGTTGGAAGAGGGTCAAATATATGTGTCCTTGTCCCTGCCTGTAGAAAGATTGTTTCTATATTTCAAATCCGTACTTTCATATCACAATGGAGCAACCTTACCATAATGTCAAGGCTCTCCTCTTCATTTAAAATAATCTCCAAATCAATTTTTTTCCATGCAAAAACATCTTATAGATGTAATCTTTTATTGGAGAACCCACCATAGTCTACAATTAAACATTATAAATGGTTGTATTTACATCTAACAGCCCATGACATGATGTGGGTTAATAACCCTTGCTACGGGAGGAGGGCAGGAATCTTTTCTAAAATAAATATCTTAAAATAAATATTGTTAAGATATTGTAAATTAAGAATGATCACTAATTTGATGGAAACCCATTCTAATTACTGTTATATAACAAGAATAATAGTAGATGTTGATGTTACCACTCCGTTCAATTATAATAACAGTCATCTAACAATCACTCCATGGTAGTCCAAAAATAACATTTATTCTAAGAACGGTGATGTTAACAAATAACAGCATTTATTCTAAGAATGTGTAATTACACATGCCCAACACTGGTATAATGAAGGGGGAAAATCCACTCCACCAGTTTCCACCCATGACATGCCTATAGATATCCTCTATCTTTAATAAAAACAACTGTCTTCGTCCAGTTCTTCCATACTCTCTTTAAGAACAAGAAAAGTTTGACAGCCAAAGTGGGATAATATTTCCAAAGTTATATAAAGTAACAGAAATCTTTGAGTCCAAGCCATTCAAGTTCTCTCACAAGCTCTCTCACACTGCATGTGCCCAACAACAGTAGTTTCTTAGTTTTGGTTTTTGAAAACATGTTGGACCACAATCCACACAATTAGTGATTGACATTTAACTCAACAAACCTAAACTCTGCACCCATTTGATTGCAAATTTTGGACCCAAACCACACTGACTATTGTTTTCTTGAAAACTTATGATTCCTCACAAGAAATGTATTGTGGCTGTGTCTATTTCCACATGCTTGTGAGATGAGCACAAGGCATTCATTGCTCAAGTTTACAGATATCTTACAGGTCATTAAGCTTATTTCACTGCCAACACAACAGCAGTTGTTATTAATAATGTCTCATTCAGTGATTTTTGCACGAACCTGTGCCCGTGTCAATAGTCCTTTGTTAATGATTTTTGAGGGAAGAATTATGCTGTATTACACAACCACAAGACAAAAGATAATTAGCAAAATATGTCTGCTAAAGCATAGAGATCTTGCATGGTGAACCATAACAAGATGTACTGCAAAATCTGTAAGAGAAATATGTAGACATAATAACTGCCAAAAAAAAGGAAATATAGAAATAATAAAGCTACAACACCAAGAAGGTAGACAATTCTCCAGTGTGATGCTAGATCATAGGGGAATTCATGATAATAGAATGAAAAAACAAAATGCCAGCTATAAGGCTAAAAGCGACGTGTTGTGACTATTTCTTTAACATCTTACAAGTACAAGATGATTATTTTTGTAGATCAACTGGAGACCTAATCCGTAATTGTCCAGAAAAAATACCATATAATATTCTTAAAGTACTGAGGCTTGAAAAATATGCAGCATAGGTACCTGAACAATCGACGTAGAAATCTTGACTTCCCATGTGTCCTTGTTATTGCTGAAACTATGATAACAAATCCAAGCACCTCAGCAGCAAAAAGGGTGTCCAGAGAGCTCTGAAAAAAAAAAGAGAAAATTCTCCAAGATCAGGATCATCAACTTGGAAATGGCATAATAACATTGGAAGGCAAAAGAAGCTAAAAGATGGTTCAAAATAGTGAATGATGGGTTGGAATGATGAACTGAAAAACCAAAAGGTAGAAAAACAGAGTACCTGAAGAATCATCACAGCTGATAATATATAGATTGCCCATTCAACAAAATAAGCCACACCAGAATCAACTAATCCATCTTCTGTCAGTACAAATTTGCGGACACCCCAATAACCAAACCAAGCTCCAGCTAGTATGAGGCATACAAAGAGAAGTATACCCAGCTACAGTTGACAAAATTTAAAAAGGGGAAAATTTATTAATGATTTGTAGCATATTCAAAATAAGAAGGGGCATCAGCATGGCTGTTGCATGACAATAAGTAAAACATTGCTTGACAATAAATCATACAGCCTGCAGCACTAGCTACCAAATACATAAACCTTTTATTGGTGACAAACTAAAGCTATAGATTAGATTATACACACTAAGTGAAGAAAAGATTTTCATATATGATGAGAAGCAAGGTTCAATGACCTGATCCGATGCCGGTATTGATTGAGGATGGGGTCTACATGGTACCAAGATGCCAGTACACTGTGGCATCCTAGTACCATCCTTGACCATCATTTTTCCCTTGTCTTTTTTGATTTCCTATGTTTTACAGTTGTTTAGGGCTGTTAAGTCTTGTTTATGATTTGTTTAGGTCCTATATTTTAGAGTTTTTGGGGTCCATGATTAGATCATGATGCAAGCATCAGCATTAGCATCAATTTTGTTCATTTGTTTTATCATTTTAGAAGTTTTTGTTAGGTCCCCTTCTCCCCCCTTTTTCTCCCTTTTTCTCCCTGTTCAAATACCAACAACGAAAAAGGAGAACTGACACCTTGTTGACCACATCCCATATCAGGTGGGAACAGCTTATTGTCCATTGTGCCCCACTTGATCTCAGTTGGTACCAAGTACCAACAAAGTTGGCACCTATCCTAGGTGCATCCTAGGACTTGGTTAGTCACCGATCCAATCCAAACAAGCTGATTAGTGGGACCAACCAAGTCCTTAATCTTGACGTGAGGATCAAATATATATGAAAAGATTTTCTAGAAGTTGTTGGATAAGTGATTTAGAAGACCACCAGACCTTAAGTGGACCACTTTGGCCACTACAAGGAGGGTTGGACCAGGTCTGGGAGCTAGATTTGCCATATCGGAAAGCTGAATTGCATGCTAAACTTTCAAAAGCTATAATTTAACTATACAATATCCAATTAGAATAATCTTTTTTTCATAAAAGTGGCACCCCCTCTCTCAAAGAGTGCAATGTATCAAGTGATTAGGGCCAAATTCCATCGTTTGGATCTCAAAATATGTTGGTCAACTTGAAAGTTTCCTTTTTAGAAAAGATTTTGATTGAGCATATCTTCCAATCTAGGAAGACTAAGGCAGAGTGACTAAAGACAGTCAATGTTGAAATCAAGATCTACTTCCTATAGAATTTTGATTTTTTTCCTATCCACTAGCCATGTTTAGTTTGCAAAAGCCCAGTCTTATTTGAACTAGAAGATGAATCTAACCCAAATTATGCAAGGATGGACCTCACTAGCATAATAAAGCCTATGATCTCAATTTAGGATCAATCAACGAAAAAGGAGACTGAGACCCTATTTTCACCAAATTTTTCACTTTTTCCTATATCTTTTTGAGAGATTCGAGTGGAGCGAGTGGAAGGAATTCTTCTTTCTTCCCAATCAAATTGAATAGAAGAAACATGGTCCAAGCAAACAAGTGTTACCTCCTTCAATCCAAAATATTGAAGTAGAGATAGCTTTGAAACGGGTGTAAAGGGGAAAGAATTAGGACATATGAAATACTTATCCAGAAGTTAATATTGATTCACTAGCTTATTTGGCAAAAATTGAAACAAATAGGAATACAGAAAATGACTAAGAGAGAGTAATTGGTACCTCTATAAAATGTTAAGTACAAAACTGCACCACTTATGGCGGGACTAAACTTAGGAACTACCACATGAAGGGTGATAAATCAAAAATTAGGATTGACCACAACAATCTTAGAGAAGTTAATTTAGATTTGTATAGACATGTTTAGAAGTGAAAAATACCTCCAATTTAGCAATTGGATGATATCTTTAGGGCATAGTGAAACAATACAATATAGTGCTAGTAATCTGATTGGCATTAAGAAAAAATTGAATGGTGAACTCATAGAGAATGCTCATGTTAGGGCAACTAAATGCATCAAAAGTAGTTTAGGAGAGAGGAGGATTTCTAAGCTAAATGCAAGGTCAACACTAAGTACATATCTCTTTACAAATCAGATTTGAAACTACAACTAACACGTTGCATGCTATTTACAAATGATGTAGCATTGATTGATGGAACAATAAGAAAGTTAACTATTAAACAAGAATTATGACAGAAAACCTTGGAGCAAAATAACACAAGAATTAGTAGAATATAAAATGTATTTTTTAATGAAATAGAAATGAAAATGAGACCTCAGTAAAATAGGCAGCCCAAAAAAAAGTGTGATGTTATTGTTATTCTGGAAGAAAGAAAGAAATTACTGAGAGATGGATGAAGACAAAATTCAGTGCTTTATCAATGAAATAGATAAGTGCTCCAAAAATATCACATGGTTGGCACATTCCTTGGCGAATTTAAAGGAAAAGACCCAAATGTTGCATTGTTGACAATGCTGGGCAGTAAAAAGGACCTAAGCAAATGAGATAAACAAGGAGAAAATAAGAATTTTGACATGGAAATGGGGAATAACTAGGAAGGATAGAATGTGGAATGAGGAGGAGTTGTGACAATTGAGGAAAAGTGATAAAGGATCTATTAAAATGGTATTGGCATGTGTGGTAAAAATTTGAGGATGCCACAGTAACAAAAGGTGCTTAAAGCAAAACTGTGTTTAAGAGTCTAGATGGCAGGCAAAGACATAAGCAGCAAAGGTATCCCTTAACAGAAATAACTGACAAATAAGGACTCACAAAGCCAGCTCCAAACAGTTCGGACAAGGCTAGTTGGTTATAAACCTTATGGTCATGCTAATATTTTTTGTGACAATTACATATGAATGCCAAATAACAGAATCAAAGAGCCACATCCACAAGATGACTAGTTGTAGACTCATCTATAAAAGACATGAGCATATATACATCCAATGATATTGTACAACATACAAAGAAAGTGACAAAGCTAACATTTGAAAGATGACAAGCATATTAGTAATCCAAGATGGATTTATACTAGAGATTTTGCTTTCAAAGCAATTGTCTTGCTTAGGCAACTGGCAGGAAGCCTTATCGGGAAAATGAAACTACATATGATTTATATTGACCTATAGAAAAAACATATAACAGAGTACCTTGTGAAGTTAGTTGGTAAGCTCTGAAAACATGGTTTCTCTCATTGCTTTATTGGAGCTTCCAAGGAGATGGAGACATACAGCAACATGTGTGAGAGCAACTTATGGCACAAAGCTTAGGTTTCGACATGCAATTGGATTACATAAAAATTAGCCTTAAGCCAGCGCTAGATCAGTGATTTACCATAAATCATACAAACAAGAGGTAGATAAAGGTATTTCTATAATGATTACAATTAGCTGGATGAAATGAAAAGGTGCTAAAGGAACATCATTCTAATGCAGATTAGGCTACTCAATGGCCACTGGAAGAAAGAAATTGGGCCAAGGATAACATATGAACTGGACTAATGCACAAGAAAGAAGATACTTGACCTGCAGATGCATTATAAAAAAGATAAGGATGTCAAGTAGGATGTGTGGTGAGAAGGATTAATAAAGAAACATGGAATTTATAGTAGACCCAATATTTTCTTTCTTTTTTTTTTTTTTATTTTGGTGGTATGAAGGAGGCCTAATAGTCCAACCAATAAAGGATAAGATTTGGAAGAAAGTGAGATAGTTGGCAGTTTGACACAAAGATTAGAACAAGCCCTTACAAAGGGGATGTACATGCTGGTAGCAGGGCCAAACTCACTAAGATTGCAGTGGTGTTCACAAATATAAAGAGGCTTGATTTAATAATGGTACTACACTTCGATACATGAGTGGTACATAAGGATATGACGCACAATCTTATGCAGCCGTAGTTTGTGGCAAGGTTGTCACAGGCAGCCACCTAGTCACCTACGCAGAACCTAACCATGGAGGCGATTGTCACTTTCCAGTCCCTCAAGTGATGAAGCCACCCAAACACCTAGGTTGATGAACGTAGGGTGAAGGGCAACCTTGTCTTGTAGGAATCTTAAAGCATGCAGCACATATATAATATAGATGGAAGAAAAATGAAAGAAAGTGCAGAAGCATAGAAAAGGGGGATTTGTGCAACCAAAACAATAAGATAAAAGGAAAAATGAATAGCTAAAGTATCATCAGGAAAGTCAGCACCCCAAGGTTCTCTATCCAAATTCTTCGACCAGAGTCAACACCATTGAATCCCAAGAGTTGCTCAATTGCGGCATGGGTTAGAACCAGGTTTCTCTCTCATGGCTACTAAGTCAACACTGACAGATTTGGAGTCAAGACCACAACAAGAATCTTGAGGAGAACATCACAACTTTGTTAATCAAGTTTTTATATGCAACATAGATGAGTACATGGGTATTTATACTTGCAAGGATTGTAAAGTCCTTGGGACTGACTCATAATTCTCGTAGGACTTCTAACTTGACCAAAAACCTGTTTAAATGGAGGCCGATATGAATAATAAAATAAAAATTAATCAACATTTGTCTATGTCAAGCTGGCTGTAGAATGAAAAAAATCATAACTTTCTGCAACTTTGAAACAACTTTCAATATGGCGATTCACTAAAACAACCATATCTCTCCCATCCAGAGTTTGATTTATGTTTTTTAACTGGTGTTGAAAACCAATCTTGATGCCTGACACAATGGAAGTGGTTTCATCTCTATCCTAATCTGGTAAATCCATCATTAACACCAATGTGCTAAAATAGATTGTTTGGGGCAACTCAAACTACAATGCACATTACTGTGCCGATGCTACAGATTTTGAATTCATGGACACCAATATATTAGGGGCTAGTGTGTGATGCCTCTTGGCTCAGCAGCAAATGGATCTGATGTGGTTTGGACCCTACATTTGGTCCCTCATAAACACCTAAGTCCATTATTTAGGCCTTCTATTGGACTTCCGAGCCTTCTTGGGTATAGGCTTTAATGGAAGGGTTTCATCACTTGTATCACAAGTTGATGCCTATGCAGATGTCCAACTACCTAGGAGCCACTTTTGACTCAAGCAAGCACCTTGTTTGCTGATTTATCAAAAGTTATTTAAGTTTTTTTAACTAATTTTTCTTTAAATAAAGAAGTATTAACTTTAAGAGAAGTTTATTCCCTTTATAGGATATTCCTTTAGATTTTTAGTTGATGCTTAAACAAGTTATGTTTCTAAGAAGCTTTAAATCACGTTAATTGAAAAAATATTGACTAATATAATTAGTTCAAAGATTTCGTTGTTGCATTCTTTAATTGACAACCTTATTGTTGATCAATAAAATGTTTTTAATTTGCTTTATATGACCGATACATGACTCTACATCTGAAAATGTACATTTGAGCTGGATTTATTTTTTTAAAAATTTTTTTACTACTTAGAAACCTGCTTGGCTGCCAAGGCCTTTAAAGGAGTGAAAACTAGGACTGCCTATACAGCTGATCAAACTTGATTTGTAGGTATGCTGGATAATATGCTGCTGAAAGCAGAACATGGACCTGTTCATCCTAATAGTCGATTAGGTTCCTTTTGTGTGACCTTCTAGGTTTAATGTTTGGTTGTTGATAATTGCCAATGTTATTGTTGTTGTCATCATTTCTGTGTTTGTGTGTCCAAGCATGGAAAGAACCCAATTGATTAGCTCAACTAAGAAAAAGAAGATGTGACAACTCACCTAGGAACATATTTACAATTTGCACAATCCTCCTTGAAAAATATCTATGAAGAACTCAACTTATTTTGCCACAAAAATAAGCTAATCATTGAATAATTAACTAACTTTTGCCTTTTCCATAAGGTGCACGGTTTTCTTCTGATATCTTTGTAAGTTGAGAAATCTCCTAATTTCTTTTGCTCCTAGGCTGCATTTGATTTGGCATAAAGCATGCATAAGGCTTGGAATAGGCCTTTTGCCTGCCAGACAGACTATGAGAAACTGGCATAACCAAGGAATAGCTACGCCGATCAAACTTGCTCATGACAGGCACAACTATGTCGAGGGGGAGCTGTCATCTATTCATTGGCATAAAGGCATCTTGTAAGCCTACTTTTACCTTTTTTATGGACTAAAAAGTCCAAATAAGTTATTCCAAAAAGTTTAGCCAAAGAAAAATTAGAATAACTAATGGTGTAACTATTCGCATAGGCATAACTTTTGTTACTTTTGATTTTTCTTATTGCCCAACCAAATGCACCCCTTAAAGTTCTCTCCATAATCTAGCCTGATTATAAGATAACAAAGAGCCAATACATAATTTAATGGGTACAAATTAATTAAGGGCACCAAAATGACACAAAAGAACCCAATCAGTAATCCAATAGCACTGGTTGCATTAGCAATTGTAATCAGTATATGTGAGATGAGAAGGTAAAATCCTAGCTCCATGACAATAAGTTATAACACAACAAAGCACAAGGAAACTTACATACAGGATTGTGCATGTCTTCACTGATTCCTATCTCCACAAGTATCGTACGCAATAACCCAGATACATATCGTAGAAGAAAGGCCCCAAGGCCCACCTGTCATTGGAAAAGATATACTATGTTATTATGTGATGGGGAATGATAGGATGTATATAACTTTATAACATTTTAAGGCCAGCACTTACAACTGATGAGTACATAAATATTGCAAGTGAACTCCTTCGACCCGTTGGTAATAGCCTCATGCCCTGCAAATGCACCACCATACAATATCATAACTAGATAGTTGAACTGATAGACATGTAATCTAGTAGGCCAGAATAGAAGAAAATCTAATTAGAAGTTTCAAATGATGACTGATGAAAATAGAGAAGCCCAGAGGTAATCAAGCATACTGCTGCTAATTGACACAAGATGTGAAATTAAAAAGAACTAAAATTCAACATTTTAAGTAGATACAACACATCAGTGACCTTCAGATGCTTGGTATTTGTTTAGCGTATGCAGCTTTCTTATTTAATAGAAACAGAATGGAATAATCAGGGACAGATAGAAATCATATTTAATGTTAGACAAATAAGGTAGATGACAATCAGCATTGCAGCCACCTAGAATCATAGGCCATTTCAAATGATAATTTTCACTTATCAAAGGACAATAATTTATCATGTTTGCTTTGTTGATAACTGGATAACATGCACATGCTAACTTCTTTTGAGAATACAGAATGACCGTTTCATTTTGCTTAAAAGCTAATCAATTCCACAGATACGTTTCCATGCAACCTATAGCAATTTGTCTTTTATAGCACTTGATCACATTCAACAAAAATCAGAGAAGCCATGATGAGAAGGGTGTAGATTGATACAAAGAGATTCAAACTAGGTGTTCGTGTAATTCATGGACACAATGGTATATATGCAGTGGTAAATAATATTTGATATGAAGATGGATCAAGATTTGCTGTCTCGATACTGGACTCCGTACTGATATCATCCTATTACAGTGTCATATCTAGTTCGGTATGGTACGAGATAACATACCAAGCGTCGGTACTATACGAGATAGCATGCTAGTACGAAACCAGTATAATAGAGTACATCCCATACTGGATGGCATGGGGCGGTACGGCAAAGCATGGGATGGATAGTTGGTAAACAAAAAAGAAGTTAATATTAAATCGAAAACATAGAAAGGATAAGTTATACTAGCTATTTGAATAATTGCTATTAGATGATCATTAATGTACATACTACTTATGCACCACTTCTTCTAATAGGACTGGATGGAAAAAATAAAGAAGCAATTCTAGCAAGAGATAGATAGGGAATTCAAAATAGAGAAATATGTGTGTGTGTGTGTGTGTGTAGACACACACACATACATCAACACTTAAATGGTCATTGAGTAGTATCGAAAATAAGAAGGTGCATGATGAGCTTCAGTTCAGTGATAGGAATGCAATAATAGGTTTAATACTTGAGTTGCGATCACCAACAAGCTACGAATGCCAGAAGCTTTTCTTTGAAAAAAGATGGACTAAAAGTAGATCATTTGCATCAACAGATAGCTCAAAACTACTAATAAAAGACATTGAAAAGATCGTTAGGTGATACTCAAGAAACGTCAAGCACACAAAATTAGGAAACTACAGATATATACATTAGGAGCAAGGAAAAAAAATGAAAAACAATAGGATCCCAAGGATAAGATTACCATATTTAAAGGAAAAACAATTTGACCACTTTTTAGATAAAATGCATTGGACAAACAAAATCAAGACTTCAAGAATAAATCTAATAACACCACCCTATTTCACTAAATAAATAATAAATAAACATATAAACTATTAAAATGTGGGATCATATTATGTATTAAGAAAGTTAGTAGGGAATTCTTGGAGAGACTATAAGCAAACAACATATTTATAAAGAAATGGTGATGCAGTGGCAATGTAAATGGTCCATAGAGAAGACCAATATAAGAACAATGATCTTGACACACTGAATAAACCAAGGGTTGTCAATTGATCCAAGCAACTTGAGTTTTGCTCAAGCTCAAATCAATATAAACTTGATCAGGCTTGGCCTAGAAGGTGAGACTTGGCACATCGGTAAGGTTTCTCCACTAATGATCCTGTCTTAGGTTGGAAACATGGAAACAACCTCTTCACATATGAGAGTAAGCCACATACATGTGACCCTCCCCAAACTCTATAGTAGCAGGAGCCTCATGCATTGCACCGCCCTGTATCATGTTGGAATTAATTTAGTGAAGTTCAATTCTCAAGTTCAAATCTAATTTTGAGCTAAGCTAGAGAGAAACCATGCTCAATCAAGTACCACTCAGAAAGTTTCAAAATTGGGTGTATAATCATAAAGTATGTGCGTGTTGTTGCAATAACTCCCATGGCTGATGTTCAGATGCCTAAAGTGAAGTTAGGCTTTGAATAGTGGATTATTTAAATTGTTGGTATTGGGTTAATTTTATTCAAGATTGAATTGAGTTCGAAAGTAGATTCTATTAAGGGATCATGCTCGACAGAAGCTCAGTTGATTTTGACTCAATCTGAGATTATCAAACTGACTGAAATGAGATGGCATCTAGCTTGGTTTCAAATTAAGCTCAATTTAAAAGAAGAAGAAGAAGAAGAAGAATCAAGTTTGATCTCAAACTTAAGCTCAAAACTGATTCCACACTAAGTTTAATCAAATTAGGGCTTAATCAAGCTAAGCTCAGTTACAGCTCTAGATGAGCCCATTCCATCAACTTTCACAAATATTATGATACTTCTCCAATGATACAGTCTAGTGCTAGTCTGTAGGAAAGGCATTCATTGGCTAGCTCTTTTTTGTTATTTTCTTCTTAATTTGATCAGCTAGCAGCTTTCACCAATCCTTTCCTTGCTCTCAGCAAAGCTTCAAACAACCCATGACTGCCAACCAACTCTTGTTTTTTACCCTCCTTAATTTCTTCAAGAAATTTATAGGACATGTATCAGAAATACTTACATTGTACCAAGCCATTAATATGAAATTAATTTCATGCTTTTAGGTCCTTTCCATCCATAACCATTTTAACAATCTATAAATACAATAAAAGATTTTTCCTTCAGAGAGGAAAAAAAATATAAACAATTTTCACTTAAAATAATAATAAATAAAATGAACAAAAACAAAGTGCATCCAGGCAGCAAATGCATGTAAAGCTCAAAACATTTGATGAAATATGAGAAATTTACTCCTACAAAATGGCAAGCCAGCAGAACGAAAACCTTCAGGCATTGGAGTTGAATAACAAATTAAAGGGGGATATATTACCTGGAAAAGGACCATCAATATCACCACCATGATACCCAATGTCATCGCACCACCATAATAGAAAACCACTGACTCGCTCACAAAACGGGCCATCATCATCATAATCATCCCCAGAATCAAAAACACTAGTCGATGAAATAAAAACTCTGCAGAGAGACAAAGCATGTCCTAAAAAATCTGGCATATACCAAACGTGAAACTCATATTAGTATACGTCCATCCAAGAATGGTAAAAGAATACCTTCTTCAGTGGATATCTCGATTGTCCTTGATGGATCCGGCAGCATCCGTAAGTCCAAAATCCCGTATCCATACGGCGACATGGATTGAACCCATGAATTCTTGGAAAGCTTCTGCCACTCGCCAGGAGGGCACATCCCTACCCCAATTGACGCATTCCTACAAAAATTCAAAGAACCAAGAGACGAATTGAAGAAAAGAACGCATCAAAATAACACGACAAGGGCTAGGGTTTGTTCAATTACCGATGAAAGCAGAGCTCGATGGTCTGGATTCGGAAGAGGGCGTCTCCCTGGGCGACGGAGAGGTGAACCTTGAGCGAATGGGCGTACTTGCTCGGATGGCGGAGCCTCGAGACGCCGTGGATGTGGACCCGGTTGCAGGTCATGACGGAGCCGGGACGGGAGCCGGGGGAGCCCTCGACCGGCCGGCCAGAGGGGAGTTTAAGTTTCGAAGGATGGGAAACAACTGCATCCAAAGAACACGGATGAATTGGGAGCAGCGAGAGGGTGAGAGAGAGAGACAGAGAGAGTGAAAGGCGAGAACATTTTTCACCTGAGAGCTCGTCGGCGGAGGTCGAGAAGAAGAAGAAGGCCAGGAGGGGGATCGCGAGGCGGAGGCGGCGGGGGATCGGCATCGGAGATTGGTTGGCCGGGGGTTTAATTCTGGAGGAAGGAAATGGAGGGAAAGGGAACGAACGTTGCTTCAAAACGAGTCGATTTTAGTCGGCAAGCGGAGATGCAAGGAACCTGCTTGGTTGCTTCAATGCGATGAGGCGGTAGCGCAGGTCGGTTGCCTGCAGCTTTAAAACTTATAGCACTTGTCACGTGAAGATCTCGTGAGAGAACATATGACTTTTTTTTTTTATCTCCCAAAGGAAAAGTTTGGTTGACGAAAAATAGGGGAGGAAAGAGATATTTTCTAAAAAATAAAAAAAAAATTTGTTTAGTTGAAATTTTTAGAGAAAAAAGAATAAAAAAATTTATTTTTATGAGAAATCACTTCGTACATTTTATGAAAAATAAAAATCTATGAGAAAAATAAGTTTTGACACTTTCCATTCCTCATAAGTTTTGACACTTTCCATACAATGAAAAGTGATGGTACTTTTTTTTTCGAAAATATTTTTTTAAGATCTACGGCTAAAGTTTTACAAAATATCAATGAATGGTTATGATGAAATACTAAATGGTAATATAATATTATATTAATATTATCCTAATATTTATATAAATATAATATTAATATTATAATATTTATTATATTTTAAAATTTTTAATATTATACTAATAAAATATTTTTATTAATATTAATATAATACTTATATTAATATAATATTATATTTAATATTTATATTAATAAATTTATTATATTACAATATTAATATAATATTAATATATATTAGTATTATGTTAATATAATAAATTATTATGATCTAATATTATATTATAATATATTAATATTATATTTTATATTAATATAAATATCATATTAATATTTATATAAAGTTTAGGAGTAAAAATGTATGATCTTATATCTATTAAGGATATAATAGGTATTTTATATAGTTTTTTCAAGAAAATGGGTGTCCAACTAAATGTAAGCTACTATATAAATAGTCATTTTTTTATGATCAACCAAACATATGAAAATCCTATTCCCAGGAAGTAACTTCCCAAAAAGTTAGTTCTTGGGAAGAAAAATTTTTCCTACGAACCATAAGAGAGAGAAAGATAGATAGGTATGATACTAGATAAGCAAAGATGTTTCTTTCTTTAAAATAGTAATATTACTAGCATATAATTTGATTTGATTTAATTATTTTAAAAATTTTGAATTTTTTTGAAGTTTTTCATATTTGTCTTGAACTTCGATTCGTTACAATCTGATCTTGAAAATTTCAAAATATTTCAATTCCCCACCTGGCTGTTACTTCCATCTAACTACTACGATGAAAATAGTTGAATGTCGTCATGTGCTATCACGTGGTGTGTAAGATGATGTGGCAGAAACTGCTAACATGGTAGGTAACTTCTTTTCCTTTACATCCTTTCTTCGACTAGAATTTCAATTTTTTTTTTAATAATTTGGCTCCTTCTTGTCTGACAATTGGAGACAGCAAGCTTTTGTGTTTCATTTACATTTCCACGAGCTGCAGTAATTGGTCCGATCTCTTTTTTATTTCGATCACTAAGGTAAAATAATCGATTTGCATCCTCCATATATTTCTTTGATTTTCTTTTTTCTTTAGAACTATTAGTTTAATCAGATAGCATCACTCATCCAACTTGAGAAAGTGGTCCCAAGACTATACTGTCAATGTAGGTTTTCAGTTTTTAGTAGAATGTGGTTTTAAGATTCTATTATCATTTTATAGGATCTTGAAAATGATGTTATTTTAAGAAAAGTGGTTCTGAAGTATTTTTTTCTTTTCTAGACCTATGTGTAATACCCCAAAACCTAAACCAGCAAATAAAAAAGAAAATGGATGAAATAAGCCAGCACGTGCATTACACATGCTAGAATTACAGTGAGAAGTTGGGACATATGTGAGGAACTCACGAAGAAGTTCTTGTCCAATTGAAGTTTTTTTCCGACCAAAGTTCATAACCCACTCAAAAATCAAGTTTAGATCAATTTCTAATTCTTCCATAAAGGTTTATTTAAAGGCCTCAACATCCTTGATTCTTCCTCACTGAAGATTAGTTACTGTTCGCCATCTTTTTTCTCTATTTTCTTCTTGATATACCAGCAGTTTAATCTTGATTTGACTGTCGAAAGTCATATCTATACTCATCAAAGACTAAATAAATCCCTTCAATCATCTTCTCCTCAATCTTTTATAGTTCCTAAGCTTGAATTTTTGTCAAATTTTCTACCAAAAATTTTTGATTACCGATTTCCCCTATTTTCCATGCTTCATTTTTGATTTTTCGATGCCATTTGCTACGCTGGTCACCGAACCAAGGCCGATTGTCACCATCAGGGTCTGCTCCTCTGATCATGGGTGGTTGTCGGCTAGAAGAAGTCTCCTTGATACAGGAACAAGGAGAAGAAGAGTTCCCCTATTCCATTAAGGAAGAGAGAAAGAAGCAAAGAAAAAAAAGATAAAAAAGATAAAAAAAAAAAAAGAAAGATTTCTTCCTTCTCTCTCTCTCCTCTCCTTTCCTCTTTAGTCTTTTTCTCTCTCTACTTTCTCTCTAGATTATTTTTCTCTCTCTCTTTAGTATTTTTCTCTCTTTACCATGCTTGTTGTCTCTCTATTTGCTTAGGATTAGTGAAGCTAGAGGTCCTTCTCCCATGACTAATGTGATCTTACTATGAAACTCTAATCCATGAGGCACACCCAACTTTCGATTCAATCCTAAGTGAAATTTTGATTTGAATTTTGATTTGATTAATTAAGAATTAGAATAATGTAAGAATATAATTATGAATAATATATTCTGAAAGATTCTCTCAAGATTAGTCAATCTATTAATTCAGTGTTATGCCAACATGTAAGTAATGAATCATCTTTTTAAGATATTTTATAATTTATTTTGAAAGTAAATAATAAGTCTTTAAAATTATGCATGATTTATGAAACTATATTTTGAATAAAAAATTATTTTTAAAATATTATGATTTATTACTTTACTGTGAAATATGCATTTGGAAGTATGGTATATATATTATTTTGCAAAAATACTTTGATTCGCATCGGATTTGAGCTCTCAGTCTAATTATGTTCTGCATCATACCAATGAGGGTTATACATTGGTATTCTGGATTCTACTAATAGAGGTTATACATTGATATTCTGGATCCTGCCAATGAAGGTTATACATTGGTATTCTAGATACTGTCAATAGAGATTATATATTGGTACTTTGGATCCTACCAATGAGAGTTATGCATTAGCACTCTGATTGAGCTCATTATTTCTGTTCTGAACCCTGCCATAGAGATAAGTATGGTTGTAGTTAAGACTGTTGAGTTATATATATTTTATTTCGAATTGAATTTATAATTATGTATATATATGAGTATTTGAAAAGATCTGATTTGCATTAATTAGCATAGAATATATATTCTTATATTTATTTATATATTTATTTTCGAACATCATATCTTATGATAATATCTGATAGGTATGATAATTTATTTTAATTTGGTGGGTATCTGACCCGACCTAGAAGGGATAGGTTTTATCTGATCCGATTAGAAGGCAGGATGGGTATGGATTTTGAAAAAAATATTTGAAGCAGATTTAGATTGGATACACGTAATGGTATGCCTCGTCCCGATAATATCTTTTTATTTAAATAAATTTAAATCTATCTATCTATCTATCTATCTATCTCTCTCTCTCTCTCTCATTTACATCAAAATCTGCCCTCTCTCTCTCTCTCTCATTTACATCCCCCTACCTGATGACTGGCCACACCAACATCCAAGCAACTACTATGCTACTGCAGTGGCCCATGGGTTCCCACTCCCACCACCCGCTCTCTCTCTCTCTTACTTACATCAAAACCACCCCACCCCACCTGGTGACCTGGCCACTCCAAGTGGTGCTATGGAGGCCCAACAGTCGATGGGACCCACTCCCCTCACCCCTAGCAAAAGCCCGGCATATCCCCACCCACCACCCTTAGCAGTGGCGGTCTAGTAGCTAAGGTTCTGACAAAACTCTAGCCATCATCTAAGCTTCCTTATTCGGCCGCTTCAAGCCTCCCATGCGACTAAGACTCCTAAGGACCAAAAAAATAGAGGAAATACCAAGTAAAAGCATAAGAAAAATCAACTAAAACAAAGGAAAGATGGAATAAATTAAAAGGTAAGACATTTTCCCACATAGATTGATCTTTTTTTTCTTTTTTGCTTCTTTTCATTACATTCTCTTTTTTAGAGATCAATGAGGAAGGAGAGCACCTGAGGGAGATTGGAGGGGTTTTTATGTTCCAATTGGGGTTTTTCTCTTAAGCATATGGGATTTTGTGCTAGTCGTGGTAGTGTGAATTAGTCCCTTAAGTTTTTGAGAGCTTAATCTTGATGGGACCATGATATTTTGTAGGGTTTGGGGATGGCCGAATGGACGATGGGTGGCAGCGGGGATGGGGAACGGAGAAGGAGAGACCGATTCGGATATATCCAATTTGACCTGACCAATCCTTGGAGTCCAACCCAACCTAACCCAAGATGGATAACGGGTAAATATAGATATGATTTTTTTTCTAGTGGAACAGGTATGGATATCGATCGACCCGATCAATACCCAAACCATTTTCATCCCTAATATCTGAGATGTCTAGTTGAGATATTCATTACTTAATAGGCTATTGAGCTCATCATCTCTTTATTTATTTTTTAGATTTAGATAATTACGAATGTGGGCAATATTTAGGATAGAGTTTTTTTATAGAGGCGAGATTTGGCACTATGAACTTCATTAAACTTAGATCTATTTTTGTTATTTTTTTAGTAAAACTTTATTTGATGTAAGATATTTAAATTTGGATACCATTTGATTTAATTTATAAATTTAAATTTAAATTTTTAATATTTTTAATTGATTATACTACGTCGCATTGATATCTTTTTGAATTGTCTTACTTACTTGTGGAGAGAGTTTTTCATAAGTATGCGGTGATTGTCGTAACTCTTGACTCGTGTTCTTAAGTCGGAGGATTAATACTATGCAAGTGGAGTTAAATTATTCTTTTTGTTTGATTGTAGCCTAATTTTTTATGTGCTTTGAGATTATTACCTCTTATGTTATGTAGAATAGGCAGTCTCACTGTAGCTATACATCATGGTAGAAAATTTATGAACAAAGGTGGACACATTAACTATTTTAAAAAAAATATGATATTTTATGATATTCGAGGTATAGAAAACATATCTTGTAAGAAATTAATTGATATAGCAAAGGAACTATGCATGGATAAAGTCTTAAAATTATTCTGTAGGGTATCTATTCTGAATGATACTCAAAGAATGAGGATACTATTTGAAAATAGTCATCTTAAAGAGATGATAAAACTGGCATTGGATACAATGGAGTATTTAAATATTTATGTGGAACATGAGGAGATAGTTGATGAAGGTATCCATGTTGATAAAGCTATCAATATTTCAATCATTAAAACAACCAATATTCCAATCAGTCAAGTAGCCATTGCTATAGTTACTAAAGACAATGTACCAGTTAGTGAAATACTCAAAGAGAGAGGATAAAGAAGTATAGTAGAAAAATAGACTAAAAAGGGAGTTCAGAGTGAAGAACAGAAGCAAGTAGCTAGGGGATCCAAGTCTAAGTCTCAAAGAAAAAGAAAAAAGTAGGTAGTTGAGAGACCCAGGACTGGGGCTCAAAGCAAAGAAAAAAATGTAGTAATAGAGAGACCTATACTAGGGCTCAAAGAAAAAGAAAGAAGAACATAGGAAAGACATCTAAGGCTCAAAGGTGTGAAGCTTCTTTAGATGTTGACTATAGTTCAGATGATAATAGTGAACAAACAGGTAGTGAAGATAGTTTTTACACAAATATTGAGCCATTAACTAATAATGAAAAGCTGACAAATGCAAGAAGAATAGCTAAGGAAGTAAGAATTAAAATAAATGACATAATTCATAAGTTGCAGAGAGAGCAGCCACCACTTATTAGCTGAGAGATGCAAAAAAGAAATGGGCATATTTCAATCCAAAAATTGACACACGAGATATAAAGTTTTATAAAGGGATGATATTCAGTACAATTGAAGAGTTCAAAGATATGGTCAAGTACAGTATTGCTCAGAGATATGATCTATTATTTAGCAAGAATGAGGCTAATAAAGCTGAGGTTAAATATACTTTCAGTAACTGTCCTTTTAGATTATAGTGTTCATTTGAGAACACTATAAAAAAATTTCAAATTAAAACTTATGTAGGAGAGTATAAATGTGTAAGGACCTATAAGAATAGACAAATAATTACGAGATAGATTGTGATAGAATTTTTTGACAAGCTGAGATTATGTCCTACATATAAGCCAACAGACATGAAACATGATGTTGGGACAAAATATGAAGTTAATGGGATTGTTACCAAATGTTGGAGGGCAAGGCAAATGGTATTGAAGAAGATTAAAGGATCCCATTACAAGTACTATGTAAAGTTATATGATCATTATAAGGAGCTTAAAAGGAGCAACAAGAGGACCACGGTCATTTTGAAGATTAATAAGACTGATGATGGAGTCCACTTTCAGAGGTTGTATATAAGGTTTGAAGTACTTAGAAAGGGGTTCTTGGTAGCTTGCAAGCTTATTAGTGAGGTTGATGGATGTTTCCTAAAATAGTTTTGTGAAGGTGAATTGTTAGTTATAATTGATAGAGATGTCAATGATCAAATATTTTCAATTGCATGGACTTTGATTGAGATAGAATGTATAGATTCTTGATCTTGATTCATTAATCCTTTAGCTAAGGATTTACAATTTAGAGATGGATTGGGTTGGACATTTATCAATAATCAACAAAAGATAAAAGTTCACATTCTTTTCAAACTTCAACTTTTCTTATTTCAATGTCTAACTTTTATTCATGTTTCTAAGTGGGGTTTAGTTTAAGCAGTTGCTGATTTGCTGCCATGTGCAGAGCACAGACATTATGCAAGGCACATTTATAGAAATTGAAAAAAAAAGTGCATAAGGATGGGGTTATGAAATCTATCTTCTTTAGAGCATTAAAGTGCACCAGAGAAAGAGATTTTCTTAATGTATTGGATGAGATGAAATGATTATCTAAAGAGGCATAAAGAGACTTCACAGAGAGTAACTCAAAAAAATTTGTGAAGACTATTTTCGGTCCCTTTCCATAGTGTAATATGGTTGACAATAACATGGCAAAAATATTTAACTCATACATAATTAAGACAAGGGAGAAGCCAGTTAGTAATATGCTTGAAGATATAAAGAGGGTAATAATGGTAAGAATGGCAAAAAAAAAGAGAGGACATTGATAAGTGGCATGAAAGAATATGTCTTCAGATTCAAGAAAAGATAGAGAGAAATAAAGTTGAAAATAAATGGTGTGAAGTCATCTATAATGGAGATAGGAAGTATGAGATGACATGTACAAGGGATAGTCTTATAAAGTTTATTGGATAGGAGTTGTATTTACAATGCATGGAATTTGATAAGTATAATGTGCATTCATGCCATTTCTTTAATATGAAAAATGATACTGTTGAGGATTTGTTGCAGAGTGGTATACTAAAGATTCTTGGAGAAAGTGATATAAGTTTGTTCTATACCCTATAAATGAGAGAAATTTTGGCCTAAGACTGGTGCAGAGGTAGTCCTACCTCCACCTATGAGAAAATAATGCTAGGTAGACCCAAAAAAAGTAGAACAAAGGACTTACATGAGGAGTTTAAGAACCCTCATAAGCTTTAAAGAGCAAGAAGCCATATGACCTGTCAAATATGTTTTCAGAGAGGTTATAACAAGCAAGGATGTCTTAAGAGAAGTGAGGCATCATCAAGTGTTCTAACTCATGGTGTAACAGCAAAGAGATCAAAGGGCAAACCAAAGAAAATTTAGATTGTTTTGCTCTAACTAATCAATATTCAAACTTATTATTTAACTTAATGTTAGATTCTGGTTCTCTTTTGTTAATTAAGAATTAGTAACAACTTGTCTTCCTTTGATGCTAGGTTACATGTCCTACAATAAGTCGAGCAAAACTATCTTTAAAGAGAAAGACTATAAGCAATAAGCAGCAGTATTCCCAATTGCAAGGCTCCATAAAAACTAGTAAATGGCCAAGGCAAAAAAGATTACCAAAGGGTTGTGGGCTCTATGTGTCTCCTAGTATTAAAGAAAAAAATTATCTGGTAAACTGAGTTTAGCTTTGTTCTAACTATAGCCTAAATATACTAACTTGTTTGCATATTTTCGTAGGGTTCAGGGAGGGTTAGGTATACTAGTGAGAAAGCTGGAAGGCATATTGTAAGGGGTCTAGTACAAGCATATTTAGATGTCAGGAGGAACATTACTATATCAGGATCTTGTCAGCTTACTTTCTCTCAGCCAGACATGGAAGGAAGCAGTGCTGGGAGGACCAACCTTGGGTGGTTGTGCCTTTCAAATGGTCTCAGGAGGCAAATTGTGTGACATTCATAGCTTTTAATATCAGTGGATAGCATATTATCTGTGGTTGTTAAGTCCTTATGTGTTGTCTATAAATCAATACCTTAAATTTTATCTATGGACCAATGTCCTATGTGATGTAACCTTATTTTATTTGTGGATCAATGTTCTATGAGATATTTATTTTGTAATATGATATACAGTTGGTTGCAACTTATTTTATAAGTGAATGAAATAATGTCCTAAAGTCTCAACTTATTTGTGTCAAAAGAATATTTTATAAAGAATGTTGGTGGTAATTTATGGTTGAATATTTGTGACCTAATGCAATATTATAAAGAATGCTTGTTCTTATAATTTATACCCTAGTTGAATGTTTTAGCAGAATTGGTACCAGTGTCTCACAATCTTAGCTTATTTGTATCATAAGAATGTGTTATAAAGAATATTTGTTGTACCTTATTGATTCAATATTTGTGCCCTGGTTTAATGTTATAAAGAATATTTGTTATTTGAATTTATACCTTGGTTCTATGTTTTGAGTTGAATTGGTACCAATGTTTCAATGTTCCCGCTAAATTTGTGCTCTGGTTCAAAGTTTCAGCTGAAACTTTTCAAAGCTATTAAATAGAGCTATGAAATTGAGCTAATTTAATATATTTTAAAGCTATGAAACATAGCTCAATTTCAATATTTCGGAACTAGGGTCAAGTTTTGAATGTCCAGTGATATGCTATGGTGCTCAGTCTTAAAGTTTCAAAGCTTTAAAATTGGGCTCAATCTCAATATACCAAAAGCACCAAAATTGAGCTTTGAAATTGAGCTCACTCTCTTAAAATGTCTTAGTTTCAATATTTCAAAGCTCTAAAACTAGGCTTAAGGTTTCAATGTTCCAGTGCTTTCAAGAACCCTCTGTTCAGTTTTAATGTTTCAAAGCTCTAAAATTAGGCTCAAGGTTTTAACGGTCCAGTGCTTTCAAGAGCCCTCTTTTAAATTTTCATGTTTCAAATCTCTAAGACCAAGCTCCATGTTTCAATGTTCTAGTGCTTCAGAGCTTCTTTGAAGATTTCAAAGCTCTTCAAGTTCAGCCCAACATTAGAGTTTTTTTAAAGTTTCAGTTAAACTTATGCTCTCAATCAAAGTATGACTAAAGTTTCAAAACTTGATTTTCATGTTCTAGTGCTCTGAAATTAAGCTCAATTTCAATGTTTTAGAGATATGAAATTGAGCTCAATTTCACTGCATATCTGTTTCCTATGAATTGATGCAGCTTGTTCCTCGTCCATGTCTCAAGGCTTAGCTTCAAACTTTCTTTAGTCCATGTTTCAGTGTTGGGTTTCATATACAACTTTTGCCCAACATTGAAACTCCCTTTAAGGTTTCGAAGCACTTTAGGTTCAGCCTAACATTAGAGCCTCTTCAAAGATTTAGCTGAACTTATGCTCTGGGCTTAAGTATCGATAAAGTTTCAGAGCTCGATTTTGCAATTATGAAACTTCTTTTAGCCATTCTTCATAGCTCAATTTCAACTTTGAATTAATTTCTAAATTATTTTTTTCTTAAAATCTATGATGCTATTTGCTAATAATATTCCATGACTAAAGACACCTTTAATAGATTTACCAAAAATTATTGATGAAATTATCAATTGTATGAACCATCTTTTAGCACCAACTACTGTTAACAACCTTGCATTCAACATCTGAATACCAATCATACATAATTATTACATAAAGCATAAAATATATTTCAAAGCTGATTAGAAAGATGATATCATTGATTACAAAGCTGACTACAAAATATTTATTACATACATAACTTTCAAAATTATATCTATTTTTCAATCAAAAAAAAAATATAACTGCTAACATAGCTTATGAAACCATTATTGCAATCAAATAAAACTACTCTCTTGTGGTATATTTTGCAAGCTCCCTCCTCAATCCAACACATTCAACCTTCACCTTTATTACTTTCATTTTTATATCAAAAGCCTTTCTTTTTAAGATATCTGTCTCTTCTAACAAGTCGATTGCCTCTCTTTTCAACTCTAACACATGTTCTTTCAAATTTGAACTTTCTTCTATGTTGGGTATAAAATCCCCTCCCCCAGCCGAAGTTCGTGACAGGAGTGACCCTCCAGAGATTCTACCGACTTCCGACCTTCGGTGATATCTTTCTGAACCTCTCCGACGGCCGAGCCTCCGCAACATTCCCAAGTTCTGCCGACGGATAAACCCCCACCAGCGTCGACCGGATTCTTCACGACGGACGGACTCCACCCAAGTTTCCACCTGCTAGACTTCATCCGGACTCCTACGGGAGCCGGACTTCGTCCCCGACTTTGACTGCAGGTAGACTTCATCCGGACTCCTACAGGAGCCGGACTTCATCCCCGACTTCGACTGCAGGTAGACTTCATCCGGACTCCTACGGGAGCCAGACTTCATCTCCGACTTCGACTGCAAGTAGACTTCATCCGGGCTCCCACGGGAGTCGGACTTCGTCCCCGACTTTGACTGCAAGGAGACTTCATCCAGACTCCTATGGGAGCCGGACTTCGTCCCCGACTTCGACTGCAGGTAGACTTCATCCGGACTCCTACGGGAGCCGGACTTCATCCCCGACTTCGACTGCAGATAGACTTCATCCAGACTCCTACAGGAGCCGAACTTCATCCCCGACTCCAACCGCAGGAAGACTTCGTCCGGACTCCTACGGGAGCCGGACTTCATCCCCGACTCCAACTGCAGGAAGACTTCAGCCGGACTCTTATGGGAGCCGAACTTCGTCCCCGACTCCAACTGTAGGAAGACTTCGTTCGGACTCCTACGAGAGCCGGACTTCGTCTCCAACTTCAACTCTAGGAAGACTTCGTCCGGACTCCTACGGGAGTCGGACTTCATCCCCGACTCCAACTGTAGGAAGACTTTGTCCGGACTCCTACGGGAGCCAGACTTCATCCCCGACTCCAACTGCAGGAAGACTTCGTCCGGACTCCTACGGGAGCCGGACTTCGTCCCTGACTCCAACCGTAGGAAGACTTCGTCCGGACTCCTACGGGAGCCGGACTTCATCCCCGACTCCAATTGCAGGAAGACTTCGTCCGGACTCCTACGGGAGCCGGACTTTGTCCCCGACTCCAACCACAGGAAGACTTCGTCCGGACTCCTACGGGAGCTGGACTTCGTCTCCGACTCCAATCGCAGGAAGACTTCATCCGGACTCCTATGGGAGCCAGACTTCATCCCCGACTCCAACCGCAGGAAGACTTCGTCCGGACTCCTACGGGAGCCGGACTTCATCCCCGACTCCAACTGCAGGAAGACTTCGTCCGGACTCCTACGGGAGTCGGACTTCATTCCCGACTCCAACCGCAGGAAGACTTCGTCCGGACTCCTACAGGAGCCAGACTTCATCCCCAACTCCAACTGTAGGAAGACTTTGTCTGGACTCCTATGGGAGCCGAACTTCGCCCCCGACTCCAACCGCAGAAAGACTTCGTCCGGACTTCTACGGGAGCCGGACTTCGTCCCCGACTCCAACTGCAGGAAGACTTCGTCCGGACTCCTACGGGAGCCGGACTTCGTCCCCGACTCCAACCGCAGGAAGACTTCGTCCGGACTCCTATGGGAGCCGGACTTCGTCCCCGACTTCAACTGCAGGAAGAATTCGTCCGGACTCCTACGGGATCCGGACTTCATCCCCGACTCCAACCGCAGCTCCTACGGGAGCTGGACTTCGTCCCCGACTCCAACTGCAGGAAGACTTCGTCCGGACTCCTATGGGAGCCGGACTTCATCCCCGACTCCAACCACAGAAAGACTTCGTCTGGACTCCTACGGGAGTCGAACTTCATCCCCGACACCAACCGTAGGAAGACTTCGTCCAGACTCCTACGGGAGCCGGACTTCGTCCCCGACTCCAACTGCGGGAAGACTTCGTCCGGACTCCTATGGGAGCCGGACTTCATCCCCGACTCCAACCGCAGGAAGACTTCGTCTGGACTCCTACGGGAGCCGGACTTCATCCCTGACTCCAATCGCAGGAAGATTTCGTCCGGACTCCTACGGGAGCCAGACTTCGTCTCCGACTCCAACTGCAGGAAGACTTCGCCCGGACTCCTACGGGAGCCGGACTTCATCCCCGACTCCAACCGCAGGAAGACTTCATCCAGACTCCTACGGGAGCCGGACTTCATCCCCGACTCCAACCGTAGGAAGACTTCGTCCGGACTCCTACAGGAGCCGGACTTCGTCCCCGACTCCAACTGTAGGAAGACTTCATCCGGACTCCTACTGGAGCTGGACTTCATCCCCGACTCCAACTGCAGGAAGACTTCATCCGGACTCCTACGGGAGCCGGACTTCATCCCCGACTCCAGCCGCAGGAAGACTTCATCCGAACTCCTAAGGGAGCCGAACTTCGCCTCCGACTCCAACTGCAGGAAGACTTCATCTGGACTCCTACGGGAGCCGGACTTCGACCCGACTCCAACTGTAGGAAGACTTCATCCGAACTCTTACAGAAGCCAGACTTCGTCCCCGTCTTCAATTGCAGGAAGACTTCGTCCGGACTCCTACGGGAGCCAGACTTCATCCCCGACTCCAACTGCAGGAAGACTTCGTCTGGACTCCTACGGGAGTCGGACTTCGTCCCTGACTCCGACTGCAGGAAGACTTCATTCGGACTCCTACGGGAGCCGGACTTCGTCCCCGACTCCGGCTGCAGGAAGTCTTCATCCGGACTCCTACGGAAGCCGAACTTCCATCCAAAACTTCTGTTGCAGGTAGATCTCTACCGAACTCCTGCAAAGGTCAGACTTCGAATTTCTACCGCAAGCGATCTACCCCGAGCTTCTGCTACAAGCGGTCTACTTCAAATTTCTACTACGAGTGATCCGCACCGGATTTTCTCTGTAAGCCTTCGCCTGAGCTCCCATTGTGGATGCATTCCTTCCAGATCTCTATTGCAGGCAGGCCTCAGTCGAGTTTCCTCGATAAATGATCCCCATCCGGGTTTCTACAGAGATCGGACTCCGACCAAACTCCTGCAGTGGATAGACTTCGGACGAACTCCTACGGCACACGAATTCCAACAGCTAGACCCCTCCAGCGGATGGCCCTCGCCTATAGTATTAAATCCCAACAGCACCCAACGATAGAAGGCTCGCCAGCAACATCCGAGCTCCTCTCAGATGGACAGCTATCCCTTTCCACCAGACGCTTCAACCGAGCTTCGACCGACAGGTCTGGACTCTCTGACAGGCCACAGTAATGGCCACAACTCTGCTCCACTTCCTGCGACGGATATCGTACGGCTCCACCACTCCCTGGCAGGCCACAGTAATGGCCACGACTCTGCTCCACTTCCTGCGATGGATTCCGTGCAGCTCCTCCCCTCTCTGGCAAGTCGCGACAATGGATGCCGCTCCACTCCCCGCGACAGGTTCTGCATGGCAGGCCACGGTGATGGCCACGATTTCACTCCACTACTCTTCGTAACAAACTCCTCCTGGCCCCGAGCGGCCCACTGCCAGATGGTTACAAACGTCGCTATCAGTCTGTTGCACCCTCCGCCTATAAAAGGGGGACCCCATATACGTTATTCTCTAAGCTCTAATTTCTATCTCAAAACTCTGCTAAAATTTTTGTTCGAGCACTCCATTTTTGTTGAGGCAGAGAACTAACTTGAGCATCGAAGGGTCTTGTCAGAGCACCCCCAACTCCGATTTAGACTTCCTTTGCAGGTCCCGACGGCGACCGCGACTCCCTCGACTCCAGCTTCTCCGATGCAGGTGGATTTTTGCACCAACATGATTGGTGCTAAAGGAAGGGGCTGTGTCTTCGCAATACCCTTGTTCTTAAAGGAGCGCTCAACGGAACCACCTCCGGTCATCTTCTCCGATATCCCCTTCTCCTTCCTCCGCTAGATCTTCACCCGATGCCTCCCCGCAAAGCATCCACTCGACGATCTACGGCCTCCGCAGTCAGATCTCAGGCCCCGGCCTCACCTTCAATTTTTCAAGCTCCTCCTCCTCCTCCGGCAATGATGGTTGGCGCGGAGCAATTCGACTTACTGGTTCAGCAGGTCAGAGGCCTCACTGAAGCGGTGCAGGCCATACAGCAGCAGCAGCAGCCGCAGGCATCAGTACAACTGGAGAGAACGTCGTCGGAAGTCCAAAATCCGGCGGTAGGATGGGCCACTTGGGCCAGTCGCACCGTCTTTCTCGGAAAGACGAATCCGAGGGTGGAGAGCCCTCAGTCAGATCACGATTCTACTCCTGGAAGGTCTCTACCTCCATTCTGTCAGAAGACCCTTGAGACCCGCATTCGAGAAGATTTTCTGGATCGGAGGCTCCAGGAGATGAACCGGTGGATCGAAGAACTCCGCCACGCTCCCCCCGCTTATGGTGAGGATATTTATACTAACCCTCCCTTTTCTCAAATGATCATGCAGGAACCGATCCCGCCAAACTTCAAACTCCCTCAATTTGAAAGCTACAACGGGACTTCGGACCCAGTTGACCATCTGGAGGCTTTTCGGATAATGATGCTGCTTCATGGCGCACCAGATGCCATCCTATGCCGAGCTTTTCCATCCACCTTGAAGGGAGCGGTGAAAAACTGGTACTCGGCACTGAAGTCGGGTACCATCTTTTTTTTTGATCAGATGAGCTACCAGTTTGCGGCTCATTTTGTTAGCAGCCGACGTTCCCGAAAGGGTTCGGAGTCCCTCATCAACATCAAGCAAAGGGAGGGGGAGTCCATTCGAGCTTACGTCAACCGTTTCAATGTTGCCGTGTTGGAGGTCCGGAACTTGGACCAATCGATCGCGATGGCTGCTCTGAAAGGCGGCCTTCAGAAGAACGACCTTCTATTCTCCCTGGAAAAGAAGTACCTCAAGAATTTTGCTGATCTGTTGGCTCGGGCCGAAGGATACGCCCGAGCAGAAGAAGCCTTCAAAATGAAGGATGAGGAGACCGCGAGAGAGCGGCAGGTGGGAGACTCGAGTAAGCCCGCAGTCGAAAAAGGGCCGAGAGAAGCTCGGCTACGTTCTCGAACTCCTTCCGGGTACAAGCGCGCCCAGACTCCTCCCCGAGCACGCAGACAAAGAAGCCCGGAGCGCCAGGTTCGGCGGGGCTCTCCCCCAGGAAGATTCCGCAGCTATGCCCCCCTCAACACATCGAAAACCCAGGTACTGATGGAAGTCAGAGAGCAGCTCCCAAGGCTAGAAAAGAGGTGCACGCACTCCGAGAAGTACAATCCTAATAAGTTCTACCTCTACCATCGCGACCACGACCATAACACGGAGGAATGCATTCAGCTCCAAGACGAGATCGAGGAGCTCATCAGATGAGGTCGGCTCGACAGGTTCATTCGATGTCGGCCTGAGGGTAGAGAGGATCGACCAAGGGCCCTGCCGCAGCCTGAGCCACCGAGGAGGGAAGAGCAGCTCGGAGATCAGCCTCCGATCGGGATCATCAACTCTGTCTCTGGAGGACCTTGACAGGAAGCAGACCTTCTACAGTCCTGGGATTTGAAAAATTTATAAATGTATTACGAACGACCCCACTTTAAATCAAGATTCCCTTCAGATTTGCACATCTTTCCCTTTTTGGCATGGACTTGTAACGACAGGGGATGACCCTTTCGGACAATGAAAACAAACCCTAATGTGGGCAAAGTTGAAAATCTGATTATTTGTAAATCGGATGGGGGAGAGGCCATACAGCGCCCATATGCGCCCCCACAGCCATGTTAGGGATAGGAGGAGAATCTCGCCCTAACACGAGCAAGGTCGAAAGTCCGGTTATTTGTAGATCAGATGGAGGGAGAGGCCATACAGTACCCATATGCGCCCCCACAGTCATGTTAGGGACAGGAGGAGAACCTCGCCCTAACATGAGCAAGGTCAAAGGCCCGGTTATTTGCAGACCGGAGGGAGGAGAGGCCATACAGCGCCCATATGCGCCCCACAGCCATGTTAGGAACAGGAGGAGAACCTCGCCCTAACATGAGCAAGGTTGAAGGCCCGGTTATTTGCAGACCGGAGGGAGGGAGAGGCCATACAGCGCCCATATGCGCCCCCACGGTCATGTTGGGGACAGGAGGAGAACCTCGCCCTAACATGAGCAAGGTCGAAGGCCCGGTTATTTGTAGACCGGATGGGGGGAGAGGCCATGCAGCGCCCATATGTGCCCCCGCAGCCCGGTTAGGAATGGAAGGAGAACCTCGTCCAAACCTGAGCTGAAACTGATTACATCAAAAATAGGGGAAGAACCTCATCCTGACACCAGTTAAGGTCCGGCCATCCGAGACCCGATAAGAAAGAAGAAAACCTCCTCAGCGGCCCTTCTACACTACCGCGACTCCGTGAAAAGCTAGAGAGAACCCTTGCCTAAAAGTAGGAGAGAAATGTGAAGGAACAGCGGCGGGCTACCCCAGCGAAAAATGGAGGCCAAACTACACTAAAAACACAAAGGATCTCGTCTCCATGAAGAAGGACGAAAAGAAAGTAAGATCTACGGTCACGAACAAAAAGGCGAATCAACACGCAATGGCTAGGAACCTCCAAACGGTGTCGACACCGAACCAATCAAAAACACAAGAAACTCGATAATGACAACCTAATACAAAGATGAACAAGGAACATTCGAACAACATTGACATCACACGGGACAAAAATGAAAAAAGTCCGATGCACGATAATTCAACACGATGCATGGGTAAGGTAACAAAGACCTTCTTTTCATTTCATTAGCAAAGTGTGCGTTACAGAGCCCGAAAGGTCGAAAAAAAAAAACAACAACAAACAAACAGACGGCAAAAGAAGACACATAGAAAGACAAAAGGTAAAAGAGCCCTAAGGGGGCCCGGCTTCCTCCGACTTCGAACTTTCAGCTTCAATCCTCATTAGGGAGCACTTTAAGCTCTCGACTTCTTCTTCCAATTCTTTCTCTCTCATTAGCATCTCCACATACTTTCGATGAAGCCGCTGGCTTTCGTTCTCCGCCTTTCTCTCTCAGGACCTCGGATTCTACCTCCGTATCCTTGACTGTCTGCTGCTCGTATACCAGCTAGATCTTCAATTGCTGCAGCTCAGCCTTTCCCTCTCCGAGGGCGACAGATAGCTCTTCTACAGTCTCTCTCAGGGATTAGAGTTCGTTGGGATCCCGAACGGGAGCAAACAGGGCTCCTTCAGATAACTGCCTTTGAAGGCGGGCAACCTCGTCGGTCGCCATCCTGAGCTTCCCCCTGTAGTCGTCCACCTGCTTGTACCAGCCGGCCCGGTACGCATTATAGTTCGCCTCGACCTCCTGGAGCTGTTGCTGAAGGTCGGAGACCTTCTTCAACCATTCTCGATCGCAGTCGGCCCGAGTCGAAAGTCAGGACGAGCTTCCTTCCAGCTGGTCGATCATCTCCTGTGTGGCCGATAGCTCCACTCTGAGAGAGCTGATCTTGGAAGCTTGAGCCCAAGACCGGTCGCTGGCGCGCTTCTTATGCTCCTCGAGCTCCTTCTCGAAGTTCGCTTTCCTCTGACTGTACTCCATGATCTCCTTCACGTGGAGGTTCTGAAAGTGGGTGGCCTCCGCGGTCGCCTCAGAGTGGCTCTCCCTCAACCTGCGAAGTTCGCCATCCATCTCCTTTGACCTTTTTGTTAAATGATGAACTTTCTTCTTCAGACGTTGGATCATGGACTTCAGCAAAATTCTCTGTGGCAAGGGAAGCGCTTCGGCAGGACACTGCCATCGGGAGACAAAAGCGTCAAGACGCGTCTCATTGCAGAAAGAAAAAAAAAGAGGGAGAAGAGTGGAGAAGCCCTCCATAAGGAGAAACCCAATTTTATTGATTGAATATTTCTTAAAGACAAAAGGGAAAAGAAAAATTGTAATAAAAAAAAAATACAAAGTCAGAGGTCTCAGACCTCTGAAATAGGAGTCGGGGAGCTCGGTGTTCTTGGAAGGGGGGCTGCGGTGGCAGTGGCAGTGGGAGAGGGTCCGGCTTCGTCTTCAGATGCCTCGTCTAAGAAGCTGAGGTCGAGCTCGAGAAATTTCTTGACCACCTTCTCTTGATAGAGCTCGAATCCTTTGATGAATGCTTCTTGGCCGAACTTGACGTTCAGGTCCCTCATCTCCGTAGAGGTCTTGAACTCCTCCACTACTAGGATCCTGACCTCCGAGATCAGAACCGAAATCTACTCCATCAAATTTGTGACCTCGACCTCTGCCTTCTTCACCATCTCCTCCGAGGCCTGCTTTTCTTTCTCAAGGGCCTCTTGGAGGTTGGCTACCTCGGCAGCCTTTTCTTTGAGGCAGACGGCTTCGGCCCGGCAACCCTCCTCCGCCTGGATGGCATCCCTCCTCGCCCGATTCGTCGCTTTGATGTTGGCAAGGAGCTGGTGCCCGATCTGCAAGGACGGCTAGGAGATCAGAACGAAAGTTGAGAAGCTAATTAAATGAAGATGCGAGGAGAAGGAGGAAAGTGAATCTGTTTACCTCGAGAAAGGACCCTAGAGAGTCCCAAACCCATTGTTCGGGATCGGCGCGAACGATCCTCTGGACGACTTCGGGCAGGACGCAGCTATCGACCAGTCGCTTTATTAGGTCTCTGTCATTAAAGGGATTCTCCCCTGGCTCTTCTTCAGAACCGTGGGACTCTTCGATGGCGGCTCGACGGTTACTCACCTTGCGGGCCACCGTCTTCCTTCTCCTCCCCCTCTCAACCCCCGGCACCTCCTCGAAGTGGGCCCCTGAGGCGGGAACCTCAGCGGGAGAACTCCTTGAAGAGGCCCGGGGAGTCGGAGGCTCAGCGTCTGAAGGAACGTCGACCGCGAGGGCCGCCTGGGCAGGCGTGGCCGAGCTCGTCTCTTATGTTCTGGCCTTCTTTGCCCATCCGGAGGCCGCGGTGCCTTTTCTTTTGTGAGCCTTGAGGCCCTTGGCGAGCATCCATGCTGCTTCGGCATCCATTCCTAAAAAAAAAAAAAAGGGAAGAAGAGCAAGAGAAAAGAAGAGGAAAGGAAAGATGAGATACTCACAGGATCCAGGGGGCTCAGGCCGATGTTGAACAAAAACTGCTCCTTCAGAAGGTTGGGAAGGGAAGGAGTTGAGTAACTAAGAAGCTTCCGGGCGGCCTGAAGGTCGTCCTCCCCCAGGCTAGGAGCCCAGCGGACAGAGTCCCTTAGGGAGCCCCAAGGGGGCAATCCCAGCCTCAAGGTCGGGCATTAGACGAAGAGGTACTTCCCCTTCCAGTTGTGGATTGAAGAGGAAGCACCTTTCAGCAACCCCTTCTTGCTAAACTGGGGGGAGAAATACCACCAGTCCTTCGTCGAGGGGTGGTGCTTGAAGGTGTAAAAATACCTAAACAAAGAAAGAGATGGCTGAACTTCGACTATGTGGCAAAGGGAGAGGAATCCTATAAAAAATCAAAAGGAATTCGGTGCGACCGAAGCTAAAGAAATGTCTAAAAAATGGAAAAGAACGACGACGAAGGGTGGGAGCGGAAGCCGGAGCCCAGCACGGAAGGCCTCCTGGGACAGGCAGAAACGGCCAGGTGGGGGGGTGCTAGCCTGATCGGCGGAACCAGGAAGCTTCAGATCATACTCTGGAGGAACTCCATACTGAACCCTTATCAGTAAAAGTTCATCCGGAGTCAGAGAATGGGGGATGGCGCTCGGCGCAAAAATCAAGTGAGGCCCAGCCCTAGATGTGGGTTTGTCTACAGTATGAGGGTTCTGGGGGGCTGAGACGGACGAACTCCTGGAACCACTAGAGGCGGAGGTGCCAGAAGATATTTCAAACAAGGACCCTAAAAATCCTGGAGAAATCAGGCGGAATAAGAGGCGAAAGGTTTGCGGAGACCAAACCAGAGGAATGCGGCAGAAGAAAAATGAAGGAGAAGGGGCACCTAGATGGCAAGAAAAGGAACGAAAGTTTCGGGACTAATCTAAGTCGCTCCGAAGGATGCAGAGGTGCGAGGACAGGGATGACTCGAAGAACGCTTAGGGCCAAGGCGGACGCCAAGGAGGGTCAGAGCTCTCGGAGAGAAGGCAGACACCGACAGAACTTTCAGGCAGAATGAGACTCCTAAAGGCGGAAAGGTGAGTTTAAATAGATCCTGGGATCCGGTGCTATAATGATCGCGGATCTCCCCAGGCCGACCCACGCTCGCCACGTGTCCCACTCGTCATAGCAGGTGGCTAAAAGCGACTGACAGCTGACAAAGCCATTACTGCACTGTACCTGGGTCAGCACTCCAGCGGAAATTTCGAAAGGTCCCTTCGGATCATCCCGATTTGAAAAGACTCCAACACGCACGCATTAAATACCAGAATATCTGAGGGTGATCGTGCACAGGATTCAAGAGGACAACTTCGACTGTGGAAATTTCTCTATACTTCCTTCATTCGAAACTCGAACTCGAAAGTAGGAAGACTGATGTTGGGTATAAAATCTCCTCCCCCAGTCGAAGTTCGTGACAGGAGTGACCCTCCAGAGATTCTACCGACTTCCGACCTTCGGCGACATCTTTCCGAACCTCTCCGACGGCTGAGCTTCTACAACATTCTCAAGTTCTGCCGACAGATAAACCCCCACCAGCGTCGATCGGATTCTTCACGACGGACGGACTCCACCCAAGTTTCCACCTGCTAGACTTCATCCGGACTCCTGCGGGAGCCGGACTTCGTCCCCGACTTCGACTGCAGGTAGACTTCATCCGGACTCCCACGGGAGCCGGACTTCATCCCCGACTTCGACTGCAGGTAGACTTCATCGGGACTCCTACGGGAGCCGGACTTCGTCCCCGACTTCGACTGCAGGTAGACTTCATCCGGACTCCTACGGGAGCCGGACTTCATCCCCGACTTTGACTGCAGATAGACTTCATCCGGACTCCTACGGGAGCCGGACTTCGTCCCCGACTTCGACTACAAGTAGACTTCATCCGGACTCCTACGGGAGCCAGACTTCGTCCTCGACTCCAACCGCAGGAAGACTTCATCCGGACTCCTATGGGAGTCAGACTTCATCCCCGACTCCAACTACAGGAAGACTTCGTTCGGACTCCTACGGGAGTCGAACTTCGTCCCCGACTCCAACCGCAGGAAGACTTCGTCCGGACTCCTATGGGAGCCGAACTTCATCCCCGACTCCAACTGCAGGAAGACTTCATCCGGACTCCTACGGGAGTCGGACTTCATCTCTGACTCCAACCGCAGGAAGACTTCGTCCGGTCTCCTACGGGAGCCAGACTTCGTCCCCGACTCCAACCGCAAGAAGACTTCGTCCGGACTTCTACGGGAGCCAGACTTCATCCCCGACTCCAACCGTAGGAAGACTTCATCTGGACTCCTACGGGAGTCGGACTTCGTCCCCGACTCCAACTGCAGGAAGACTTCGTCCAGACTCCTACAGGAGCCGGACTTCGTCCCCGACTCCAACCGCAGGAAGACTTCGTCCGGACTCCTACGGGAGCCAGACTTCGTCTCCGACTCCAACTGCAGGAAGATTTCGTCCGGACTCCTACGGGAGCCGGACTTCATCCCCAACTCCAATCGCAGGAAGACTTCGTCCGGACTCCTACGGGAGCCGGACTTCGTCCCTGACTCCTATCACAGGAAGACTTCATCCGGACTCCTACGGGAGTCGGACTTCATCCCCGACTCCAACCGTAGGAAGACTTCGTCCGGACTCCTACGGGAGCCAGACTTCATCCCTGACTCCAACCGCAGGAGGACTTCGTCCGGACTCCTACGGGAGCCGGACTTCATCCCCGACTCCAACCGCAGGAAGACTTCGTCCGGACTCCTACGGGAGCCGGACTTCATCCCCGACTCCAACCATAGGAAGACTTCGTCCGGACTCCTACAGGAGCCAAACTTCATCCCCGACTCCAACTGCAGGAAGACTTCGTCCAGACTCCTACGGGAGCCGGACTTCATCCCCGACTCCAACCGCAGGAAGACTTCGTCCGGACTCCTACGGGAGCCGGACTTCATCCCCGACTCCAACTGTAGGAAGACTTCATCCGGACTCCTACGGGAGCCAGATTTCGTCCCCGACTCCAACCGCAGGAAGACTTTGTCCAGACTTCGTCCCCGACTCCAACCGCAGGAAGACTTCATCCGAACTCCTATGGGAGCCGAACTTCATCCCTGACTCTAACCGTAGGAAGACTTCGTCCGGACTCCTACGGGAGCCAGACTTCATCCCCGACTCTAATCGTAGGAAGACTTTGTCCGGACTCCTACGGGAGCCGGACTTCGTCCCCGACTCCAACTGCAGGAAGACTTCGTCCAGACTACTACGGGAGCCGGACTTCATCCCCGACTCCAACTACAGGAAGACTTCATCCGAACTCCTACGGGAGCCAGATTTCATCCCCGACTCCAACTGCAGGAAGACTTCATCCGGACTCCTACGGGAGCCGGACTTCATCCCCGACTCCAACCACAGGAAGACTTCGTCCGGACTCTTACGGGAGCCAGACTTCGTCCCCGACTCCAACTGCAGGAAGACTTCATCCGGACTCCTACGGGAGCCAGACTTCATCCCCGATTCCAACTACAGGAAGACTTCATCCGGACTCCTACGGGAGTCGGACTTCGTCCCTGGCTCCAACTGTAGGAAGACTTCGTCCGGACTTCTACGGGAGCCAGACTTCATCCCCGACTCCAACTGCAGGAAGACTTCGTCCAGACTCCTACGGGAGCCGGACTTCATCCCCGACTCCGACTGTAGGAAGATTTCGTCCGGACTCCTATGGGAGTCGGACTTCGTCCCTGACTCCGGCTGCAGGAAGTCTTCATCCGGACTCCTACGGAAGCCGAACTTCCACCTAGAACTCCTGTTGCAGGTAGATCTCTTCTGAACTCCTGCAAAGGCCGGACTTCGAATTTCTACTGCAAGCGATCTACCCCGAGCTTCTGCTACAAGCGGTCTACTTCAAATTTCTATTACGAGTGGTCCACGCCAGATTTTCACTGTAAGCCTTCGCCCAAGCTCTCATTGTGGATGCATTCCTTTCGGATCTCTATTGCAGGCAGGCCTCGATCGAGTTCTCTCGACAAATGATCCCCATCCGGGTTTCTACGAAGATCGGACTCTGACCGAACTCCTGCAGTGGATAGACTTTGGATGAACTCCTACGGCACACAGATTCCAGTAGCTGGACCCCTCTAGCGGATGGCCCTCGCCTATAGTATTAACGCCCAACAGCACCCAACGATAGAATGCTCGCCAGCAACATTCGAGCTCCTCTCAAATGGACAGCTACCTCTCTCCACCAAACACTTCAACCGAGCTTCGACCGACAGGCCTGGACTCCCTGACAGGGCACAGTAATGGCCATAACTCTGCTCCACTTCCTGCGATGGATACCGCACGGCTCCACCACTCCCTGGCAGGCCACAGTAATGGCCATGACTCTGCTCCACTTCCTGCGATGGATTCCACGCGGCTCCTCCCCTCTCTGGCAAGTCGCGACAACAGACGTCGCTCCACTCCCCACGACAGGTTCCGCGTGGCAGCCCACGGTGATGGCCACGATTTCACTCCACTACTCTTCGTAACAAACTCCTCCTGGCCCCGAGCGGCCCACTGCCGGATGGTTACAAACGTCGCTATCAGTCTGTTGCACCCTCCGCCTATAAAAGGAGGACCCCAGATACGTTATTCTCTAAGCTCTAATTTCTATCTCAAAACTCTGCTAAATTTTCCGTTCGAGTGCTCCATTCTTGTTGAGGCAGAGAACTGACTTAAGCATCGGAGGATCTTGTCGGAGCACCCCCAACTCTGATTTAGACTTCCTTTGCAGGTCCCGGCGGCGACCGCGACTCCCTCGACTCCAGCTTCTCCGATGCAGGTGGATTTTTGCACCAACATTCTCTATACCTTCTAGTTCTAGTGATTTCAAACAATCTTCCTACCTCAGTTTTCAAATCTCTTGCTTCATCTTTTTTTTCAAAAAGAGCTACTTTGGCTCGACCTTTTATTTTTGAATTGATCCATGTGAAGTAATCGCAATACAACTCATTTTGCAACAACAACAATTATGTATAAAGATCATAATCAAACAAGTAACATTATAGCTATAAGGTCGATCAAAATTATTTGATAGTTTTGACTACCTCAAAATCTTCTTCTAGGATTATCATCACTCTGTAAAGTCCATATTTTAAGCAAGAGGACACACTTACACTTTTCTATATCGTCATTGCTTTCTGTTGAGTCCATGCTACAGTTTGGACACTCACATATTGACTTTCCAATATTTCTACAAGTCATCAATTGCAAATAGGCTTTGAATCAATACCTCAGTTGCTGCTTTTCAATCATCAGATGAGAGGAGGAAAATAGGAACTAGAAACTCTAGAAGTATAAAAAGAAAAGATGAAATCCTAGTGGGACGATGGATTGAAAAGATGGAAAGTAGCTTAGTCTACATCAGCTGAGAGATGTCTATCAGTAATATCTACCACATCATCTTCAATTACATGCCACATCATCTATCACATCATTTCTATTGTGATAATTAGATGGAAGTAACGATCAGGGGAGAAATTAAAATATTTTGAATGTTCTTAATTATAATGAACCAAAGTTCAGGGTAAATATGAAACCCCTAAAAAGTTTAGAATTTTTAAAGTAATTAAGTCATTCGATTTTTGAAATTGAACTATAGATGTGAGGATGTGAAGGACCGGTCATGTACCTGAAGTGAAATCCAATGATCATTATGAGTTATGGCCCTTACCATTTGGTTGTTTCTAACCCTATTGGTACAAGTCGGTCTCACAATGATTGCACAGAAAGGAAAAAAAGAACAAAAATTATATACTTAGTTGGCTACTTTAAAATTGTCCCTTCATTTGCAAGTAAAGAAAATAGCGAATGATATTTATTATTTCTATTTATTATTTTAAATTTAAGAATTATATTTTAATAATTGTTAATTAGAAACTCAATAGGTTTGAGACATTAAGGAATCAATTTGAGATTTGGAATCCTAGAGGGTAAAAGTGGCATAAATACAATAAATAAATGGTTGATGAAGAAAAAGACTAAAAACCCATAAAAGGGCATGGGTTGGTTTGGTTAATTTTTTTCTATCAAGCAAGATCACAAGTCTAAAATATTTCAAATATTAATATATACTTCTAGTAGTATAGGACTTATAAAAATTGGGCAGCTTTTTATGAATTTAAATTTAGGTACCAAATTCATAAACTTGTAAGAGAAGATTGTAGAGGAAAACTACTGAAAGTCATAAATTCTTGTAGGGAAATATCTAGCTATCTAGTTAAACTAGGTGGCCTTTTAGTAAGAAGTTAGAAAAAGAAAAAATCAAGGTAAAAGGTATAATAAAGGAGATGAAGAGGAAGATGGGCTAGAATTGTCAAATACTTGGAGGAACAAAGAAAATGAAGTGAAGGAAAAAAAGAAAAAGCCATGTAGCATGAAAATAAAGAAATAATATAGAAAAAAGTATTTATTAGTGAATGTTGGTATGAAAGCTTTTGTCATAGAAAAAGAAAAAGTTAATATAAAATTAACATGCTATAAGAGTTATATTAATCTATATTCTTTCATCCTACATGTTGTGGAGTAGAGTGAAGTGCTTCATTAGTCTTATATGGGTTGTGAGTTAATGGAGACTCTGACTTATATAGGAGGGGACCATCCTTCCTATATGAGGTACCTTTTAAATGATAAAACTATGAGGTTCATCGATCAGAGTGAATAATACCTCACATATCAAGCCATGAGCCCTTGACTGCAATACTAGGTAATAACTATCATTTTTATTTTATTTTCTTTTTCATCCTAGCTACTTTTTTCTTCTAAGACTAATAATTCATAGTTTTTAATATCTAAATATTATGTTTTATGATGCTATAAAAATCATCTTATGCATTCAAACAAAGCATACAACATTTTTTCCTTTATTCTAAATCATTGAATTTTTATATTATCCTTTGTTCACATAGAAATGTATTTGTGGCAACCTGATAATTTATTACTAAATACGGATAGTTGATTACCATTATTTGATTGTAGGTTTACTAAACAATAAAAAATAAATATTTTTTCATGTCTTATGCTCTATAAAAAAATATTGTAGTTATTTTAAAAAGTGTCACCTTTATCTCTCCTTCTTGATCCAGACCTAATTAAAAAAAGATCAAGCATATGATAGATGAAAAATAAGATTCACCCAATAAATTTATGATAATTCTTTTAATTTATAATAAATATGATCTAATATAAAATTCACTCAAAATATCGACTAGTGGATAAATCTTTACTTATGAAATTATTTTATAAATGAAAGAGGGAGAATCATCAAGCTCAAAGAAATGTTTAAAAAAAAGGAATAGATGGACAAAGAAACTTCATTTCTTTTCCCACCATCATCTAGATATTTGTTTCCTTTTTTTTTGAGAGCTTGGACCAATAAAAGAAGAAAAAAATAAATAAAAAATGGAAATATAATTATTTTCAACTAACATCCAAATATTTGCTTCTTTGTTTTGTTTCTTTAAGAAGCAGGACAAGAAGAAGTCTAGCCAAATTCTATTAAGAGTGGGATCTAAATGTATAAAAATGATATTTATAACTAATGAATTTATCAATCGAGCAAATTGATTACACTCTTTTTTCTTCTTTATAACTAAATATATGATATAACCTTCTAAAAAATTATAAAATTTATATTTCTACTTATTGTTACAAGACTCCAGAAGAGTGCTGATATGACTGGATCTGGATGTCGTTCGGGATCCGAGACATTGGAGGAAACCTACAAAAAAAATTTACACTCATCGGGGATGTTCCGATGAGGGACCCTCCAATGCTTAAGTTAACTGGAGCTTGAGAGCAAGAAAATGGTGAGAGAGAGAAGGTGTGGGAGAGTAGAGTGTTCTCCTCTTTTTTTCTTGTTGAGCTTGTTTACCTAAAGGTCTCCTTCATGCCTCTCTTATTAGGAGATAGAGCTGTAGGCTATTAGCCAGAATTTGTAGGTTTGTTAAGTTTATTCTCTAGGCTGTTGGGCCATATTCTAGTCATTCATTGGAGGAAGAAATTTCATCCATTATCTTCAAATCAAGATTGTTAGTCATGGATATTTGTCGCAGGATACATCCACATGGTTGGTCGAGTTGGTGGTCTGAAATGAGTGCAAGAACAAGATTCTAGGCCCACATTTGTGTGACTTCATTAAGTAGCTTTAGGTTCACCCCAAGTGGAGGGGTCAATCCGATCGGTGGATTACCTCTACAACACTTGCTCCCCACTTTTAAATTTAAAGCAACTTTTTGGCTTCGAATGAAGGAAGTAGTCAATCTAACAGTTGACCACCGATCCAGTTTTCTCTTAGAAGCATCTGTTTCACTATTCTTAGAGGAAGGGGCTTTTGGAGATTAATGATGTGTCGATTCACAATCCACAGCCATTATTAGGGAAGAGAGCTCGAGGGATCACTGAACAATGCCTTGGGGAGAAGAGATCCAGAGATTATTTTTGGATTCGTCAGGAGTTGCCACATGTTAGGTACTGGTAAGTTCCAAGGTGCACTCCAAAGATGGCCTCATGCTGCTCGATCTAAGAAAAATACGACAAAGGGCCGCAAGATCTGCTGCTTCCAATGTCAGTCAAGTGGTAAGATCTAATGATTCAATGGTCAAATCTATGTTATCGATGATTCATATAAATAGACTATCCATCCAGTCAGATTTTCTACCATCTAATCGCTACTTGTTCTCTTGTCACTGTGATGGTTGGAGGAAGGTTCTTTCTTCCTCTTGCTGACATTGTTTCTATTAGTGCTGGTGATCACCTTATTTCTTTGTCTTGGAGTAATGAAATTATTACTCTCATCCATCAAGTTGGTAGTGAAAAGAAGGATGAGCTCTTTGGTTGGGGAGTCCTCATCAAAGAGATCGAGGAATATCCAGCTAGGGGTTTCCACTTCCACCTTGACGTGATCCTAAAGGCATAGGGTGAAAACACGATGGGAGTCAGGGATGAGCCGGTAGTGGTCTAGCTGTTATAGCCTTCTTCGTAGGTAGCTTCAGAGTCACTTTGGGCTCCTTCTCTTCCTTCAAGCTAGGCCCAACCTTCTCCCAGAGGGTCAAGCAGATCGGCAAGACCTAAGACAGACCCTTGGAGGTGAAGGGGGGTTCCCCATCACTGTGAAGCCGAAGTGGAGGGATGCCTCCACTTTTCAGAGTCACCAGCTCGCTTGAGAGCTGATGGAGTCGATTCTGCCACCAATCGATTAGTTGGAGATGGGGTCTTTCTTCCTAGACAAAGTCACAAGGGCCTCTTACATTGGCCTTCTTGGGATGAGTCGCTGATTCTCATGGTTACCCTTGTCTTTTGATCATTGCTTTCTGATTTTTGTCTTTTCATGTAGCTGGTGCGTGATATTGCTGTCTTCGATTAAGAGCTTTGGACATTCGAAGCTCGGATGAGGGCTACAGAAGAGATGAGATAAACCATTGAGGGGGCTAGAAAGGTAGTTGAGGAGAAATCGAAGTTTGTCGAGGCTGTGGTGGGAGCTGCTACCAAGGCCAAATCCAAATGCATCGAGGAGTATAAGGCTTTAGTGGACTTTAAGAATGAAGTCATTGAGGCATCCTTAGTCCTCTTTATTCATGGCTTTCTAGACTGCAAGGCTCGCTTGCAGATGGTTTCCAAGTTGGACCTAAGACACCTTCGCCTCGAAAACAGTGATGAAGGGGTTGGGACATTTTCATCAGATGAGGACTAGTATCTTTTCTTTTTGTAATTGCTTTTGGTGCCTTCTTTTTCTATTGGTAAATTTTTGTAATGAACTTTCATTAATAAAAAATGTATCTTCGTTGTGTTTTACCTTCCAAATGAAGTTCCTTATTTCTTGTTAATGTCTTGTGTGTTGATTGGCTCTTGTCATAGCCAAGGGCTCGGATGGGTCGGTCTTCACGTCCGAGCTAGAATCTTCATTGATTCCCCTCAAAGTACTTATTCTAGCAGCATATGGTGGGCGAATTTTTGAAAATTGCAGACTTATTTGCGTGTCATGTATCGAATGTTGATGGGTGCCATACCACCCTCTGTGGATAAGAGAAAGTGATCCATTTTAAGGGTTGAACAATGGTGAACCATACAATTTGGAGGTCTGGGGGACATGGCCTTTAATGCTGGCACTTTGTGATAAAGATGGTACAAGACAATCGAAGCTCCTTTTTTCCAAAGATGTGATCTTTGAAATCTTTCGGATGGTGACACTTATCATATAGTCAATGGGATGATTGAATGCATCCAAACCTACTCCTTCTGTAAGTAAGAGTCTTATTGCTCAAGACTAGTCTTACCTTAATCATCTTTCATAATATCATCGTGGCACCGTCTTGTCCGATGTCAAGGGATTATTGGTGCTTTTCTCTATCTGGGGGAGTGTTTTCCTACCTTCGGTTAATCATAAAATACTTTAAGAGAATGCACCAGTGAGCATCTCGCTTTGGTATGGGAGGTAGCAGAAAATTCCACCGTTCCAATCATGGAGCCATAATGGCGATCGTCCGAGATTTTCTAATAACTTGTCCTTCAAAGAGAGGTCTTAGACCTTTCCATAGGACTGTTATTTGCCTCCTCTGAGGTAGCTTTCTAGCCCTTCTTAAAGAAATATCCTTGAGGTGAATGAATTTTTGGGAGAAAACCAGTTATGCTATTCCTGATATCGTTTAGTGGGATCAGTGATCATCAAAAAAGGATCTCTTTTTGTGTGCATCATCCAGAATCGCATCGGGCGGCATTCAATTCTCTATCTAAGGATATCGGTTGAGCTTGAGCTTTGTATATTCTCTTTCTTTGTTGTAACAAGCCTTGCTTGAATCGGACTGATTTATAATAAATTTTCTTTGGAATATATGTGAACCTTTTGAATGAAGTGTTCTTTCGTCGATATTTTCTCTGTGTGTCTCCCAGAGTTCCTTCTTTTTTGAGGCTAGATCCTCGGAGGGTCAGTCCCTTTGTTATTGTTGTTGTCGGCTTCAAATAGCTGCACAGGATCTTCGGAGGATTAACTCTTTCATCCTCATTGTCGGCCTTAAGAGACCACACAGGATCCTTGGAGGGTTAGCCCCTTCGTCATCATCATCGACCTCAAGCGGCCGAGCGATATCTCTAAAGGGTTAGCCCCTTCATCATCATCATCAACCTCAAGCGGCCACGTAAGGTCCCTAGAGGATTTGCCCCTTCATCCTCATCGTCGTCGACCTCAAGTGGCCAGGAAGGATCTTCGGAGGGTTCGCTCCTTTATTCACATCGTCGCCAGCCTCAAGTGGTCGAGTGGGGTCTCCGGAGGGTTAGCCCCTTCATCATTGTTGGACCTTCGGATCTCAAGAGGCCTCAGAGAGATCTTTTGTGCTTTTGTAGATACCAAGCCCTTTTTGATCTCCTGAGCTTTGGGAGACTTGAAGCTTCATTCATATGCAAGGTCCAGTGGGGGGATCTACCTCCCTCAGCTTGCCCTAGGGCGGTTCCTCATTGGGTCATCTCGAGCCCTAAGAGCTTTTCGAGGCTGTATTGGACGCACTATTGTTGGGACCGAACCTCATTCCATTTTGTCTCAGCTAAGTCCGTGCTTTTTCTAGGTCAGTGAGTAATTTTATCCTCAAAAAGTATCGTAAAATAAAATGTTAGTTAGACTTTCATTGTGAATTGAAATTCTATTTATATTATGGCTTATTATCAATAGTAACATGACGATAATGCCATAAAGAGGGGTGTACTCCCTTCAAAAATTATTATCAAAAAAAAAATAATGCCTCTCGAACATCATCTCTTTTCTTCCTTGGTTGGGTCTTCCACCCCCCATGCTATCGGTGAGGCTGGAGATAGCATTGATGGTATCAATTATCAGTTGATTGTCGTTATGTTTCTTATCGGATGCTTGACTCTACTATTTCTGAATGTACTTGCTAAGGTAACCTCTTTAGATTAAGGCCTCAATCTCGTCTTTGAGCTTGTGGTATTCTTTCATATTGTGGTCATGATCATGGTGGACAAGATAATACTTCCTCTTATTCTTCTTATCCGAAAGATTCTTCATTGGCTCAGATCCCCATAGATATCTCTAGCCCTCAAGATCCATCAGGATCTGGGAACGAGGGGTGGACAAAGGAGTGTAGCTATCGAAACGCTGGGGTAGGCTCCTCGATCTGCAGCTATTAGGTGGTCAGGAAGATTCTCCTCTGACTCGGACTGTCGGAGGATCTTTCCAACCCTACTTCTTACTGAAGATCTTCTTTCTTTTTGCCTGCTTGCGCACCACCCGGGCTTCCTCCGTCTGGATGTACTTCCAGGCCCGAGCGAGCAGGTCAGTGTAATCTTTTGGGAAAGTCTTATCAAGAGAAAAGATAAGGCATTCATTCTGTAGCTCTCACTTGAGCGTCGATATTGCCACTGACTTGTCGAGGTTGCGCACATCTAGTATGGTGGCATTGAAGTGTACAACATAGCTAGTAGCGACTTGCTCTCTTCTTGGCGAAGAGAGAAGAGGTTATCAGAGTTTCTTCATAGTGCTTGATTACTGTCAAAGTAAAAAATGAATAGCCTACCAAGCTACTCGAATGAATAAATGGATCTGGATTGGAGTCCTGAATACTACGTCTACACTGACTTCTTGAGAGTGGCTAGAAAAGCAAAGTAAAAAAGGGCATTCAAGGCACCCTGCAATATCATGAGGGTCCCGTAATCCTGCAAATGATCGAGGATGTCTATGAAGCCATCACATGTCTCCAACTGAAATACCTTGAACTGATTGGGGATCAGCTAAATCAAAATGATCTAGGAGAAAGGAGGTTTGGAGTTGAAGTTGAGGTCATCATTACTCTGATAAGGCCCATTCTGAAGTTTATCAAGGTGGTGCTCAATATCTTGAGAGAGTAGCCCGGGGTCGAATCTTTAGTGGAGGAAGAAATTCTCGACCGAGCCTCCTCCCTCAAGCCTCAACGAAAGGAGGACTGGTCGAAGGGGTGGAGGAATGACGAGTGTTGCCAGGGGGTTTGATCTTGAGCTTTGAGAGCGAGATCACCGACTATGATGGGAAGGAACTACTTGAGGATTTGACTCTGCATGATGTTGCTGTTCCGTCACTAGTTGGAGCCACCACACAATACTGGTTAGCATTTAGATCTAGTAAGCTAGGGTATCAAGTGGCTATAGGTCTATTATGGCTAGGGGCTACACTACAATGAACCCATGGACAGCACTGTTGAGGCTATGATGGATGGATTGTTGGTAGGAGGTAATGGAGTTATATGCTCTCGTTCACACCATGCTCTCTTTTCTCTCAAAAAAAAATTAGAATCCTTCCTCTAGTGTTAATCTATTGCCGTAAGACTCCAGAAAAATGATAATATAGCTGGAGTTGGATGTCGACTGAGATCCAAGATGCTGGAGGAAATATTCAAGAGAAATCCACACTCGTTGGGGGTATTTAGATGAGAGACCCTTCGATGCTTAAGTTAGCTGGAGCTTGAGAATAGTAAAAAAGAGAGAGAGAAGATATGAGAGAGTGGAGTATTCTCCTTCCTTTTCCTTATTGAGTTTGCTTATCTGAGGGTCTCCTTTGTATCTTTCTTATCAGGAGGTGGAATCATAGACTATTAGCTAGAATCTGTAAGTTTGTTAGGCCTGATTCTTCAGGCTATTGAGCTATGTTCTAACCATTCATTAAGGAAGAAAATTGTATCCACTATCTTTGGATCAAGGTTGTTAGTCATAGATATCTATTGTAGATTTCATCTACATGACTAGTCAAGTTGGTGGTCTGAAATAGATGCAGGATCAAGATCCCAGATCCGCATCTGATATAATTTCATCAAGTAGCCTTGGATGTGCCCCAAGTGGAGGGGTCGATAAGATCGGTAGGTCACCTTCACAATACTATATAATTTTTTAGCGTACAAGTCCACAAAATCTTTTTAATATATTGATAATTTTAAGACTTCTGTGAAACTATCCTCTGCCGACTCCAAAACTCGCAGACTCCAAAACTCATAATATTAATGGCCTTAAACCATAATTGTATGTATAATTATTTACCTTTCCTTATAGTTCAAGGTTAGCTTTGTAAGTCATCATTTACCACATATTCTTAGTCAAATATAGATTCCTTCATAGCTTTTGATATATGTTTATAATCAAATATCAACTTGATATTAGCGTTCTACTTTTCTTATCCAGACTTGGAATAGCCATGATAATGTTAATAATTATCAAGCCTCAAACCCAGCATCTAGGTCGGCTACATAACATGACAACAACACTCCCTAAAGAATATATATATTATTCTAGATATTGGGTAATGCATATATATATATATATATAAGAGGAAGAAGAAGATCAAATCTCTACACATTAAATTGTAATGAATTGCTTATATACAATAGTATGTATCGCATCTTAACTGACTTAGACTTTGACTATGATCACAACTCTATAATAGATTTTGAGTACGATAATAACTCCATAATTATTACAAGTCGGTCACATTGACAACAACAAATATCATTGGAAAGATACAAAAAATTTCAACCAAACTAGGAATCACCAACTAGGCCCGAAGCAAGCCCATGAAGAATGACATGTATGGGATCCGAATGGCTTCGTCCGGTGGCAATTTTTCTCAAACAATCAAGTAGCAAGCATGGAGGACTTAAATTCCAATCTCTGCAATGCTATGCAAGGTTGGCCTCCATTGTCTGTGCCTGGACACACTGCCACCGCTACTACTAATATCAATGTTGCTACCACCCACCTGATGTGTCTGCTCTTCTTGATATTCTTCTGCTTCCACCATCTGCCAAAAGAATACTGAATTATCATAGCTGCTTTAAGATTAGAAAGATTTGAGAAACTAAGAAAGATATGTTAACAATCAGAGGCACCAAAATCATCACAATCTTCAAATTAAAAGGAGCTTTTTTTTCAACCTAAAGACATTTGGGAAAAGTCCTGAAAAAGACACCCCACTTAAAGTAAGCGAATCCAACTTTGCCTTAGATTTCAAAATTCTTTCTTTTCTTCTTTTTCTTTTTTTTTTTCAATTCTAACTTTTAGTTTTAGGAATTGAGTTTTTTTTTTTTGCCCCCTTTTTCCATAGGTATGATTATTAAAAGAGATAGTTCTGAAATAGAAAGCTATAACATAACAAAGAGAGTCATGAACATAAAAAGTCTTTGTCAACATAAAAATTTCTAATTCCATGATTTAACATACTATAAACACCATGCTTCTGGAGAGAAACGAAACATCGAATTAAAAGTCAGAAATAAGTCACATTGGAACTAAGGCATTGTTGACGTAGACCAAATCCAGATAAATTTCATGTCATGATTTTGGAGCTAGGTCTAACTCACTAGCTAGACTGATTACATCAGGTTGATTCTGAAATCATGATTCAAAAAAAAAAACTAGGGGGCTTGAATCATACTTGCTTAGATCCAGGTCAGACTCAATTTCAGGCCTTAACATCAACTTGAACACTAAACCTTGTGCAATTATTGTATGATATATCTTAATTTATACTTTTAAAAGTCAAAATTTTAAACAAATTATGAAAAGTATGCATGGCATGTATATGAAAAGCATGGAGAAAAGGCATATCCCATTTGGACATAATCATACTATTAGCAGAGTCATAAATGGGCTGGATCCAGGTAAAATCCATATCCTCTGTATCCCTATACGCAAATCAGGTTTGTATTGAAATTTTATTACACTTCCCAGATTCCGATTGGGTTTGACTATGCATCCGGTATTCAATAATTTTACAGTATTTATCTAAATTTATTGGTTTTATTTGTGACTATCTTGATACCTATACTTGCATCCCAACAAAACCTTATACTATAGTGAAAAATTATTTTAAGTACTATAAAATATTCATACCTGCAACACTATGTGCACATTCATGACTAATTAATTTTCACCTAATAGAAGCAACCGACAAACGATCACTCGATTGTACAAAAATTATCCATAGACTGTTAAAATTCATATTTTTATCTAAACTAGGTCAGTAGATATATACAATAAATTGGGATAAAAAAATATAAATATCTATTTAAAAAAATAATATACTGAAGCAAATAGTGCAGCAATTGGATGATAATTTATATGACACATTATACCAACGCTATATTATAGGATTCCACAGATAATCTTCTGTCTTAATTTTTAAATATTTTATCTTCTAATTCTCATGAATATATTTATTCTGGATTTATTTAATTTGATCTGATTTACCCAAAAAAAGAAGAAAATTGTCTCTCCTAGTCCTTTGCTCTCTCTCTCTCTCTCTCTCTCTCTCTCTATATATATATATATATATATATATATGTTCATTTGCTAGCATGCGTGTAGAAATTATGAAATTTTTGTGATCAATATTATCAAGTTTTTGTTCTAAAATCTGATTTTATGTTTTTGGATTTATGCCTATGTTAGTCTCTAACCACTAACCACCAACAACTAACTACCGGACCGGATTAGCGGGCCACCAGCGTCCATAACCATTACGCTAACCGGTTCCGGCTGCACTTTATTAATGCCACTACAGCTTGTTTGATGTTTATAATTGTGTGACAGAGACCAGAAACTGTCACAATAAGGGACCAAAGGTGACTTGTCTAAGAAACCGTGGAATTCTCCCAACAAAATTCAAAATTTATACGTCAAACTGTACCAGTAGCTATTAAAGAGATTTACCATGGAACAAGAAGAATTCTCTTGATTAGAATCTCCACCATCACCATCTTCTGTTCCTCTTTCCTTTCTCTCCTTGTGATGATTATTCTTTTTCCTATTCTCTTGCTTCATGAGCAACTTACTCAGCCTAACTCTCTTCTTCGATCCAAACTCTCTCAACACCTCTACAACAAAATCATCAAAATTAAAGAAACAAAAAAAAAAAAAAAAGAAAAGAATACATGAATATATAGACTAAGAGAAATATCACCAACCGAAAGAAAAATTAACGACTAACCTTCGAAGCTAACGAGGCGGTAAACATGGCCAATATGGAGCGTGTCGTCCGGTCGGAGCAACTTAAGATGCCTCACCGGCGAGTCGGACGCCGAAGACATGGTGGTGACGATAACGGCGACATAGTGGCCGGGGTTGGCTGCCATCACCTCGTTGGCCTTCAGCTGCCAGTAAATTCTCTCCAGCCTGCCACTTGGGTGTTGGATCACCGTCGCCACTGCCTCCGCCGCCTGGCAGTTCCCCATATCCTTCTCCTCTGTTTCTCTTCGCTTTGAAGATATCTCTATAGTTTTATTTTTTTTGAAAGTCTGGGGGACTTGGAGGAGACTATTATAAATAGAGTAGAGAAGGAATCAAGACAAGTCTCTGTGTGGATGTCGAGAGGCATCAATGGACTGAGAAGGAAGTTCCAAACGCATTTGCTATGCCTAACTGTAACAACCCACCACCTCTTTATTGACGGGAGTGCCAGACTTGAGGCTTATCTTTATGAATGTGTTCCAACGTGTGGTAAAATAGCCGAGGGAAGGAATGTGGGTCATGCACCGAAAGTTGTTGGGGTTGTGCGTGCTGTCGCTGTCCGGGGAAATTTGACAACATTTTACCGGTTGGACAGCTCGAGGGTCTTCGTGGTTCTGTCCCTAACCCTCGTAAATTGAGGAAGTCAATCAAAGTGCCGAACCATCCGCAAGCTCCTTTTCCTTTGTGGAATGCGATAGGAACTTAATTTTGTTTGGGGTGAACAAGTGTTCGTGTGTGACAGGCTAAATCAAGCATGATCTGACATAAGAAAGCATTGGTTGGCAGTGATGCGTGTTATCGTCATTATAAACTTATTTAGTCAATCTATCATCTTCTACGGACAGCATTCTGCAGTATTAATCACGTGCTGCAGAGGATTTATGCTCTATTTAACTGTGATGTGAAGAAAAGCCTTAATTTACATCGGTGACCATGATATTTTTATGATCTCTGCGTTAAGAGAATTATGAGCCTTGATGCCCTTCCCCTGCTATCCCCCACAGCCACATGCTACAATGGTGATTATGGTGATCTTGCTTGATGGATGGGTTGGGAACGGAATGCTTCTTCTGTTTGATAACTTGTAAGACAAATTATTTGTGGATTCCTAGAGGAAGGGGTTCCAAGTTCAAATGATATAGCTTGGTTGGGTGACGTTTTTTTTGAGAAACCAAGAGAAAGAGAAGCTCTTTTCCCGAGAAAGTGTTAGATATTAAATTTGAAACAGGAGTAGATTGGGGCCTAGCATGCATGGAACTTAGGATCCCGTTACATTGGAAAATCTCATCAAATAGAAGATGAAAAGTAAGTAAAAAAAAAAAAAAATTGAGGGACCCAAGAGGAGAAAGAGGGTCTGTTTTCAAAATTATCTTGTATTCGACAGACAGTATAAAGAGATGCTTGGGTTTTGCCTGCCGAACGTGCCTCTGCTGAAATGAATTTTCAAATGCAAACAGAGTCAGAAAGATGAGTTAGTTGAAGCGCTAGTTATTACACCCTAGGATCTGAGGAAATGGATATCCAGCTCTGGAAGGTAAATACCGTGAGTCGTGTTGTATCTAAAGGCATGATAGCTTGGAAGTGGAAGATACAAAGGTTACACTCCTTCCATAAACACTAAGAAGCAGTGGCTAGTAAACATTCTACAGTTGGAAACCTGCTGCTTATTGCCTTCTGATGTCGTCATGTGTCACGCCCCCGACCCGAGATTTGAATCGAGGGTCATGGCAACCGCCGCATACTTATAGAATACTTTTCCCATAAGCATGCAAGACATCTCATCATGATATCTTCACAAACAGTTAAATAAAATTTTTTTTTTAATTCAATAATCAAACCTTAATTCAAATAACAAATCAAAACTTAGTGTTCAAAAGAAAGTAACTGTCTGACAAAGTCAACACTAAAACAAAACTAAAAGTCTTGAATCAATTCTGAGAAAAATCCTAAATCAATGAGTTAACTCCATCTCTAATCGCTCTCCCAACCGAAATTCCACATCATGCTAATTTTCTGGATCTGTAAGAAAAACATAAAACTTATCATGAGCTAAATAGCCCAGTAAGCAGTGTATACCTTTAATTTCAAATAATACTATGCATAACAAATCAATATGTAATTTCATGAAATCATATTCATACTGTCAATCATATATAAAAGTCAATTCATCATAATTTCTAATTATACTTTTCTTTTTAAATTCATCAATTTCTTAAATTCTTCTTACCAACCATGACTATGACCACATTATCCCTGTGGCAGGGTCATAATACCGTGTGTCTGCTTGCGGTGGGCTGCGAATCATCTGGCAACCAAGTCCTTTGAAACCGCTGGTCTAACTGGCAGTTTTGTCGCTGGTCTATCTGGCGACATGTCGCGGATCTCACTGGCGACATAAATCCTCAGGACAGTCAATTGCCAACGTATATGCCCCCATTGGCGGGGTCCTCAACACAGTCAGGTTGTCAATTTCATATTGTCTTCCAATTCATATATTATTTTCAAGAATAATAAAATTAATTGATATTCGAGTCAAATCAATCATAACATTCTTTGAGATCATATATCATCATAATAATTGCTCAACAAATAACTTCAATCATAAATAATTTTCTACAATTAACTTTCATCATAAATAATTTTCAACAATTATTTCAATAAATAATTACAATCGCAAGCATGCATAAATTTATTTAATTCATAATATACCAGATAAATTCAGTAAAAGTAAACACTACTTACCTCTTTCATCTTAGATCTTTAGACTTCGTTAGAAGAATCAGCTAATCCTATTTAAAATATCAAATCATTATCAAATTCTATTCCATAAATATAACAAGATTAAATCATAAGGAAAGAGGACTGTTGTCCGGATGTGTCGAACCATCCAGATACCAGGGCAATTCAGGATCTCTGATCTGAGGGTCAGATTCAAGTGACTTGATCAAGAAATCGTGAGGCACAGATCGAATTAAAGTCAAGATCAATCAATAGGGTTCTTTAATAAATTTGAAAGATCTTTGATACGATCAGATGAGGTTGACATACAGCACGGATATCAAAGCAACTTCAGATCTTGTTAGAGTCAATATAAGCTTCTAAAAGATGAAGGCATGACTCGATACAGGATTCATAGACTTTTTTTTTAGAGAGAGAAAGTTGGTCATGAGAGAGAAAGTAGAGAGAGAAAGTGGAGAGAGAATCTTCGTATCCTTTAAAAGTGACAATCATGATTGAGATCATCAGAGGTCATATCAAGGTGACTTAATATAGATTAACCATGATTGATATTATCAATTTCGAAGAAGGATCGGATCAGGATCTAATCTACTGCACGAATTTTGGAGCAGTCTCAGATCATCATATTTTCATCTTAAATTTATCCTAGGGTCTGTGATGCAATCAGAGAGAGAATGACCCTAGGGAGACGAAATCCATAATGAGAGAGAAAGATCTAGAGAGAGAAAATAAGAAGAAAATCTAGAGAGAGAAAATATAGAGAGAAGGTAGAGAGAGAAAGTCTAATTCTAGAGAGAGAAAGACTTAAGAGAGAGATGAGAAAAACTTTTTCTCACATGTATTTTTTTTATTATTATATTTTTCTTTTCTTTTTTTTTCTTTTTCTTTTTCTTTTTTTAGAGAGAGACAATAGAGAGAGAGAAATAGGGAGAAAGAGGGAAAAGAGGGAATTTTTCTCTTTTCTTCTTATTATTTTTTTTTCTATTTTATTATTTTTTTATTTTGCATTTTTTTTCTTTTTTTTTTTTCTTTTTCCTTTTTCTTTTCTTTTTCTTTTTCCTTTTTTTCTTTTCTTTTTCTTTTTCCTTCTCTTCTTTTCTTCCTTCTTTCCTCTTCTTTGGCCGAACGGGAGGGGAACAGAGGGGCGTCGCCCGTGGTCCGACGGGCTGCAGCGGCACGATCGATGGTCCGACAGTGGCGGCCGACAGCAGGGAGCAACAGAACGCCGGCGGTGAGGCTCGACCGGCAGGAGATTTAGAAAAAAAAATGAAAAACAGGGGACCGCCTCCTTTCCACGGATTTCTCCGGTCATTGGCCTATCACCGGCGGCCATGACTTTCGGAAAAGACAGATAGAGGGGTGGGGGTCCAAACCTAAGGGTGAGATGCCGCAAACGACGGCGTCGATGGTCGGAAAAGGGTGAAAGATGACTCGTCCGAACAGGGGAAAAACAGGGCATCATTTTCTTCTCGATTTTCGGCAAAGTCGGCGACCGACAATGATGTTTGGGGCCAGAGGGGAAATGGAAGAAGGAGAGGAAGAAAGGTTGGAGCCTTACCTGAGCTCCGGCGGCGTCTTCGGCCTCTGTTTTCCGGCGAGCACAAGAATAAGAGGCCGCGGCTTCAATCGGGAAAATCGGAGAAAAATCTCCGGCAATCATCGGTGGCTGCAGGGTCTACCCATAGAGGAGAGGGGAAGGGTTCTTATAGAGCTCGTCCTAGGGTCTTTCAATGGCCCTAGGACTCCGATTCTTGATCGGAGAAGAGGAAGACTCCGATCGGGAGTCTTCCTGCTCTGTTTTTTTTTTTTTTTTTTTTTTAATGGGCTTAGTGGGCTTTGTGAGCTGGTTTTGGGCCCAATTGGGCCGGATAATCACATTCTACCCCCCTAAAAAAAATTTCGTCCTCGAAATTTAACATACCTTTATTTTCAAATAAGTGTGGATATCTCGTCTTCATATCATCTTCAAGCTCCCATGTGGCCTCTCTCTCTTCATAATTACTCTAATGAATCTTTACATATAAAATGATACGCCGTCTTAGAACTTGCTCTTTTCGATCAATAATTCAGAGAGAAAATTCTTCATAGGTTAGATCTTCGTGAACTTGCAATGGCTCATACTTTATCACACTGATCTGGTGGTAAGGCTAGTTCATAAGCAACATCTCCTACTTGATTTAAAATTTTAAAAGGTCCATTTTATCGCGGACTCAGCTTGCCATGTCTCCCAGACCTCATGACACTTTTTGTAGGTGATATTTTTAGAAAAATATGATCATCAAAATAAATTTCTAATTCTCTTCTTTTTCTATCTGTCCAACTTTTCTGTCTATCTTATACTGCTTTGAGTCTCTCCTTGATCAGATAGATTTTCTCTCTAGCATCCATTTATTATCAGTAAAATCCTTCCTTATTTACAACTAACGTATTTCATAATATCTTTAGATTTAAAGGATTAATATTTCTAATCAATTCAGACCACCACGCTTTTGCTGCGCACTCTGATCTCAACTTACCAAATTATCTAAGTCTATCAAAAATAAAAGATATCTTTGTATATTAAATCAATCAGAGATAGATCCAACTTTCAGATTTCATATACAATTTAGGATAAAATTTAAGGTTTCCTTGTCATTATTATCTCTTAGGCATAGCACATCAAAATTAAATCTTCATCCACCTTCTATATTTGAACTTATTACATAAACTTCACCACTCCTCAAGAATCTAATATGTCTAGAATTAATTTGAGTTAACCTTCGATTTACCTTACAATCATTTAGACAACTTCCAAACCAACCTTTCTTTGCAAAGAAATTAACATCAAAATCAACAAAGTTATCATGTCCTTTATCCATATAGGTTTAGCATTCCAATGTCATCAAATATACCTAACATAATATATCAATACCTCCCACTTCATTCTAGGGTCAACACTTCTCGTACTCAGATCAACCTTGCTAATTGAAATCTAAGATATAACTCCTCAATTCTATTATAGACATCATATGCCACTTATGCATAAATTTCATCATAATACCTATTGATTCGAAATCAAATTATTGAATCCTTTCTTTTATATCTATCATGTTCCTCATGATCTTAGCCTCAAGTTCACATATCACTAAAGTCACAATCCCGAATAATAATAACCTTAAGCTCAAATACCACTTAAGTCATATTCTCTAGTGATCATAATCTAAACTTTATATCATTTTATCACGTCCTTAATGATCATAATCTTAAGCTCTGATGTTATCCATTATACTCCACTCGGTCACATCCTATTGATCATACATAAAGTTTTGATATCACTTTATAATCTCAATGATCTTAAACCTAAGCTCTGATATTAATCTATCAAATCCTAATCATTTTTATTATTTATATCATAATCCCCAAAGATTATAACCTAAGCTCTGATACCATATTAATTGTCACACCCCCGACCCGAGATTTGAATCGAGGGTCATGGCAACTGCCGCATACTTATAGAATACTTTTTTCATAAGCATGCAAGGCATCTCATCATGATATCTTCACAAACAGTTAAATAAATTTTTTTTTTATTCAATAATCAAACCTTAATTCAAATAACAAATCAAAACTTAGTGTTCAAAAGAAAGTAACTGTCTGACAAAGTCAACACTAAAACAAAACTAAAAGTCTTGAATCAATTCTGAGAAAAATCCTAAATCAATGAGTTAACTCCATCTCTAATCACTCTCCCAACCGAAATCTCATATCATGCTAATTTTCTGGATCTGTAAGAAAAACATAAAACTTATCATGAGCTAAATAGCCCAGTAAGCAGTGTATACCTTTAATTTCAAATAATACTATGCATAACAAATCAATATGTAATTTCATGAAATCATATTCATACTGTCAATCATATATAAAAGTCAATTCATCATAATTTTTAATTATACTTTTCTTCTTAAATTCATCAATTTCTTAAATTCTTCTTACCAACCATGACTATGACTACATTATCCCTGTGGCAGGGTCATAATACCGCGTGTCTGCTTGCGGTGGGCTGCGAATCATCTGGCAGCCAAGTCCTTTGGAACCGCTGGTCTAACTGGCGGTTTTGTCGCTGGTCTATCTGGCGACATGTCGCGGGTCTCACTGGCGACATAAATCCTCAGGACAGTCAATTGCCAACGTATATGCCCCCATTGGCGGGGTCCTCAACACAGTCAGGTTGTCAATTTCATATTGTCTTCCAATTCATATATTATTTTCAAGAATAATAAAATTAATTGATATTCGAGTCAAATCAATCATAACATTCTTTGAGATCATATATCATCATAATAATTGCTCAACAAATAACTTCAATCATAAATAATTTTCTACAATTAACTTTCATCATAAATAATTTTCAACAATTATTTCAATAAATAATTACAATCGCAAGCATGCATAAATTTATTTAATTCATAATATACCAGATAAATTCAGTAAAAGTAAACACTACTTACCTCTTTCATCTTAGATCTTTAGACTTCGTTAGAAGAATCAGCTAATCCTATTTAAAATATCAAATCATTATCAAATTCTATTCCATAAATATAACAAGATTAAATCATAAGGAAAGAGGACTGTTGTCCAGATGTGTCGAACCATCCAGATACCAGGGTAATTCAGGATCTCTGATCTGAGGGTCAGATTCAAGTGACTTGATCAAGAAATCGTGAGGCACAGATCGAATTAAAGTCAAGATCAATCAATAGGGTTCTTTAATAAATTTGAAAGATCTTTGATACGATCAGATGAGGTTGACATACAGCACGGATATCAAAGCAACTTCAGATCTTGTTAGAGTCAATATAAGCTTCTAAAAGATGAAGGCATGACTCGATACAGGATTCATAGATTTTTTTTTTAGAGAGAGAAAGTTGGTCATGAGAGAGAAAGTAGAGAGAGAAAGTGGAGAGAGAATTTTCGTATCCTTTAAAAGTGGCAATCATGATTGAGATCATCAGAGGTCATATCAAGGTGACTTAATATAGATTAACCATGATTGATATTATCAATTTCGAAGAAGGATCGGATCAGGATCTAATCTACTGTACGAATTTCGGAGCAGTCTCAGATCATCATATTTTCATCTTAAATTTATCCTAGGGTCTGTGATGCAATCAGAGAGAGAATGACCCTAGGGAGACGAAATCCATAATGAGAGAGAAAGATCTAGAGAGAGAAAATAAGAAGAAAATCTAGAGAGAGAAAATATAGAGAGAAGGTAGAGAGAGAAAGTCTAATTCTAGAGAGAGAAAGACTTAAGAGAGAGATGAGAAAAACTTTTTCTCACATGTATTTTTTTTATTATTATATTTTTCTTTTCTTTTTTTTTTCTTTTTCTTTTTCTTTTTCTTTTTTTAGAGAGAGACAATAAAGAGAGAGAAATAGGGAGAAAGAGGGAAAAGAGGGAATTTTTCTCTTTTCTTCTTATTATTATTTTTTCTATTTTATTATTTTTTTATTTTACATTTTCTTTTCTTTTCTTTTTTTTTTTCTTTTTCCTTTTTCTTTTCTTTTTCTTTTTCCTTTTTTTCTTTTCCTTTTCTTTTTCCTTCTCTTCTTTTCTTCCTTCTTTCCTCTTCTTTGGCTGAACGGGAGGGGAACAGAGGGGCGTCGCCCGTGGTCCGATGGGCTGCAGCGGCACGGTCGATGGTCCGGCAGCGGCGGCCGACAGCAGGGAGCAACAGAACGCCGGCGGTGAGGCTCGGCCGGCGGGAGATTTAGAAAAAAAAATGAAAAACAGGAGACCGCCTCCTTTCCACGGATTTCTCCGGTCATTGGCCTATCACCGGCGGCCATGACTTTCGGAAAAGACAGATAGAGGGGTGGGGGTCCAAACCTAAGGGTGAGATGCCGCAAACGACGGCGTCGATGGTCGGAAAAGGATGAAAGATGACTCGGCCAAACAGGAAAAAAATAGGGCATCATTTTCTTCTCAATTTTCGGCAAAGTCGGCGACCGACAATGTTGTTTGGGGCCAGAGGGGAAACGGAAGAAGGAGAGGAAGAAAGGTTGGAGCCTTACCTGAGCTCCGGCGGCGTCTTCGGCCTCTGTTTTCCGGCAAGCACAAGAATAGGAGGCCGCGGCTTCAATCGGGAAAATCGGAGAAAAATCTCCGGCAATCATCGGTGGCTGCAGGGTCTACCCATAGAGGAGAGGGGAAGGGTTCTTATAGAGCTCGTCCTAGGGTCTTTCAATGGCCCTAGGACTCCGATTCTTGATCGGAGAAGAGGAAGACTCCGATCGGGAGTCTTCCTACTCTGTTTTTCTTTTTTTTTTTTTTTTTTTTAATGGGCTTAGTGGGCTTTGTGAGCTGGTTTTGGGCCCAATTGGGCCGGATTATCACACCATGAATCCCAGCAAGCCTTGAGTGTATTAGGGAGTGCTGGAAGATTTAAGGTGGTAAAAATGATAGACCAAAAATCTTTAGTGAAACTACATTATAATAGAAGATGATCCGTGAATTCCTTGTTTTCGTCACATAGTGGACATCTTCTTCCCACAAAGACATCCCTTTTGCTAAGGTTAACTGCCATCAGGATTTTATCATGTTAACAAAGCCATGTGAAAAGCTTAACTTTTTCTGAAATCGGGAGCTTCCAAATGAAGTGGCCAAAGCAGAAAATCACGCCACCATGCATAAAGAACTTATAGCATTGACTTATCCGATATGAACTAGTGATATTCCACTTCCAAACCAATTTATCAAGTTCAGATGTCCGAGGATACTGGTGAAGGAGACCCATACAATAGTGAAATTCCCTTCGGGCTAGGAATCTCATTAGGTGTATGAAGTTTGACTCAAGGTTGTGCTGGAAAAACACTGCAACTGAAATGTTCTGATTTTTAGCAAAGTAGAATAGGCTCGGATAGGAGATGTTTAAAAGGCTATCTCTAATCTAGTGATCACATCAGAATAAGATAAGGCCTCTGTTGCCCAGATTCGGCCAAAAACATTGTTTAAACAATCCAAATAAAGTAAGAATGCTTCTCTAGAAAGGCGAGATAGTTTTGATTAGGTAACTTGATGGCTCCAGGGATAAACTTCTTGAGTAATAGATGGCAGTAATTAGCTTGCACCATGGCTTTTGACGATCATTAAAGTATCTCCACCACTATTTAAGCAGAGGGCCTGACTGACAGTGGAGAGATCCTTGACATCCAAACCTTCATAATGTCTTGGCTTACAAATCTGGTTCCAATTAGGCAAGTGCCTAATGTTGCATTCTGTGTGGTATGTGTCCCAAATGAATTTTTGGCATAGACGATTAATCTCTCGAATGACCGCTGAGGGGAGTTTAAGCACCGACATCCAGAAGATTGGTATGGCACACATCACTGAGCTTGGTTGGGTGAAGTTGAGATTAAATTCGTATATACTTTTGGTTCCTATTCAAAACTGAATCTTTTTAATTTTTTTGTTTGATTTGCTTCGTAGATACATCTTTTTCTTACTGACTGAGTACTTTGTATTTTTTATATTATATCTTGAAATCTTTGAGATACAAATATTTTTTCTTTAAAGATATTGAAATATTGTCCTTGAGCTGTTTTTTTTTCCTCTCTTATCCTATAGGGATTGGGCCTATGACCCTAATAATTACTGTCTTAGGTACAATTTCTTCTTCTCTAATTCTCTTCTCTTAGCTGATCCTCCTGGACTTGACAATATTTCCTCCGAACAAATCCTAAATAAGATATGATTCAAAAGAACATACCCCACAAAGTTAACAAATAGCACAATGCCTGAACCAGCACAACATCGAGAAGCAAAACCAATCAAAATGAAAAGGGCCATTAAAAAATCTGCCTTTTCCAAATCAAAGAAAAAGTAAAAATATGTTCAAAACTAAAAAATCAAAATAATTGATCAACAATAGAGCAACTCAAAGGAGGAGCCCTTACTACAACAACCTAGATAGTGACAAATGACAAAGATACTATTGCTACTACTTGCAAGCACTTCCATCCTAAAAACATGTGACATCACAAAAAATAGAAACATTAGCAAATAAACATGGAAAAAGAATTTGAAAAAAGTAGAACCAACTCCTTAATTTATAAAATTATTGGAGAGATGTATAACCCTTGTCCATCATATGCATGTACATAAAGAGTCAAAGGAGCTCACCCAATTCACTATTTGGGTGACATATCAATTTCTTAACTTAGTATTTGCTGCTTATATACTCAAATATTAGGAGATATCAATTCCTTTACAATTTTATTAATATTTATTTGCTACACTAATCAATTGCTTTATGTGTTAAGTTCTTTCTTATATATATATAAAATTAGGTTCATATGTTACTTCTCTATTTTGATTAAAAATTCAAAATCATTCTGCATACATAATTGATGTGCATTATTTGATCTATTATGATTGTAGACTTATATTTGACTATTTAAAAGAGCACTAAATTTTGTTTGGTTCATCATCCCACATCTAAGGCACTATAAATAGAGCAAGTTTTAAGTTTTCCTATTCATTGTCCTCAGAATCTAGTTAGCTAGCAACAATCCTTCATAACCATCATCCTTCGCTTCAAGGCCCACTAGCACAGTAGGCATCCTTAATCCCTACTATCCTACATTAATTGGATTTTAGAGCTTAAGGTTCCTAGTTTGCCATTTTGATCTACTTCTTAGTCCCCTTTTACTCTCTCTATCTCTTCCCCTTTTATCACGTTATCAAATGCGAACTAGAATATCTAAACCAATGATTTTCATCAACATATTAAATATGACAAGGAGATTTTTGACTAGTAGGACATGAGAGTGACATCTATGAATAATGATGATATTAATAAATACTATATTATGGAGGTTATCCGCTCTTTGAACCGATCTTTTTCTCCTCGAATCATGACCTAGCACTCACCGACGACTCAACAAGACTACCTTGAACACTAAGAAGAAATTCAAGAATCAAATATAGAACAACTTTATGTCATCGGCTTCTGTCTGACTCCTAGCTTAGATATCTATCGACCTCAGGGTTGGAATCTTACCAACGATAGGAGACGAGATTCTATAATCGACAGAAAGAAAGATAATATCCTAAAATCTAAGGCATAGGCATTGATACTTTAAGGATGGACCCTGGCTTTATACTGACCTCAAGCCACCAACCTATTTAGCCAGGTGGGTGACTCATTGAAATCTTCTAACAACTTTTAGAACATGGATAAAACCTACAACTGACCCCCATGACTAACAACCATGATTCGCAAATTAGTGGGCAAATTCTTTATCTTAACAGCTTACCAGACTAAGGCCAACAATCTAAGAAACTAGGGGTTATGGCCTATCGGATTCAGATGTGACAGCCTACGACTCTATCTCTATATAAAGTAGTAACAAGGAGACCCTCGAGGTAAGTTCGATTTTAGAGAACAACTCACACTTTTGCTCTTCCTCTCTCTCTTTTCTCTATTGTTCTCAAGCTCCGTCTAACTTATGAAGGATATTGCATATCCGGAAACATGCATGCAATAAAAATTTAAAGTACAGCGAAAGAATTTTAAATCTAGATTAAACCTTTTGATCTATATAATATGCATTAATAGATCTAAACTATAGGCTAACAAGATCGATCACTTGCATTTTAAGATGCTGAAAATAAATCAGATTTAAATAAAAATTATTTCACCTTTATGTGGGTTGATCTTCACTGCAAACTGATGATCGTGGTATACTCCAAGATTTTTTGATTAGCCATACATGTATCCGACCTCTACGGATATCCGATCAGAGGTCTATTGCTTCATCGAGGTGCTAGCACCCTTGCAGAAGCCACCTCCTGATGGTTGATGAAGAATTTCTCCATCATTTTCTCTTAGACCCTCTCAGAGATGATGGAGAAGAGGAGGAGGAAGAACAAGAAGAAGGAATAGAAGAACCCTCCTCTCTATTTTTTTCTTCTCACAACCCACGCCACCCTAGAAAAACCCTAGGGATCTCACCACAAGAGGAGATGCCTTTCCTCTTTTTCACTCACACAATGAAGACCACCGCCCCTCACCTTATTCACCCCCTAAATCTGATATTTTTCATGATGAAATCTTCCAAGACCCCATGCCAAAACTCCTTTTAAATTAGGCATCCAAAATAGGGATAGGGATAAGGTCAAATTAGATTCAAACTCCTTTGAATTTTGATCTCATCCTTATCCATAAGAGGGAGAGAAAGAGGGCGTAAGAAGGCTTGAGCATGAAGGGGAATTAGCATGGAAATTTCATGCAAATAATAAAGAGAGGGGACGGCATGAGAAGGTTAGGTGTGGAGGGTTTTAGGTGCCAAGGGAGAGAGAGAGAGTCCTAGTCCACTTGGGCTCTCTCTTGGTGCCTTAGACAAACCCTAATCAAATCCCATTTGGTTAAGATTTAGTTGCACCCAATTAGAGGAGGATTTTCAGTCCAAATAGGAACCTAAAATCTCTTGGTTAAATCCTAATTTAATTAAAAATTAGATCAAATCCAAATTCTAATTAAACAAGATATTGATCTTCATTAAGATTGGATGATCTCATAATCCAATCAGGCTTGATCTAATCAAATTCAAACCAAGTTAAATTGAATTCAATTCAATTAGACTTGATCCTAGCCTTGATGCTTCATCAAATTAAGCTAATTAACAATCTAATTGCTAATTAATCTTTCTATAACTCACTAATTCTTAGCGAGTTGCTTCATTGCAACTCTTGCACTAGATTAATCATCAATCATATTGACGGTTAGATTCAATAATGATTCACAATCACTAATCAACTATCTGATCAGATAAAAATCTCTTTTGTGTGTGATCCCATAGGTTTTATACTATCTGATAGTGAGACATACTATGATCTCTATCATAATATCATTGAAACTCATTTCAACTGGCTGGAATGATTTCAACTCTGTCCATCAAGGATCATCGATCATCATGACGATGCTTGACGAGTCTTACAATCTATCAGTGATACCTAATAGTATGTAGTGATAATTCAGTAGAATAAAATATTAAATCTCTAAGTATAGTTATCATGTAGTTCGGTTCTTCTGTCGTGAGTTTTGATAAGATGCAGATCAAGGATAACTCGTCAAACCCGTTCGTCCGTCGTATGTCAGATTCAATCAACTCGAGTCTATATAAAATCTTATAAAAAAATTTTTTCATCATTCACCTACCATGATCATAAATTTTAGGACTCAGTCTCATGAATTGCATAGGAACTCTCCCTATCTATCGAGATTGACAGATCTCATCTTGATGTGGATCCTATTCCTACAATGGATCTACTGTGGCTAACATACACCTCAAAGTTTCGAATGGCTAAGTAACCAAGTGTTGGTGCAGTCAAATTACATCAATCCCACTATGAACAGCCGAGGCACCGCAGGTCAAAGAAGTATCCACACAACTGTAATTTTGAATAAGTCACCGATAAGTGGGTAGTCATTTTAGTGACTTTTCGTATTGATCACACTCATACCTTAGATCTCCATCAAAAATCTACACTCTTACTCCAGTGTCCCCATATTGTCAACTCAAGACTCATCTATCTACGAAAAAAAATGATTCGTACATCGATTTATCTAGATCAGTCACTGTCTCTATGATAATCTATCGATCAGAAGCATTTAGAAATTAATCACTAATGATATGTACTTCAAATTTTTAACTCTTGAGAATATATATCATCATCTGTTAATTTCTCGAATGATTCATGGACATAAGTTAAAAATAATATGAATGAAAAATAATTCAAATTTATTTATTTCAAAATTTTAATTACAAAATTATAGCTCTAGAATGTGTACATGTGTCTGTCAATCTGACTTATAGGGCATACATCTAAAAACTCCTATTTGACTAAAGTCAATTGGTCATAAACCTAAGCTTCATCTTCTCAAGGTGAGCTTCAGTCTTTTGTTGGCTCAACAGCTTGATCAACGGATCAACTATATTCTCTATGGAGTCGACTCTCTGTATCTCAATAAACTTTTTCTCAAAGTATTCACGAATCAGATGAAATCATCGCTCGATGTGCTTAGACTTTTGGTGACCTCGTTCCTTAGCAAGTGCTATGACACCATTGTTATCGCAGAAAAGTGGAATGGCATTTAATGGCATCACACCTAATTCTATAACAAACTTCTTAAACTAGAATCCTTTCTTAGCAGCCTTTGATGCGGCGATGTACTCTGTCTCCATGGTAGAATTTGTAATGATCAGTTGTTTGAAACTCTTCTAACTAACTGCACCATTATTACATAGGAACACAAAACTTGATGTAGACTTTCTATCATCAATGTCAGACATAAAATCTAAGTCTGTGTATCTCTGTACCTGCAAGACTCCTCCTCCAAAGATCAAGAAGAGATCTTTAGTCCTTCTCAAGTACTTAAAGATATTCTTCACAGCAATCTAGTGCTCCTCATCTGGATTCGACTAATATCTACTTGTGACACTCATATAAGAGTAATATCAGGTTGATTACATAGCATAGCGTACATGAGACTCTCTATAGTAGAAGTATAAGGGATCTTGCTCATACGCTGAATCTTCTCAGGTGTGCTAGGACACATCTTCTTGAAGAGATGAACTTCATGCTTAAAGGGCAATAGATCCTTCTTGAAGTTTTTCATGTTGAACCGCTTCAGCACTTTCTCTATATACAGTTGCTGTGACAAACCTAGCATCTTCTTAGATCTATCTCTATAGATCTTTATTTTCAAAATATAGGATGTATTTTCAAGATCTTTCATAGAGAACTCTTTGGACAACCAAACTTTCATAGAAGTCATCATGTGAATGTCATTCTTAATTAGGAGGATGTCATCACGTACAATACGAAGAATAATTGAACATGCACAATTTTTCTTCATTCTTGATGAAATCAAATGATTTGATCATATTATTAAATCAAATATTTTAACTTCGAGATACTTACTTTAATCCACAAATAGATCTTTGCAGCTTGCAGATTTTGTGATCTCTACACTGGAAGTAAAATCTAGAGGCGGCTCCATATAGAGATCTTCCTCAAGATATCTATTCAGGAAGATAATTTTCATATCCATCTGCCATATCTCATAGTCATGATCTACTGCAACAGCAAGGAGTGTTTGAATAGATTTCAACATAGCTATTGATGAAAAGGTATCTTGATAGTCAATGCCTTTATGTTGACTATAATCTTTAGCCACAAGCTTTGCTTTAAAGATCTCTATATTTCCATCCAAATCAATCTTTCTCTTAAAGATCCATTTACATCCAATAGAAACTATTCTTTTAGGTGAATCTATTAAGGTCTAGACTTAGTTGGTATGCATCAAGTTAATCTCTGATCTCATCGCTTCCAACTATTTTCTAAAGTCGATGTCGGACATCGTCTTGTCATAGATTTTAAGATCATCAACATGATCTATATCATCCATGAGGAACATTTTCTCTACATCCTCTATCAGCATACCTATGTATCTTTCAGAAAGATATGAGATCCTAGTGGATCTACGAGGTGGAATGGGTTCTTTAGGTTCGATGGCACACTGCTCTTCAAACATACTCTCTTTGAGCTAAATTTTTCTCCCACTACCTTTATCCTGGATAAAATCTCTTTTCAAGAATTTGGTATGCTGGCTTACAATCATATTGTGATCCTTCAAAAGGTAAAAATAGTATCCCAAAAATTCTTTTAGGTACTCTATAAAATAATCTCTCATAAATCTAACCTCTAACTTATCCGTCTATTACCATTTGACATAGACTAGACATCTTCAAATTCTGAGGTAACCAAAATTTAGCTTCTTACCATGTCATATCTCATATGGTATGGTAGGAATGAATTTAGAGAGAACCTTATTAATTAAGTAGTTGACAGTCATTAAGACGTGTCCTCAAAGAAATAAAGAGAGGTCGATGAAGCTCATCATAGATCGAACCATATCCAATAAGATCTAATTTCTTCATTCTGAAACTTCAGCTGAGGTATTTCAAATAGAGTCTATTGAGAGACTATACCATTTTTCTTGAGATAATCAAAAATTCTTCACTCAGATATTCTCCTCCTCGATCTGATCGAAGTGCTTTAAGTGATTGCTTAATTTGCTTCTCTATCTCATATCTGAATTTTTTGAACTTTTCAAAAGTTTCAGATTTATGTCTCATAAGAAATACATATATGTATCGTAAAAAATCATCGACAAAAATAATAAAGTAGATATAATCTTGTTTGACTGACATATCAAATAGACCGCATACATCAAATATACCAGAGCCAGTACCTCAGTGGTCCTTTCTCCATATCCTACAAAGGATAGCTTGATCATTTTCTTTTAAAGACAGGATTCACAGACTAAAAATGACTAATCCGAGAATGAGTCTAAAAGACCATCTTCCACCAGTCTGTTAATCTTTTTTTCTCTAATATGATCTAGCCTCAAGTGCCACATATACTTTAGGTTAATCTCATCTCTGGATCTCTTAGATCCAACGACACTCACTGTTTGCTCGGATAAGTTAACTGATTCATCTACATTGATATACAAATGATAAAGACTGTTGATTAAGTGACCTTGTCTAACCATTTTACTTCTAAAATAAATGGTATAATGGTCCTTATTGAAACTAATTTCATAATCATCCTATAATAAATATGAAATAAAAATTAAAGTTTTGCTCACATTAGGTACACAGTAACAGTCGCTTAGTTCTAGATAGAAACCAGATGGTAATCGAAGAGGATAGGTCCCTACGACCACAGCAGTAACTCTTGCTCCATTGCCTACTCGTAGGGTCACCTCTCTTAGCCTCAACCTTCAACATTTCTTAAGATCCTGCATTGAAGTGCATAAGTATACACTAAAATCAGAGTCTATTACTCAATTGATAGTAGAAGAAACTATTAGGTTAGTGTCAATCACGAGCAGATTCGACATATCTTCTAAAGGTGTGTCTCTTGAACTTTTTAAGATTTCTGTCGGTATTTTCTAGTCTAAGACATAACCTAGCTTCTCAAAACTCAAAACACTTTTCAAGTTTCTTAGCCAATCCTTACAGTTGGAACATGATAATTGATTGATTTCTAGATGCAGGCTAGACTATTGGAGGCAGATAATTTTTTATGAAGAGAAAAAATTTTTGGTTAGATTTTTGTAATTGATTTTAGTTTATTTTAAAAAAATTATTTTAAAAATAAACTTAATTTTTACTATTTCTTGGATCCCAACACTCCTCGATTGGAAAGCAAAAACTTCTTTATGAGTTAAAATTTCTAGTGGGTACTGCAGTCCCATCGATTGACATACCATCTCACCTGACAAATCTTGATGAATGTTTCAACCAATGAGTGGATAACTCTTACCTAATACTTTTCAAGTAAATTATCATTGACTTGATCTCTAAGTCCTGAGACCTTACCTGATAGATCATGGCCTCATTCTTTAGTTAAGTCAGATCCACCATTGAGCACGAGTTAAGTCATCATTGGATCCTCATCTGACAGATCTTGGGTCCAACCCCATCTCCACCCCATAATATCTCATACCAATAGAGTGGTTGCTTCTCTTCTGATGTAACTGAACCACTGTATCTAACCAAAAATAGTCAACATCGAAGAGAGCACAGCAATCTACAATAGTGGAAGACCCTACGACTTAATATTAACGAAGAGATTTTTAATTGTAGTCTCTTTAATCCTAATTAGTCATAACTATTATGATTAACCCTAAGGACATGGGCTAGTTTGAATCACCAAACAACCACATCAAGACTAATCAATCAAATTGGCAAAAAAAGTGTAAGATCAATGGAGGTCCTTCGTTGATTTATTTAGACACCAATAAATTGATCAAGTCAGCGAGTCAAATCAATTAAATAACCACCTCTCTTTAGGTCAGATCAAATCAATTTTCTTAAATACCAATAGGTCAATCAATTTTGATTATGTTAGTTTGTGTAACTCAAGCTCAAGCCATTGAGTTAAATTAGATCTTTGAGTTAATCGATCCTACATGAGGCTGTTAATTGATGTGACCAATCTACAACTATTAGATTGATCTCGAATACTCTTGACCTAATCCTAATCAACTCTTAATTAGATTCGGTCAATCGCTCATCTCGATTGAGCCCTACCATGTACTAATCGATTATCTAAAAAAAATCGAATAACTATACCTAATTGAACTATCCAAGTCCAAACCCTCATGTTTTATGCTTAAGATTAATATCTTAAATTCTCAATTTTAGATTTTAATCTTAATTTTAGATCTTTAATACTCAATTTCAGATCTTTAATTCATAATTTTAGATCTTTAATTAAGTGTGTCATGAACATGAGGTAGTTCAGATGTCGAAACTACTTTCAGATCTAAATTAATAATCTATATATCTCATATATAAGCATAAAATATAATCTAAACATGATCAAATATAGCACATATATTTATCAAAGATTAGATCTAATTACATAAATCTCATGTATCTTCAAATCTATATCTCATGCAATTTTTAGATCTAACAAACTACATCTCATGTAATTTTCAGATCTAATAAACTATATCTCATGCAATTTTTAAATCTAATAAACTATATCTTATGTAATTTTTAGATCTAATAAACATGCATCTCATGCAATATTCAGATTTAACAACATACATCTCATGCATATTAAAATAGATTATGTATCTTATACATAACTATATAAATTTTAGATTTATTAATATGCATCTCACACATTATAAAATAGATTATTTTCATGGTCCTTCTTTTTGATTCATACAGGCGCCCTTTTTACTATAGTCCTCTATGGCAAGACGGCTTTTACTATGAATTTCGAAGAGTACTAGACTACTAATAATTTAATCTACACATATCACATATGCATATTCAGATTATTTATATCTAATATAAAAATAGATCCTAATAAATATTTAAATCTGAATTTTAGATCTTAAAAAATATATGTGAAATGACAATTCTGACTTTGATACCACTTGAAGGATATCACACATCGAGGAACATGCATGCAACAAAAATTTGTAGCACAGTGAAAAAATTTTAGATCTAGATTAAACCTTTTAATCTACATAACATGCATCAATAGATCTAATCTATAGGCTAACAGGATCGATCACATGTATTTTAAGATGCTGAAAATAAGTCAGATTTAAATAAAAATTATTTCATCTTTGTGCGGATTAATCTTCACTGCGAACTGATGATCATGATATACTTTGAAGTTTCTTGATCAGTTATACATATGTCCAATATCTATGGATATCTACACGAAGTCTTCGATCGGATCAGAGTTTCGTTGCTTCATCGGGGTGCTATTACCCTTGTAGAAGCCACCTCCTGATGGTTGATGAAGAACTTCTCCATTATTTTCTCTCAGACCCTCTCAGAGATGATGGAGAAGAGGAGAAAAAAGAAGAAGAAGGAATAGAAGAATCGTTCTCTCTATTTTCTTCTTCTCACAACCCCCGCTACCCTAGAAAAACCCTAGGGATCTCACCCCAAGAGGAGATGCTTCTCCTCTTTTTCATTCACACAATGAAGACCACCGCCCCTCACCTTATTCATGCCCCAAATCTAATATTTTTCATGGTGAAATCTACCAAGCCCCCATGCCAAATCTCTTTTTAAATTAGGTGTCCAAGATAGGGATAGGGATAAGGTCAAATTAGATTCAAACTCCTTTGAATTTTGATCGCATCTTTATCCATAAGAGGGAAAGAAAGAGGGCGTAAGAAGGCTTGGGCGTGGAGGGGAATTAGCATGGAGATTTCATGCAAATAATAAAGAGAGGGGGCAGTGTGAGAAGGTTAGGCATGGAGGGTTTTAGGCATCAAGGGAGAGAGAGAGTCCCAGTCCACTTGGGCTCTCTTTTGGTGCCTTAGTCAAACCCTAATCAAATTCCATTTGGTTAAGGTTTAGTTGCACCCAATTAAAAGAAGATTTCTAGTCCAAATAGGAACCCAAAATCTCTTGATTAAATCCTAATTCAATTATGAATTAGGTCAAATCCAAATCTTAATTAAATAAGAAATTGATCTTTCTTGAGATTGGGTTATCTCATAATTCAATCAGACTTGATCTAATCAAATCCAAACTAAGTCAAATTGAATCTAATTCAATTAGACTTGATCCTAGCCTTATTGCTCAATCAAATTGAGCTAATTAACAATTCAATTACTTATTAATCATCCTATAACTCACTAACTCTTAGTGAATTACTTTATTGTAACTTTTGTACTGAATTAATTATCAATCATATTGACAATTAGATCCAATAGTGATTCACAATAGCTAATCAACCATTTGATCAGACAAAGATCTCTTTTATATGTGACCCTATAGGTTTTATACTGTCTGATAGTAAGATATACTATGATCTCCATCATAATATTATCGAAACTTCTTTCGACAAGTTGAAACGATTTCAACTCTGCCCATTAAAGGTCATCGATCATCAAGACGATGCTTGATAAGTTTCACGATCCATCAGTAGCATCTAGCAGTATATAATGGTAATCCAGCAGAATAAAATATTAAATTTCTAAGAGTAGTTACCGTATAGTTTGGTTCTTTTATCGTGAGTCTCAAGAAGATATAGGTCAAGGATAACTCATCAAATCCGTTCGTCCATCATATACCAGATTCAATCGACTCGAGCCCATGTGAAATATTATGAAAATACCTTTCCATCATTCACCTACTATGGTCATGAATTTTAGGGCTTAATTTTCTGAACTGCATAGAAACTCTCCCTATCTATCGGACCAACAGATCCCATCTTGGTGCGCATCCTATTTCTACAATGGATCTACTATAGCTAATATATACCTCAAAATTTTAAATAGCTAGATAACCAAGTATTGGTGCAGTCAAATTATAGCAATTCTATCATGAACAGTTGAGGCACCGCAGGTCAAAGAACTATTCACACAACTATAATTTTGAGTAAGTCACCGATGAGTGGATAGCCATCCTAGTGACTTCTCATGTTGGTCATGCTCAGTATCCTTGATCTCTATAAGTATCTGCACTCTCGCTCCGTGCCCCTGTACTGTCGACTCGAGACTTATCTATCCATGATGGAAAGTGATTCGTACATTGATATATCCAGATCAATCATCGTTCCCATGACGATCCATCAATCAGGAGTATTTAGAAATTAACCACTAATGACATGTACCTCAAATTTTCAACTCTTGAGAATATATGTCATCATCTGTTAATTTCTTGAATGATTCATGGATACAATTTAAACACAATATAAATAAAAAATAATCTAAATTTATTTATTTTAAAATTTTAATTATAAAATAATGCTCCTAAAATATATACATGTGTCAGTCAATCTGGCTTCTAAGATATATATTTAACAACTTAAGCATCGAAGGATTTTCCATCGAAGAGCCTTTGATGAGAGTGGATTTATTCTATAGGTTCTCTTTAGTGCTCCAACCCTTGGGTGGCTGAGCTCCCAGGTTAGAAGGAGTCTGACCCCGACTATACTCACCTCAGACTGGAGTCTTATAGCAATAGTTTGGCACTAGAGGAAGGACCTAAGCCCATTCAAAAAAAAAAAGAGAACATGAAAAGAATAAGAGCACATAACTCTGCAACCTCAAGATATCAATTCTCTCATCGAAGCCAAGGTGGCACTGTCCGAATATCCACCACCATGCAATCCCCTATCATAAAAGACCCACAGTAGTTCAACATTCTGATCCAATAGATCTAGATGTTAACCAACACTGTGTAGTAGCTTCAGTAGGTGATGAAGCGACAGTGGCCTCAAAAATCGGTTTCTTAGGTGGCTCCCTCTCGGCATAGCTGCCAAACTCGCCCCAAGAGCTTGAAATTAGCCTTTCGACAAATCCTCCACTCCATGCCCACTCTTGCTCCCCATCGGTCACCTTCCCATCGAAGCTTGAGGAAGGAAAACTGATGACGGTGATCTCCCACCTCCTTCGATAGATTCTCAACTTCGAGTTATTCTCCATGACCCAAAAAGTTTCGTTAAAAAAAAGATCTCAAGCAAAAAGTTTGAAAAATCGAGTACCACCTCGGCGAAGTCCAGAGCAGGAGACAACAGAATGATGATGACCTCAATTTCAACTCTTCGCCTCTCTTTTCCTATGCCATTCCAAGGGAACCGATCCCAAATTGGCTTAAGATGCCTTTGATAGGGCCATATGATGGCTCTTCGAACCCCCTCGATCACTTGAAGGGCTACAAAGCCCTCATAATACTTCAGAGTGCCTCAAATGCCTTTCTCTACCTTACATTCCCAGCCACCCTTAAGAAGTGGTGTGGACATGGTATTCGAGACTCCAGTTAGGGTCTATTCATTCATTTAAATAGCTCAAAACATTATTTATCTCCTACTTCAGCAACAATCAAGCCTAGCCGAAAAATACTAATAGTGTCTTTTCGATCCATTAAGAAGAGGACGTGTCGTTACGCAACTACATGGCATACTTTAAAGTCATCATACTTGAAGTGAGCAATTTTGACGAGTCAATAGTGATGTTGGTGCTCAAGTGAGTATTACGAAACAAGCACCTCATTTTCTCTCTCGATAAAATATTTTTAAGAGACTATGCCAACCTACTGGTGTGAGCTCAAAAGTACATGCATGTAGGCAGAAGAGCTCAAGGTGTACAGAAGTAGGCCAAGGAGAAAAGGACCCCCAATAAGAAGCGGGGTCGGGAGGAACCTTGCATGGCCCGAATAGAAGGAGAGTCCTCCTGACTCTAGGTCAAAGAGTCCACCTCAATAATTCAACAACTATACCCCCTTGTTTGCTCTTCGGGCCCAGATCTTGATGGAGATTGAGGGCCAAGGGTATGTTCATGGACCTCAACTGACGAAGGCCCAACCGATAAGAAAGAGCAAGAGAAAGTACTGCTGCTTCTATTATGACCATGATCACAATACAGAGGAATGTCTCCAACTCAAGGATGAGATCGAAGCTTAATCTGAAGAGGCTATCTTAGCAAGTATGTTTCGGAGTGATAGATTCGAGTACCTGAAGAGCAGCATCAGTAATAATCCAATAAGAAAAATAATAACTGACCCACAGCTAGTATCATCAACATGATCTCAGGCTTCATAGATGGTAGGGGGTAGAAGACCGAGTAGAGGGGGCAAAGAGATAGTGCATATAGGGCATTATTTCTTTCTTCGATGATGATCTTTGAGAAATATAGACTTTTTATGATGATGCTATCATCATATCTATGATGATAGCAAATTATGATGTACAAAGAATCTTAATTAATAATGAAAACTTGACTGATATGTTATTTTATGATACATTTCAAAGAATGAAATTGTCTGCTGATCGATTTAGGAAACTTAGTACTCCCCTGATTAGATTCTCCTGAGACTTCATAGCTGTAAAAAGGGAGATAACCCTACCAATGACTGTCAGGTAGAAGCTTCGAAGCAAGACTATACAGCTCACCTTCTTTATCATTTGGGCCCCCTCCGCTTACAAAGAGATCCTCGAATGGTCCAGATTGAATGCCTTGCGAGGTATACTCTCCACATACCAGTTGCACATGAGGTTCTTGACTAGGAATGGGGTCCAAGAAGTTCAAGATGACCAAATGCTAGCTCATTAGTGTTTCTTGGTGATAATTAAGGGGAAAGGCCTATTTATACTATTAACCAACAGCTTAGATTGAATCCTTAAATCACCAGATCTTACCATATGGCTAGCATCAGGAGTGTTGGATCCCACGACTCTTCATTGCATTGCCCTCAGATTGAGCCATGTAGGCCAATCTGCGAGGCACAGTATGGGGCCGGATTTGGGCTCAAATATAGAGCCCATTGTATTTTTGGGCCGTGCTCGGGCCATCATTGACCCGGCCCAAGCCTGATTGCAATCCCAACCCCAGCCTAAAATTTAGGCCTAAGCCCAAGGTCTAAATCTAATCTTTCATTATATAAAAGATGGCTAAGCTTAGCCACCTAACTTAAGTTAGACTCAAGAACTTTGGACTCCTTAATAAAATGCTCTTCTAACTCTTCCCATTTTTCAAATGCACCACCACTTTTTCTTCTTCATTTTCTCAAATTGGGGCAAAGCCTCGCCGCCCACCGCCTAGGGTTAAGTTCTTCTCTCCGTCTCTATTGTCGGTTGCCAATCGGCTACTCTAAAGCCCTCATCACCATTCGTCAGTCGATAGTCATCAGTGTTGGGGATCTTGAAGGGCTACATAAGTCTGAGCACTGCTATCTTCACCGACCTCTTTTCCATCCTCTTTGACGATGATCTAGCTTTCTTCTTTTTCATACTCGCCATTGTCCCTACCTTTATCTACACTGCCGCCATGGTTTTTCTCCATAAATCCCCCATTGATGTGGCAATGGTGGAGGACGAGACTGAGAGCAAGTACTTTTAGATGATAAACATGATGGTGATGGTCATCGTGGTCCACCCCCTCATGACCTACAACCTCACCAGCGACCACGGCATTGCTGTGTCCTGCATCCTTGTGGCCGCCCTTCTCACCGCTCTGATGGCAGTCTTAATCTATATAATCGCACTATGGTAGAGGAGACAAAGTGGGGGAGGAGAGGGCTAGCGATGGGGGAGGATCACACGATATGGGAGGCAATAAAGTCATCACGAGCTTCATGGACTTGGAGCATGGCAGTGGGGTTGAGACCTGAAAGAGAGAGGGAGCTATGGAAGTTGAGAGAGAGAGAGAGAGAGAAAGGAGAGAGAAATAGAGGGAGAGGGAGGGGGTTCGGGCCAGGTCTTAGGATCGGGCTCAGGCTTAGGCCAGCCCGATTGGATTCGGGCCATGCTCGAGCTTGAGCTCGTACTGGGCTTTAGTCTTAAATTTTAAAATATTTTCAGGTCTAAGCCCCATCCAAAGCTCAAAAAAAATATTTTGGATTGGGCTTGGGATGTGGCTCGCCCAGCCCGGCCTGTTTCCAGCCTTATCTCTATCGTCTTTTCCATTTGAATCAAGGATCTTTCTAAAATAAATCTCATCGGGCACTTCCTGGACTTGGAAACTAAATTGTTCCTAGATAACTAGATGTTGTAAGCAATATAAACGATTTGAATGCCTACCGCCCTAGTCTCCTCGCCCCCAGCACTCCATCTTAGGAACTCCAAAAAGGACTAGACTGATGTCTCGACCTAAGTAGTCAGTTGAAGGGGGCTGGCAAGCTGCCAGATCTGCCTAGCTCTTAGACACAAAAAATAGGGCATGCTCCATGGTCTTGTCCCCCAGTCTGCAATATGGGCAGATGGACAGAAGGTCTATGCCTCTGTCTCTTAGAATAGACCTACTCGGGAGGCGACCCCAGATAACCTTCCATTAGAATTAGCTCACCCTTGGGTGCACACAAATCCTCCAGATCTATCTGACATCCAAATTCTTGGTAGGCTCTCCCCAATACAGATAATAGAGGTCTGCGTCAGCACTTTCAGAGTGAAGGATGATATCCAGACCCGCACATCATGGCTACTATGGATGGGAACCATCAAGAAAAGCGCACACTCTCTAAGCTGCTCCTCGAAGAATCAGATCACCATTGAAGAGCTCTAGCCCATGCTATCCAGACGAAATAAGTTGCAAATCCTCATAGAGTCCCCAACCTTTATGGGGATGAAGGTTAGCCACCAGCTTAGAGGAAGGTCATCCATCCATGGATCCTACGGGAGGTTCGTAGACCGACGATCCTCTAGAAGCCATTTCATTTGAGAAATCATATCTAGAGCCTGTATATAGATCTCTCCATAAAAAGGAGCAACTCTAGTTGATCTGGATATTACTGTCTGAAGACCATGAGCTGTTGTTAGCCCTCATCACCATATTCCACAGGCTACAAGGTGGAGAAATCTAGCCACATGACAAGCAATCATGGCTTCATGCCTCGCAACCAAGGATTGGATGCTGAGACCTCTATCTCTTTTTGGCTGGCACATCACATTCTAAGTCATCAAGTGCATGCCACCTCCATCTGGATGGGAGCCCCACAAAAACCTCAGAAAGTGTTGCTCGAGCTTCATCACCCAAGTCTTGGACATGATGGTATTTGAAAGAAGATAAATGGATGTAGAGCTGAGAATCGATCTTACCAGGGTGACGCTATTCATCATGGAAAGAGCTCTAGCCTACTAGCCCTCCAATCACTTATGAACCACATTCTCCACCCTTGAGTACTCTATCCTCCTTAGCCTTCACCCCAAGATGGGAACCCTCAAGTATTGCCAGGTCCCGCTTTGCTCTACAATCCCAAGCTTGTCCTTGATCATGTGTCATAATTTGACCTTCATCTTTAGATTGAAATAAACGGTTGACTTGAGGAGATTCACTTTCTGCCTCAAGGCAGGACAATAGTTCTCCAAAATTCTCCTGAAGCTGACGATATTCTAGATTGAAGCGCTACCCATGAGCAGATAGTCATCTGCAAAAAATAAGTATGAGATCGATTGGATCCCTAACCCTGGAACATAGGGATCTAAGTCCCGCCCTTGAGATGTATCACACATTACTTGTGAGAGTATGTCATCATAGATAATAAAGAGATAAGCAAACAGGAGACAACCTTACTGTAGCTCGATGGTAAAATAAAAGAAGTCCAAAGGAGCCACATTGATTAAGATGGCAAAAGAAGGGCTATGGATACAAGCTATAATCCAATTGATCCATCGGGTGTGGAACTCGAAGTCCACCAAGATCTCTTCAAGGAAGTGCCAACTTAGATGATCATAAGCTTGCTCCATGTCGAGTTTGATCACCATGAGATTGCGACAGGTTGAGGTATGGTGAAGATCATGCATAAACTCTTACGTAACAAGGATATTGTCAAAAATGTTACAGCCACCAATAAATACCCTCTACTCTGGACTAATCAAGTAAGGAAGAATGTGCTTCATCGTGCACACCATCAATTTGGCATAAACTTTATATAAAGTTATGCACAAACTGATCGGTTTGAAATGCTTGGGCTCTAAGGCACTTACTGCTTCGATAGCATGACAATGAAGGTCAATTTCAGGTACCTGACATTCGATTAGTAGCGAAGAACTATTGCACAGCCACCACAACTTCAGACTGGATGATAACCCAGTTCCTCCTAAAGAAGAAAGGAGGGAAGCCGTATGGTCCTAGGGCTTTATCCTCCCCCATGGCCCATATCCTCTTCCCTCTTGATGGACATCACCTTTTCTCCTTCATCACCTCTAACCATCAGATCCCTAGTGGTCAGATCGAAATCATCGTTAGGGATGGCTGGATGCCTTTGACTGTTCTCCTCCTGCCAGACCCCACCAATGGCTTCCTCCCATAGCATTTTGCCACCCACCCTACTTGGCTCTAATGATGCGGATGGCCAGTGGCCATCCACGGAGGCTAACAGCTACTCTTTCTGATGGCATCGATGTCTAGGGGAGCAAGGTGGCATAGCCCCCCACCAACACTAGGTCCTCCTGTTGGAGTGATGGCATCGAAGCAGTAGAAATCATCCCAATGAAGCCCTTCCTAGTGCTTTTGATCAACCCTAGCCACAGGCCTAGCTTGCACTGCTCATGCAGCTCCGCTAGGTTTTCTGGATCAGGATGATAGGGCTAGGCTCTTGGCCTGCTTCAATAAGGGCCACCTATATCCACTATGTAGTAGTCATGTGGGCTTGGGCTTGGCCCACATCCAAAGTAGCATAGCTCAAACCCCAATTAGAAAGAACCTGGAATACCGAGTTGACTCAGTCTGGTTTGAGCTCACCACATTGCTTGTTCGACGAGAGGCGATGGGCAAACTTGGTAGGTTTTTATCACTTATTTGAGTTAGGTGATGAATTGGACAAGCTCTCCTTTTGCCTTGGTGAACTTAGATGGAAAGGAGATGAGTTGGATCGGCAGCCCCAGTAGTTGAATCTAAATCACCATCCTCCGAACCACATTAACCCAGGGATGAAATCGATGATGCATGTCTCCACCGTCAGGAGTTGGCCGACAATAAATAATGGTCCATCATTAAGGGCACCTTTGCAGTGAAACTCCGACCAGAATTGGATGGTAGTCCTTGGCCAGCAATAAGGGCTTTAGATCATACTACAAGTTGCCCCTATCTTTGAACTCCTTTATGATCCACTTTGTTGAGACCGTCCGACCAAGGCTTTGGATGATCATCGAGATATTCTCCTATTATTTTTTCGTTTCCTCTATCTCTTCCTCTGAAAACTCGAGGATCTTTATGAAATACCTTTGCAATTGCTTCATCTCTTCCGACGTGATCTTGTACACTATCCAACAGGGTTGTCTTGGTGGCCCCTGGGCCATCCTAGCCCATGGCCGTTCGTTTCCACTAGACTCTGGTTAAGACTGGCCACCGTCACTTAAACTCTGCCCTTATCGGCCATCCTCAGATCAGCACACCCATCCCTTTGCAACCGTTCGATAAAATGCCCCAGAGACCTCACGTTTTTGGATGACACCGTGCTCAATATTATTAATAGATACTTCATCCTTAAGAGAGGCATTTATGTGTAAATGCAGAGCTCTAATTTTTATTTTAGATGTATGTAATTTAAACACAATATTAATAAATTATATTAATATCAATATCTTTCATACATGTTCCACTCTCTGCACAAAGCTCAGCTTTATGTATATGTGAGACCGTCGCGCTATGCTTCTCAGCGGAAAGAAGCCAGAGATGGAGACGAAGGACCGAACTGCATCCTTCCCCTCAAACTACGTGAGTCTTAAGCAACTCCAGGAGCTGAGGCTCAAAGAGAGGCAAGAAGAAAAAGATAGGCTTCGCAGGCAAGGAGAAGAAGAAGAGAGGCTCCACAGGCAAAAAGATAAAAAGGAGAGGCTCGGAAAGTTCGAGGAGAAGGAGGTGGAGGAGCGGGGGCGGCCGTGGCGGAGGATCGGGGAAAAAGCCGCGCTCCAGAACCCCCGAGCAAACCCTAGATCGAACGCGCCCATTCGCCGGAAGTGGTGGAGGAACGGCTCTGGACGGCCGATCTCCGGCCCATCCCCGAATCCTGAGGCAGACGATGCGGCGGAGGCCGTCGGCGGGTCCAATCGGTACCCTCCGGGCAGCGGCCATTGGAGGGAGAAACAACCAGTGGAAACGGATCGAACGATGAAGAATGAGCGAGCGTACGGCGACAATAACGATGGCACAGCGACGGACACAGGGGAGGTCAGCGGATCCGAGAAGATCGCCCCGGAGCCGTCTCCGCAAAAGCCCGAAGGCGGCGTGAAGGGGAGGGCCCGGGGGGCTTCTCGACCGAAGCACGAGTTCCGGCCGGCGAGGGTTATCGGAGGTGGACTGGAACGGAAGATGGAGATCGAGAGGCGATTTGGGGATCTGGGAATCAACGGCAGGGCTGAGAAGCCGGCGGCAGCAGCGGAGAGGAGGCCAGTAGCGGCGAGGAGGGGCGGCGGTTTCGGAATTACCAGCGGTAGAAGGCGGTGGCATACGGACGCCGGCGGCGGTATGATGTGGGTCAGGAAGACGACAAGCTCTTAACCGGTTCCAACGTGGGAAGGGAGGTATATTTTTTATTTTTTTCGCACTTTCTTATTGCGGTAGTCCAAACTGGAGACTGTTCTTTCAATATATTTGTGTTTTTGCTATATCGCTTCACAAGAGCCGCAGGAAACCAGTTGACTTGTTCCAGCTGTTGGACAGAGAGAGAGAAAAAGGGAAAACAATATAGAAAGCAGAACAGAACAGAACGAATGATCAAGAACTCCTCAAATTAGAGTGTCTTTAAGCATCAGCCTGCAAAATCCGAGAGAAATCAAACGGCAGAAGGACCAAAATACTGATTAGAAAGAAAATAGCATTCAGAATTTTTATGTCTTTTATATAAACATTTTTATTAATTAAGATCACAGATGTTGTATGTGGGATGTGATAAAAGTTGTGTGAGATGCTTTTGCAGGAAACTGCTATTTGGCTTTGAATAGAGAGGATCTGTTCTTCCAGTGAGAGGCCTTGGTAAATGTATTAATATTGTGCTAAGTCATTCTAGGTTTTTGTTCATGTTGCGGCCTTTCTTCGGTGGGCAGTCGGTAGTCGGTCAGAAATCGATTAAGAATTACACTTTAAAATTGGCGGCGAGATTGCCAATGAACAAGATATTATTGTCGGAGAAAGTGCACACAGATGAGGTCAAGATAAAAGGCGATGATGGATATTAGAGTGAAATGGTGCTGGTTCCACTTAATGTCGAGAAAGGAAGATTTGCAAAATAAATCCAGTCGGAGGTGGCTTCGATGAAGATCCTCCGACGCTCAAGTTAGTGAAAGGCTTAAGAGGAAAGGACGACAGAGTCTCTGAGTTTTGAGATTGTGTTATAGTATATCAGAAGGGGTCTCCATTTATCTCTATTTATAGAGGGAGCAAAATAAATAATGAGAGAATAGGTAATCATATCGATCATGTCTTGTCGTACGACATCGCATACTACCGCGTGGACGTCTCTAAATGCCGGCGGCGAACGTGCCTTTTATTCGACGCGTTCACGATGACAGACGTCATCGAACGTAGGGCATAATTAATGATTCTGGGGTGGATTTAATGAGATCGTAGTATGCCATCACGGCGCACAGCTGGCGATCAGAGTATGGTGCCTGAATGACATAATGACTTTGATATGGTCTGTCAGAGTCGTATGATGGCTACGTTCGGTGCTCAGTTAGTCAATAGAGGTCCATTTTGTCCAAGTCGGTAGGATGGAATTGCTAAGATGCCTTGTCTTCAATTGGCATAGTCGGCTATTAATCGATCATTAAGTCGGTTACAGGTCGAGTAGCTGTGGAAGGCATATTTATTTTAGTTGGGATGGGTGCTGACCAGGGGCGACCCACCTTCAGTCGGCTGGATATCAACGATGGGGCCCGATGTCCGCCCAGCTGGGGGGAACTTTGTATATCTGAGCCGAGTTGATTGTCGGTTAGTCGGCATAGTTTCCTTAGTTGGTCCAGAGGTGAGAAGCCAGGGTAGTCGGCTAAATGACAGAAACCTACCCTAACACTTGCCTCCCAACTTTCGAGTCTGACTTAGCAGCTAGTTGGACGAGAGGAGTTCGTCTTCGGGCCGTCACGAGTTGCTTTAGTCGACTGCCACTCAGCTGATGCTTCGAGGGGCGGACCGTCGTCTTGTCTTTTCACGCGGTGGTGCTGTCCATTCGTAGGTTGTGCGGCAATAAATGCCGCAGAGCTCGAGATGATTTTCCGTATAAATGATAGGAGATCAGCTGGCAAGGTAATATTGAGTACGCATATCCGAGTCATCCGCATGTCAGCCGCCCGTTGGTCCGGTATGTGATCATGCGGATTAAGCCTGCTTCGTAAGATCTAAACAGTGGTGCACTGAACGGATGCTGGGAGGACCGATTGAAATCGTCGCCACGTGTCATGATCTCCGGGTTAGGCGTGGTATTTGGCGTCGATCCTGGCCGTTGAAGAAACCTATATATAGGGATTGATCTTCCTCCATTTCTGGCTTCACTATTTTCGCTCCGCCTTAAGTCCACGCTATCCCTTTTCTCTGTCGAGAGTCTAGCTGCCAGCGAGTCTTCTCCTCCAGCGTCGGTCTTCCACCGCTGTCAGCTTTCGTTGCCGGTCTTTTTCATTTTCTTAGGGGTTTCCTCTTTCCTCTTTCTTCTTCTTTGTCTTTTCTTTTTTTTGTCTTTTCCATGACTTCTTTCGATAGAGAGTTCGGAGACGAGACTCCGATCGGTGATCGGAGTTCTCGGGCTCCAACAACCCAAAGGGCGGTCGAGGAGATTACTCGGGATGAGCCCGATGGGGTGTCTTCTTGATAGGATCCGTCAGATCCGAATGAGTTGGATGAATAGCCGACTGCTGAGAACACTTTCAGGCCTCTCGCAGAGAGGTTTGAATTGACTGAGTCGGAGTTGTCTGATTAGGGAGACATTATTATATCCCTAGTCAGTATTGATTGATGGTGCTTGGCGAAGGAGGTTTGGTTGTTGAGAGAAACTATTATGGTCTTGTCTTGGCCATGGAGGTCTTCGAGAGAAGATATTTTTCTTTGATGGATCGCCTGCTAGCCCCTTATTTGGTGCATCAAACTGTTGTGGCATTTTCTCGGTGGACAATCGGTAGTCAGTCAAAAGCCGACTATAAATTGTGCCTTGAAACTAACGGTGGGATTGTCGATGAATGAGATATTGTCGTCGGAGAAGGTGCACACAGTCGAGGTCAAAATGAAGGACAATGATGGATGTTAGAGTGAAGTAGTGCTGGTTCCGCTTGATGTCGAGTAAGAAAGACCTGCAAAATAAATTTTGCCGGAGGTAGCTCCGGCGAAGACCCTCTGACGCCCAAGTTAGTGAAAGGCTTAAGAGGAAAGGACGACAGAGTCTTTGAGTTTTGAGATTGTATGTGTAAGTATACCTGGAGGGGTCTCCGTTTATTTCTATTTATAGAGGGAGCAAAATAAATGATGAGAGGACAGGTAATCATGTCGATCATATCTTGTCATACGACGTCGCATGGTGCCACGTGGGCATCTTTGAATACCGACGACGAGCGTGCCTTCTTTTTGGCGCGCTCATGATGGCGGACGCCACCGGACGTGGGGCATAATTAATGATCCTAAGGCGCATTTAATGAGATCGTAGTATCTCATCACGGTGTGTAGCTGGCCGATCAGAGCATGATGCCTGAATGACATGACTTTGATGTGGCCTGTCAGAGTTGTATGATGGTCACGTTCGGTGCTCAGTTAGTCGACAGAAGTCTATTTTGTCCGAGTCAGCATGATAGAATTGTCGGGATGCCTTATCTTCAATGGGCGTAGTCGGCTGTTAATTGACCATTAAGTTGGTTACAGACCGAGCAGCCGTAGGAGGCATATTTATTTTAGTCGGAATGGTGCTGACCAGGGGTGACCAACCTTCAGCTGGCTGGATATCAGCGACGGCAGCCGACGTCTACTCAATTGGGATGGAACTTTATATATCTGAGTCGGATTGATTGTCGATTAATTGATATAGTTTTCTTAATCAATCCAGAGACAAAAAATCAGGATAGTTGGCTAAACGATGGGAACCTATCCCAACAGTTTATGTAATCATGTTCTTTGAAATCTTTGCTATGGTTCTATCCTGAAATGCCGTTATTCATCCATTCACAACGTACTATATACATGCATCTTTTTAATTAATATGCATGTCTAAGAGTCTACGTTCGTAGTTACCGAGGTTCTCCATACGTGCAAAGGCTGATGTAGGACCGGGGAGAAAGAGAGGAGGGAAGAAGAGGAAGAGAAGACAAAGGCATAGGGCGGAGAGAAGGATATCTTAAATTTTGTAATCTCAATAATATAAATTATATTTTTAATTAACGTAGCAATGAATTTATATAGATAGTCCAAAATCTTAATAAAATAGATCCTAAAGTGTACATAAAACTAAAATTTAAAATCCAAATAAAATTTTAAAATTGACATAAAATCAATTTTAAAATTTTTATATTATCTATAACATAAGTGCATCTAAATCCTTTTCTTTGTTAATGGACAATCCTCCATTAGAAGCTAGCAACTTTTAGACACTCTATGCTGTCATACAAGGAAAATGGTTGCTGGGATTATTGGCTTTGTCCTATGGTGCTATCTTATTTCCCGTATGAATAAATTCTTTTATCAATACCCACCATCTTAAACAAAAGTTTTAGATTAGCTAGTTTGCAACCTGTGATTCCGGTTCTCTAGTTTGGCTAGGTACCTGTACCAAATACTGGTTTTTTTCGTAAGTTTGTCAAGTAAAAAAATTCTTTATATACCACCTATGGTATAGAAAATTCGACATGGAATGCACTGTCTCATCCGATTAGACCATGTAGTCATCACTTTCCAACATACATTTAATATTTATTTAATATTTATAGTTTTATTTTTTCGTCACTGAAATTTTTTCAATAATAAAAATATTCTTTTCTCTTTATGACATTCTGTGAAAAAAAATTATGATATTTTATACAAAAAATCATAATTTAAATACAAAATGACATAATATTGACACATGATATCATAATTTTTTCGAAAGATAAAGAGACGTTTTCATCATCCAAAATTTTAAATGAAAAATAAAACTGTGGATATTAAATACGCGTTGGAAAGTGATGACCATATAGCTCAATAGAATAAAATAGTGCACTCCACATCGAAAATGTACAAAAGATTTTCATTATCAAGTAGCAGCTTTCCTGGCATCTCCCTTCGGCGAGACCACATCCCTTGCTCGGCTGCCCTTTGCTGCTGTCGAGACGCCACCCAGCTCCTTATTTCACCTCCCACCTCATCACAAGTGTGACAACCTGTTGGTCCAGTGAATAAATCTAATTTGCTATTTTACCTTACCTTACCTTTACCTGATCGGATGGTTAGATACTAACTTCAGAATGAATTAAATGAAAATGTGAAAGTACTGTAGCAGGATCTAAGAAACCAACAAACGTCTAGATGATCATAGGAAGGTGAAGAGGAAACATAGGTAATCGGTCCGATCATGTTGAAATAGGAGGAAGACGAAAGCTCTCAAAGCTTGAGATGTGACCAAAAGAAGTTGAAATGGAGAAAAGATTTTGTCATGTTATCCTCGTCGCTCCTATCAAATGATTAAAACTGAAGCAAAGAGAAAAATGGAATACAAATTATGCAAAAAAAAAATGATGAATTGGAGGGGTTGCCCGATTATTTAGCAATCTGACCCCATAATCCACATACAATTTCTTAGGCCTTTACAATCATAATTTATGGCATGTTTTTAGGAGGCTTAAAGCCGCAAATCAAGAAAACTTTTAATTGGAGGCCAAAATGGTCGAAATGGGAGCTGATGGCTCTTGGAATTGAACCCTTGATCTTTCGTCCAGAAGATGAGAGAGCTTTTGAAAGTAAAATTTTGAAAGTAGAATTTTTACAAAAAATTATTTACTGTTTGATAACTAGGTAAAGTATTTTGAAAAAAATAAAATAATTTTTCGACATTAGTCAAAAAATATTTTTAAAAAAAAATTTAAAATATATTTTTTTCAAGTAAATCTTTTTAGCTTTCTGATAAAATCAAAATATTTTTTTGATATTTTTATCGAATATTACTGTATCACTTCAAAATATTTTTTGAGAATCAAAAAATATTTTCTGATATTTTAAAAGCTTAACCAAATAAAATCATAAACTTCCAAGCCAATGCTCTTTGGCCTTCAATCATTTTCTATATCACGTTCATTTGAAAGAATGTTGGCTAGATGCGTATTTCCAACTAATGGCCCCAGATGCATTCCAATTCTGGATCGTGCGTCTTATCCACGACCATTCTTTTAGGTAATGTAGATGCATTAATTTGGATCATAGTAGCATTTAAAGATTGTCTATCATTCACTTGGAAGAAGAAAATTAATTTAAGCGTTCGACAGCGCAAGTTTTGGTCTGAATTGCTGAAAGCCTCGAACTATCCATCCTCGCAAGCTCCGAAGGCTCACCTCACAATGCCACATCGCTTTCCGCCTGCTTCCTCCTTTTTAGTTATCTAGTTATTAATACAATTATTCGAGTACTTGATTTTAGCTGGAGCTTTCACAAAAATTACTAATTCTAGACTTGTCTGCATGTTGTTGATTGGCCCTTACAGACTTTTGTGATGATATCACGGGCTAGATATGGTTCCGGGCCGATCAATGGACGTTCTGGGTGACTTGGCATAAGAGAAATTCTTTGTGCACCATCGGTAGCGAAGAAAATCTGTGAAGCATACCATTGGTCCACATAATTATTATTTTTTAATATATATTTAATATTTATAAATTATTTTTTTATTCAAAAATTTTATATATCAAAAATATCTTCATCCTTTGATTATAATATTTTTTTACAAAAATTATGACACTCCTTAAAAAAAATTATGACATCTTTGTCTTTGAAAAAAAATATGATATTTCTCTTTAAAAATTATGACATTCTTTCTTAAAAATTATGATACCTGTCTTTGGAAGGGAAGGGGTGTCATAATTTTTATTATAATTTTTTGAAGGAATGTCATAATTTTTTCAGAAGAGAAAAAGTATCATAATTTGAATGAAGGGATGTCCTAATTTTTAAGAAGGATAATTTTATTATTCAAAATTTCAAACGAAAAAGTAGAACCATAGATATTAAATATACGTTGAAAGATAATGGTTATATAGTCTAATAAAATAAAGCGGTGTGCTCCATGCCAGATTTTCGGCATGCGGGCAGTGCACAAAGAGTTGGCCCAAAACATAAAGAAGAGTTGACACAAAGAGAACCTGGTTGAGGCCTTGCTAGTCCAATAGAAGTAGCCAGAGGCAAAATATATACATGATAGCATGATTTTAAATCTTTGGATCTCTGTTTTCTTGTTGGGTGCCAAGCCAAGATGGATTGAGATCGTAAGTAATCTAAGCTAAGATGGATTGAGATCGTAAGTAATCTAAGCTGAGAAGAAGGGATCACATGTTGGATATCGGTCTGGATTTTAGAAATCAAGATGTCAACATCTTGGCAAATATAATAAATCCAGAATTAATAACTGCATTAAAATATTTAAATATTTAGTCACTATAATTTAATTTAAATAGTAACTAATTAATTGAAAACATCAATCAACCTTTTAATTTGGTATTGGCTATTTTTTTCAAATACCTAAGTTTGTATGGACTAAAATAATATGGGCTGGGATGTTACGTACAGTGCTGCCAACTCCACCATGGGATAGTTTGAGATCGCCTGAATGACGTGCTAACCTAGTCGGGTAAGTCGTAATAGGGTAGGAGGATAATTCTAGAATAAAAGAAAAGTCGCATCATGGACCGTTCTATGGAATTCTACAGGAGATCTCCAGCTTAATTTTTAGACATTTAGTTTTCTAATTTCTGTGGAAGTATTTATTCTAGATTGATTTAAATTAGCTCTTTTACCCAAAAAAAAAAAAAAAAGAAAATTCGGACTTTCTCTCCTCTTAGGATTTTCAGAATAAAAGATCTGTTCTTTTCTTCTCCTGTCCTTGGTATCTCATATCCCACTCTCATTCAAAACGCTTTTTGTTTTTTTCCTTTTTTGTGAAGAAACAAGAAGAAGAAGGAACTTGAGAATTGATTCACCTTCATTTCGACGATAAGGTGAATTTAAAACTTTGTTCTTGTATATATTTAAAAGAGAAATAAACCTCATCTGTGTTTAGATATATGGGTCTTATTATGGGGTCATGCCACCTCAGTCATGATTCTCGAGATTCATCTTCGGAAACCCTAGGACAGCGGGAATGCTGAACTAATGATGGGCACTATCAAGTTTGCCGGAGATGCCATGGCAAAATGATTGTACTCGCTCGGTGACCCTCCAACCTCTGGATCGGAGCATGATCGACCTTTGGGTCTACAGGAATGAAACCCACGAGCTTCACTTTGGGTTGCGATATTGTCGATCACCAAGAATAAAGTTCTACAGACTGTGCTAATGCAGAACGGAATAGGACGACACCTCAGCTACACGCCAACCTTATTATATCAGCTCTCTTTGCCATGCAGGAAAGCAATTGGAATATCCCAACGAGCTCCCAGAGTATGGCCACGTAGGCATAATAGACACCCACAACTAACAACTTATAGGTTTAGGCCTAACAACCTATGGGTTAGGGCATAACAAACACCTGCACCTCCCTATATAAAAAGGTAAAAAGAGAACCTTCAAAAGAGGATTTTGGTATGCTAATTCAAGAGATTGTACTCTCTCTTTTCTTTCTGTGTTCAAAGCTCTGGCTGATTTAAACATCGAAAGGTCCCCCCGTCGGAGGCCCCCACCATCTCTTCTGGTGTGAGTAGACTTTCCTTTCTTGTAGGCCAGATCTGATGTTCCATTGCCATGATTCTTGCCCTCATCATCAGCCATATCAGCACCTCGAGCCTTGACACAATAGAAATTAGTGCTAGAAGGAGGGCCCCAGCAACCCAATCAAAGAGAGAGTATGCCACGCCACTCCATCGTATCCCGTCGACCATTGATTCGATGAAGCAGAGGCAAACCTGCCCAGTCGCTTGCCTCACATGGGCAGGTGGAACCAGAGCAACCGCTACTGATGGTGGAGCTCCAGCAGTTCGATGATTTAGTCCGTCAGGTCCAAACGCTGATGAATGCCGTCTAGCACTTTAAGCAAGCTGTAGAGTGGCAGCAAGCCCCGCAACCCGCTCCCTTGATGGTGCCATCTTGGCATAGCCATTGGGACCAATCTCTGATCTTGAAAAATCCTCTCTGAGGGATTCACTGATCGGTCTCATCCGATCGGTTGCCACCCTCCCACTATGGATTTGCCCATGGCAGATGACACTGACGATCCCTTGAGTGGAAGATCTGTGAAATCAAGTGCCAACTCATTGAGGTCCAAATGGGTGATAGAGGGAATGATGATGCCATCAGCTTCAGTTTTCGGCTACCCTTTATCTGCTCCATCTTTCAAGAATCAATCCTGAGTCAGTTCAAGATGCTGGTAGTGGAATCATGCGATGGCTCCACCGACCCCTTAGATCACTTGAAGGGCTATAAAGCCCTCATGATGCTCCAGAGAGCTATGGACGCCCTCCTCTGTCTCATCTTTCTAGCAACTTCGCAGAAGACAACACAAACCTGATACTCCAGACTTCTATCGAAGTCTATCTTCTCATTCGAGCAACTTGGGCGCCAGTTTATTGCTCACTTTGGCAACAACCTAATCCAACTGAGGACCTCGGACAACCTCTTCTCCCTCCATCAGGAAGAAGGAGAATATTTGCATGACTACATGATATGGTTCAACACAGCCATGTTGGAGGTCTGCAATCTAGATGAGGCCATTGCCATATCAGCCCTAAAGCAAGGCCTCCTCAACGAGTGCCTCATCTACTCTCTCGATAAGATTTATCTGAGGGACTATACCAACCTCTTGGCTCGGACTCGCAAGCATATGCAAGCTGAAGAAGGTTGGGTCACATGTCAGTAGGAGGTAGGTCGGACCTCCAAAAGGAAGCTTATGCAGGAGAACGTGCACCGACCCAAGCTGAAGCTGAATCCTCTCAACCATCGAAAGTGCCAAGGGTAAGGAATCTACCTCGATGCTACAATAACTATACCTCGTCGACAACCCCTCGAGCCCAGATACTTATGGAGATCAAGGGCAAAGACTACCTCTACCAACCTCCACTAATGAAGATCCCATCAACTGCCGAATAAGTAGAAGTACTACCGCTTCCATCATGACCACAGCCATGACACTGAAAAGGACCTCCAGCTGAGGGATAAGATCGAAGCTCTCATCCGTCGAGGCTACCTCGATAAATATATCCGGAAGCAGTAGGGCCGGGTCCCTGAGGAGAGGCCTCGGCATCCATCTAACGAGGATAACAACAATAGCAATCATCCGATGGCTAGCATTATCAACACAATTTCGAGTCTCAGAATTAGCTGGGGGGGTTAAGAAATCATATTGGCACCGCTCCTATGTACCACCAATAAGGCTTGTAACCACTTATTTTTGTTAGTGAAATTTCCTTTTTGTGGATTCTTATTATGAGCAAATAAGCAATGGTCGGATGATGCTAAAGAGGATAACCCTTTGAGGACCCCGAACTGCCAAATAGCGCTCCTTGCTGATAGACAGCTTGAGTGGAGACTGTCATTTTGGTCCACTCTTTGCTTACGAGCAGCTTGAGTGGAGGTCATATCAACCCCCGATGCCTGATCGGCTCCAATCATCGATTTGTGCCTACAAACAAGTCGAGCATGGGCTGCATCAACACCAACCTTGAACCTGGCTCCCTGCCTATAGGTGGGTCGAGCGAAGGTGACTTCGGTCCACTCCCTGTTGATTGGTAGGCCGAATGGAGACCGCCATTTCAATCCACTTCCTACTGACGGGCAGCTCAAGTGGAGAATGCCATTTCAGTCTGCTCTTGCTGGTGGCCAAGTCGAGTGGAGACCGCCATTTCGATCCGCTCCTTATCGATGAGCAGGTTGAGTGGGGGTCATGTCAACCTCCGATGCATGGTCAGCCCCAATCATCGATCTGTGCCTATGGACAAGTCGAGCATGGGCCGTATCGACATCGACCTTGAACATTGCTCCCTGCCTATAGTTGGGTCGAGCAAAGGTGACTTTGGTCCACTCCCTGCCAATGGACAGTTTGAGTGGAGACCACCATTTAGGTCCACCCCCTACCGACAAGCAGGTCGAGTGGAGACCACCATTTCGGTCTATTCCCTGCCTACGAGCAGGTTGAGCAAGGGTCACATCAACCCCCGGTGCCCAGTCAGTCCCAATCATCGATATGCACCTATGGGTAGGTCGAGCATAACCCCTATCTATAGGAAATCTAATTTTCTAGATGTGCATATAGAAATTTAAAACTAACAGTAAAAAAATTTAGATCCAGATTAAAACCTTTTAATCTATCATGCACATAATAGATCTAATCTATTGATGCCTTAGGATTTATCACATACAAGATCAAGATGTTGAAAAATAAAAATCAGATTTACAATAGATCAATACTTTTGTATGGATAGCAGAACGCCACAGTTTGATGATCGTGGATACCTGATGAGGTCCTAATAAAGCCGCACACGTGTCAACCTTTATGAGTATCCACTCGGGACAGATCTGGATCGTTCCTCTCGGATCTAGATCTTGCTTCTCTAAGAGGATCTGTAGATGCTCTCGATTTGAAAAATGGATCACAATCAATCCTTGATCATGGCACAGTCTCCTCTAGATCGCATAGGCTTTTCTTTCTCTAGCATAGATCTAGATTACCAACACTCAGTTCCTCCAGATGGTAGATGCCCAACACCTTTGGGCATAGAGACTTGGGGTGTGTGAGAGAAAAGGGAGAGGGATGGCGTGGAGGAGAGGTAGGTTTCTGTTATGTAGGGTACCGAATCAGTTAAGGACCCATGAGAGGGACCTTCTTTATATAGACCCTTAGCCCTAAGAGTCCCTTCTCATCCTCCTAAGTTTGAATTCAAATAACTCTTATCACATAAGAGTCTTAGGAGCAGAAGGACTCTTGGATCTGAATTTTTCTCGTAAAAATTTAGATCACTTTTTCCATGTAAAACTCATTAGGTGCGCCTCCTTGGATCTCATCCAATGGATGATATGCACCCATGATTCCTATCCTATGTCTAGAAGAGAGAGAGGGGGTGCACCCCTCTTTCTTATCCAAGCCATTTGCACCCTAGATGGATCATGCCAAGAGGAAGAGAGAGATGGAGCGTGGACCCACTCTAATCCTTATCCATTTATTGGCGCTAAGGGTGGAGATAAGTCTTTGACTTTTCCATGCCTTGAAGCAAAAGGACCCTTCCTTCTCTGTGCCTAAGATCTGAATTTGTATGTAACTTTTATATAAAAATCAATTAGAGAGCATTTGAGTTGGTTAAATCTTATCTAATAGTTAGATCAAGCCCAAGAGGATTTGGGTTTAACCATATGCTAGCATGGTTTGCCTAAACTCAATAGGATTTCATCAAATTCTAATCCAATTGAGACTTCATGAGCCCAATTGATCAATCCAAGATCTAATCCCTTTATTGTATGATCTCATATGTCCAATTCTATCTGATTATGAGAGATATTGTGATCTCTATCATCAATATCATTGAAACTTCTTTCAATGGATTAAAACTTTTTTAATTCAGTTAATTAAGAATCATTGATCATCAAAAAGATTCTTAATTGGTCTCACTATCTACTAGTGACACTTAGCAGTATATAGTGGTAATCCAACAAAATTAAATAAAGAACCTCTAGGTATAGTAATCATATGATTCGGTCCTCTTATCGTGAGTTTCAACATGATAGAGGTTTTGGATAACTCATCAAGCCTCTCATCTGTCATATGTAAAATTCAATCGACTTGAGTTCATGTGTGAAATCTTATGAAAACTCTTTTTCATCATTCACATCACCATGGCTATGGTCTTTTAAATTTGGTTTCATGAATTACATAGGACTACTTCTTATCTACCAAGATTGATAGATTGATGCATGGATCACTCTCTTAGGATAGATGAGTTTTGAGTTTATAGTATGAAGATATTGAAATGAGAGTACAGATGATTGTTAGAGAATAATAATATGAGCGTGACCAACTTGAGAAGTCACTTGGATGTCTATCCACTCGTCAGTGACTTTTTGATGCTACAGTAGTGTGAATAGTCCTTAACATGTGGTACCCCGATTGTTCACAGTGAAATTACTGTAGTTTAACTGCACATATACTTAGTTTTTGATCATTCAGAATCTTACGGTGTGTGTTGGCTACAGTAGATTTATTGTAGGAACAGAATGTGCACCCAGATAGAATCTATCGATCTTGGTAGATAAGGAATAGTCCTATGTAATTTATGAAACAGAATTCGGAAGACCATGGTCATGGTCATGATGATCCTACAATCGAGAGTAATTTATGAATTAATTATTAATGATATATGTCTCAAATTCTTAACTCTTGAAAATATGTATTATAATTCCATTAACTCATTGGATGATTCGTGAACACATGACAAACATGAATTACAAAATCAACCCAAAATTTTATTAATTTTGAACAATCAATTACAAATTATGCCACTAAAAAAATTACATGTGTCAGCCAAATTGACTTCTAGGACATATATCTAACAATCTTCTACTTGCACTAATAACAATTGGCCACAAACCTTAGCTTTATCTTCTCAAGGTGAGCTTTAGTCTTCTGTTGGCTCAGTGGCTTAGGCAGTGGATTTGCTACATTCTCTGTGGAGTCAATTTTCTGCACCTCGATGTACTTCTTCTCGAGGTATTCGTGAATAAGGTAGAATTACCACTCTATATGTTTGAACTTCTGGTAAGATCTGGGTTCTTTAGTGAGAGCTATAGCACTGTTGCTATCGCAGTAGAATAGTTGGCATCTGATGATATCTCTCACCCAGCTCCACAACAAATTTTTTGAACCAGAATACTTCCTTAGTAGCCTCAAAAATGACGACGTATCTGTCTCCATGGTAGAATCTGCAATGATCAATTATTTAATTTTTTTTTTAATTTATCACTTTACCATTGCAAAGGAATATGTAACCTGATGGAGACTTTCTATCATCGATATCAGATTTGAAGTCTGACTTTATGTATCCTTGTACCTTCAGATATCCTCCTTCAAAGATCAAGAATAAATCTTTAGTTCTTCTCAAGTACCTAAGGATATTCTTCACAGCTATCCAATACTCTTCATCTGGATTCGACTGAGATCTACTCGTGACACTCACAATAAGAGAAATATCAGATCGAGCACACAGCATAGCGTACATGAGGCTCCTTATAGCAGAAGCATAAGAGATCTTGCTCATGTGCTCAATCTCCTCAGATATGTTGGGACACATCTTGTTAGAGAGATGAACTCCATGCCTAAGGGGTAGCAATCTTCTTTTGGAGTTCTCCATGCTGAACCTCTTCAGCACCTTTTCTATGTATAATTTTTGTGAGAGACCAAGCATCTTTTTAGGTCTATCTTTATAGACCTTAATTCTCAGAATATAGGATGCTTCTCCTAGATCTTTCATGGAGAATTCATTAAATAACCAAATCTTGACTGAGGTCATCATGGAAACATCATTCTGAATTAGAAGTATGTCATCCATGTACAATACGAAAAATATGACAGCACTCTCACTGACCTTCTTGAAGACATATGGTTTCTCTTTGTTCTTGATGAAACCAAACAATTTAATCACATCATTGAAATGAGTATTTCAACTTCGAGATGCTTGCTTAAGTTCATAAATGGACCTTTACAACTTACAGATCTTGTGATATCTATCACTGAAAGTAAAACCTAAAAGCTGCTCCATATAGATATCTTTCTCAAAATATCCATTTAGAAAAGTAATTTTTACATCTATCTGCCAAATCTCGTAATCTCAATAAGCTGCAATAGCAAGCAATGTCTCAATGAATTTCAGCATGACTACAGACAAGAAGGTGTCTTGATAGTCAATGCCTTCGCATTGACTATAACTCTTAGCCATAAGTTTTACCTTAAAGATCTCTACCTTACAGATCTATTTTCACCCAATAGGTACTATACCTTTTGGTGGATCTACTAAGGTCCAGATTTGGTTGGTATGCATTGAGTCAATTTCTGACTTCATTACTTCCAACCATTTTTCAAAATCAATATCTGACATCATCACATAATAATTCTTCAGATCATCCCTATGAACTGCATCTTCCATGAGGAATATTTTTTCTACATCCTCTGTAAGCATAGTCATGTATCTTTCAGGAGGATGAGAGATTCTACTAGATCTATAAGATGGTGGAGGTGTATCATGTACTGGCTCTATGGGTTCTTCAAGTTCTATGACTTGTTGTGGCTCTTCAAAAACTTTCTTTTCAAGCCCAATTTTTCTCTCACTGCGTCCATCTTTTATAAACTATTTTTTCAAAAAGACAGGATGTCGGCTCACGATCACATTGTGATCTTCTAAAAGGTAAAAGTAGTATCCTAATGACTCTTTAGGATGTCCTAGAAAATGAACTCTCATAGATCTCACCTTTAACTTGTCTGCTTGTTGTCGTTTGACATGAGCCAGACATCCCCAAATCCTGATGTGACCAAGACTTAGTTTCTTATCATGTCACATCTCATATGATATAATAGAAACAGATTTGGAGGAAGTTCTATTTATTAGATACTTAGCAGTTAGCAAAATATATCCCCAAAGAAATAAAGGTAAGTTAGTGAAGCTCATCATGGATCGAATCATATCTAATAGGATCCAATTTTTTCATTCTGAAACTCCATTGAGCTGAGGTATTTTAGATGGAGTCCACTGTGAGACAATGTCATTTTTTCTGAGATAACTCAAAAATTCTCTACTAAGATATTCACCTTCTCGATTTGATTAAAGTACCTTTAGGATTTCTTCGATTTGCTTCTTTACTTCACATCTGAATTTTTTGAACCTTTCAAAGGTCTCAAATTTATGTCTCATAAAATACACATATCTGTATCATGAATGATCATCGATAAAGCTAATGAAGTAGAGATAACCTCCTCTGACCGACACATCAAATGGGACTGCACACATCCATGTGTACTAGGGCAAATATCTCTGTGGTTCTTTCTCCTTGTCTTACAAAAGATAGCTTGATCATCTTTTCTTGAAGACATGACTCACAGACTGGATATGACTCAGTGGTTAATGAGCCCAAGGTCTATCTTTCTCCAGTTTGTTAATCCTCTCTTCTCTAATATGACCTAGTTAGGGTGCCATATATACTTTAGGTTAATTTTATCTCTAGGTCTTTTAAATCCTATGGTATTCACTATTTGCTCGGATATATTCACAGATACATCAACATATAATAAGTAGAGACTGTTAATTATGAAACCATGTGTAATCATTTTATTTTCAAAATAAACATTACAGTAGTCTTTATGGACAGTAATTGCATAATTGTCTTGTGCCAGACAAGAGGTGGAAATCAGATTTCTACTGGCATCAGGTATATAATAACATTCTCTAAGAATCAAACTAGATCTAAATGGTAATCATAGAGGATAGGTGCCCACAACCACAGCAGCAACTCTTGCTTCATTATCGACTCGAAAAGTCATTTCACCTTTCCTTAACTTTCTACTTTCTTCAAGATCCTGCATTGATGTGCATAAATGAGCACTAGAACCAGAGTCTATGATCCAACTAAAAGTAGAAGAAACTATAAGGTTAGTTTCAATCATGAGCAAGTCTGACATACCTTCCGAAGGTGTGTCCCTCTTTTTCTTCAAGCTTTTCATGTACTTGGGATAGTTCTTCTTCCAATGGCCACCAACATTACAGTAGAAATACTTTCCTTTGTCTGCAGCCTTCTTCTTGGAGCCATCTTTCTTCGTCCTGTTTTCTATTTTCTGCTTCTTCGCAGACTTCTTCTTCCTCCCAATAGACTTTTTCTTGAAAGATGAAGACCACTCCACAATGAGAATAGTTACCCTTGAACTCTTCAAGGTTTCCTTATTTGTCACCAACATGTTCAATAACTCGACCAAGGTGTAATCGATCATGTTCATATGGTAGTTTATAATAAATTTTTCATATAAACTAGTAAGAGACTACAGGATCAGATCTACCTGCAATTTCTTATGCATGGTCATGCCAAGCTTCTCAAGTTCTTCTAAGTTTTGGATCATTGTCAAATAATGATTGTAAATTGACTACTTTTGATGCATCTTTGTGTTGAAGAGTCTCTTGAATATTTCATAGCACACAGATCGGCTCTCCTCACCATACAACTCTTATAGATGAGTCAACATAGCCCTGACAGTCCTTATGTCCTCATGCTGGTGCTGCAACTCATTTTATATAGACGTCAGGATATAACATCCAACCTTGTTATTACCATCAGTCCATTTTTCTAGTTCTTTTTTTTGGTCAGCTGTAGGATAGTTTGGCAATACCAGGGGGTCCTGGACCAGAACATAGCTGAGCTTTTCAAAACTCAAAAACTATTTTCAAGTTCCTAAGCCAGTCTTTATAATTGGATCTGATCAGTCAATTATTGTCGAGGATATGGGTGAGAGGGTTAGAGGTAGATATTTTCTACAGAGAGAAGAAGATTCTAGCTAGATTTTATAATTGAGTTTTTTACTTTATTTTAGAGGTTTAATTTTAAAAATAAACTACCTTCCATTATTTTCTCGAATCTCCCACACTCCTCGGATGAAGAAATGAAAACTCCTTCACGATCAGGATTTCAAGTGGATGCTGCGGTCCCATTGATTGGCACACCGTCTCATTTGACAATTATAAGAGTGTGTCAACTTATAAGTGGACAACTCTTATCTAATACTTCTCTAAGCATATTGCAGCCATCCTGATCTCTAAGTCCTGATACCTCATCTGACAGTTATTGGTTCATTCATTAGTTAAGTCAGACGCATCGTTCATGCATGAGTGTAGCGATCATTGGGTCCTTCACCTGATAGTTATTAGGCCCAACCTCATCTGCATCCGCATGATATCTCATGCTAATAGAGTGATTGTATCTTCCCGATGCAACTGAATTACTGTATCCAGCCAAAAATAATCAATATCGAAAAGGACCCGTACATCTATAATGGTAGAAGACCACTAAACTATATATTTATGAGAAGATTTTATTTAGATCTCTTATTCTTAATTATTTATTTATATCTGATGTAAATCTATAATTAAAATGGATCTACTAGTGAGATCCTATCTTGGTTCACTAAGACCGAACTCATGGTGCAACATAATTGTAGTGAACTCAACACTAAGCACCCAAAAAGAAATTGGTCAACCACATTGACCAGGTAAGTACAGATTGGTGGGTAGCTCCCCATGCAAGAGCACAGTCCTAATTAAATAACTATCTTTTATACTACTTACCTTAGACACCAATAGGTCAACCTATTCTAATTGGGTCAACTTTTGGTTCCTCACTATTGATTGCAAGATTGCAACCATTTTCATGTGTGTTCATGATACACCCTACTCCTAGGTTTGTAATGATTCAGTGTGACCACCACATGTATCCATGAAGCACAACCCAATTATCTAATAATCTTTGATTATCTCATAATCAATAATCTGATTTTGTGTGTGATTAAATCCTTTTATGTGTAATGTGACTTTAATTTTGATTAAGGGTCTAATCTAGTCTCATTTTAGGGCAACCATACAGTATAACGTCGGTTATACCAAGACAATCCTAGATTAATCCTAAACTCTATGGCATTCATGATAGATCTAATCTACAGCCAATAAAAAATCTAACATAAAAGAGATTTAATCATGATCATAGACTATATATCTTATGTATTTCAGATCTAAGCATATACATCTCATGCAACATGGATCTAACTATGATCATCACATAACATACATCTAATGTATCACATAAAATTCAAGTTATGAATACATTAATCTCATGCATCATATAAAATTCAGATCTAAAAAATTTTGATTAACACATTATCAAATAGTGTTCAACGATAGTTCTAGGACAACTTTTTATCCGAACGATCTTGAACTTTAACCAAAGATTTTTAGATCTACTAAATTTGATTTTTAGATCTTAATCTAATGTATGGGAAATGACCTAGACTTTCATACCACTTATAGAAAATCTAATTTTCTGGATGTGCATGCAAAAATTTAGAACAGGCAGCGAAAAAATTCAAATCTGGATTAAAATATTTTAACTATCATGCACATAATAGATCTAATCTATTGATGCCCTAGGATCTATCACATGCAAGATCAAGATGCTAAAAAATAAAAATCAGATTTACAATAGATCAATACCTTTGCACGGATAGTAAAATGCTGTAGTCTGATGATTGTGGATGCCTGATGAGGTCCTAGCAGAGTTGCACATGCGTCCGACCTCTATAGATATCTACTCAGGATAGATCTGGATTGCTCCTCTTGGATCTGGATCTTTTTTCTCTAGGAGGATCTATAGATGCTCTCGATCTGAAAAATGGATCATGATAAACCCTTGATCACGGCACGATCTCCTCTAGATCACATAGGCTTTTCTTTCTCTAGCATAGATCTGGATTACCAACACTCGGATCCTCCAGATGGAGGATGCCCAACACCTTTGGATGTGGAGACTTGGGGCGTGTGAGAGAAAAGGGAGAGGGATGGCATGGAGGAGAGGCAGGATTCTATTATGTAGGTACTGAATCAGTTAAGGACCCATGAGAGGGACCTTCTTTATATAGACCTTTAGCCTTAAGAGTCCCTTCTCATCCTCTTAAGTTTGAATTCAAATAACACTTATCACATAAGAGTCTTAGGAGTAAAAGGACTCTTGAATCTAAATTTTTTTCGTAAAAATTCAGATCACTTTTTCCACACAAAACTCATTAGGTGCGTCTCCTTGGATCTCATCCAATGGATGATATGCACCCATGATCCCTATCCAACATCTAGAAGAGAAAGAGGGGGTGTGCCCCTCTTTCTTATCCAAGCCATCTATGCCCCAGATGGATCACGCCAAGAGGAAGAGAGAGATAGGGTGTGGCCCCTCTCTCATCCTTATCCATTTGTTGGCACCAAAGGTGGAGAAGTCTTTGACTTTTCCACACCTTGAAGCAAAAGGACTCTTTCTTCTCTGTGCCTAAGATATGAATTTTCATGTAACTTTTAAGTAGAAATCTATTAGAGAGTATTTGACTTCGTCAAATCCTATCTAATAGGTAAACCAAGCCCAAGAGGATTTGGGTTTAGCTATATGCTAGCATGCTTTGCCTAAACCTAATAGGATTTCACCAAATCCTAATCCAATTGGACTTCATGAGCCCAATTGATCAATGTAAGATCTAATCCCTTTATTGTGTGACCTCATAGGTCTAATTCTATATGATAGTAAGAGATATTATGATCTCCATCATCAATATCATTGAAACTTCTTTCAGTGGATTAGAACTTTTTCAATTCAGCTAATTAAGAATTATTGATCATTGAAAAGATTCTTAATTGATCTCACTATCCTCTAGTGACACTTAGCAGTATATCATAGTAATCCAGCAAAACTGAATAAAGAACTTCTAGGTACAGTTATCCTGTGATTCGATTTTTCTATCGTGAGTCTCGACAAGATAGAGATTTTAGATAACTTGTCAAACCTCTCATTTGTCATATGTAAAATTCAATCAATTCGAGTTCATGTGTGAAATCTTGTAAAAATCAATTTTCATCATTCATATTGCCATGGTCATGATCTTTCAAACTCAATTTTATGAATTATATAGGACTACTCCTTATCTATCAAGATCGATAGATTCCATCTAGATACATATTCTGTTTCTACAACAAATCAATTGTAGCCAACATATACTGCAAGGTTCTGAATAGCTAGGAACTAAATATTTATGCAGTCAAACTATAGCAACCCCATTATAAACAATCAAGACATCACAGATCAAGGACTATTCATACTATTGCAGCATCGAGAAGTCACTGATGAGTGGATAGACATCCGAGTGACTTCTCATGTTGGTCATGCTCGGTACCATTATTCTCTAACAATCACCTACACTCTTAGTCCAATATCTCCATACTGTAGATTCGAGACTCATCTATCTTAAGAGAGTGATCCATGCACCAATCTATTCAGATCGATCACCATCCCATGATGATCCTATGATTAGAAGTAATTTATGAATTAATTATTAATGACACATATCTCAAATTCTCAACTCTTGAGAATATGTGTCATAATTTTATTAACTTATTGAATGATTCATGAACACGACAAATATGAATGATAAAATCAATTCAAAATTTTATTAATTTTGAACAATCAATTGTAAATTATGCTATTAAAAAAATTATATGTGTCAGCTAAATTGACTTCTAGGACATACATCTAATAGTATCAATATTGGCCTCAAATCCCACTCCGTACCTATGGATGCATCGAGCGCAGGCCGTATTGATGATGACCTCTCTAGACCTGCTATCATCCTTTGGCAAGATAAGCAGGTCCCACACATGGCAAAGAGTTTTGACAACTCAATACAATAGAAACAATAGTGTGGCAAATGAAGAAAACAATTCATTGGATAAAGAGAATATTTTATTATACAAAAGCAACATCATTGGTACAAAGACAACAACGGCCAAGAAAAGAAAACTTCAAAGTGGTAGGCCCATTGACGTCTTCAGTCGCTCCCACGAGCACAATCCTTCAAGAAGCAGCATTTCAAGATATTTCGAATCCACCAGAAGCCTCAAACATTATGATCACCCAAGTCCTCAGCGATAGCAATGAAACCATGAAATATTTGGGCATTCGTCTGAACCCTAATGATTGGATCGACGGATCGATCTTTTGGAGATATCTTGACTTAGGGACTGAGACCTCTTAATACTAATCAATAGAATGTCAATGATAGGAGATATCCTAACCCAAGTTAGGACCTCCAAACATTTTGAAGATATCTTAGCTAGGGCTAAGACCTTTGAATATCTATTGGAGATAATCCGATGATGAGAAGGAGATATCCTTATCCAAGCTAGGACCTCCTACAAAGCAAGAGTCAGAAGCTATCAGACCTCCACAAGCGAACATTCGGAGATATCTCCACTCAGGCAAGAACCTCCGATGGTGAGATCGGGATATCCTGACCCAAGTCAAGACCTCCACGAACCAATCTTGTAGATATCTCAGCTCAGACTGAGACCTCTAAATACTGAGTCAGAGATAATTCGATGATGGAAAGAAGGCATCCCGATCTAAGTTAGGACCTTCTAAAATGGAATCTTTGAAACTAGTCCGAGAACATCACCAAAGCCATTGACTTGGTAGACTCTGCCCAGCAAAATCAATATAGTCTTCAGAAATCTACAAAGAGTACAACTCAGAAATAGCTCACATCCAAAAGAGACAACCAACGGATAAGGCTGCTGAGCAACGAAGAGACATCTAGGCCAAAACCTCTACAAATCTCGAAATTGATATGAAAATAAACTTTGAGGTCAAATCAAATGACAAAAATGACTTACCGAAAAAGCTCAAACTTCCTCTGAAGCAAGCGACTTAGGCAAGACTTAAAAATGGAAGAAGCTTCGAAGAGGCAATCATCAAATGCACAATCACTCAGGTGAAAACAATTTTCTTTTTATTAACATTTAGAAAGTTTTCGAAAAGAAAAGGTGCCCTAGTGCTAGAAAAAGCAAATACAAGATGGATGAGAATTTATTCCTCGTTCAAAGAGAAAGCCCCGACTTCGTTATTGCTATTGCCAGGAAGGAGATGTCCAAAATCTAGCTTTGGGACCATCCACTTCATGTGGACCTTGCAATCATTGAAGCCCTAGACAAAGGCAATAGTGACGACATTGATGACCTCCTCATATTCCGTCGAGGCTTTAAAGTGGTTGATGCAGAGGTCTCGGACTATATCAGGAATCCATAAGAAAAAGTTGGAAGCCGTGACATCCCCACTAGGTTGGGAAGGGCTAATCCTAGCCCAATAGAGGGGCACGAGTTGACTCCCAAGTGACAGTAGGGAAATCGCTCTAACTCGATGGTCCTCGCTCTTTTGGATGAGGATTCCTCATGGATGATGGTGATTCTTTCCTTGACCAGTTACTTCATAGACCACATTGATGGCATCATGGTTGCACAAGAGGGGGGGGGGAGGATTTTGATGAATAACTATAGAAAGAAGAGAGGCTAGACTAATGAAATCCTGCCAAGCAATGGCCTCCTCATCTATATCTTGAATGGCATGGGCGTGGCCACCCAACGGCCAAACCACAACCACTCCCAAAATGATGGGCTATGAAACTGTTCGGTTCTACAGACAATCATGAAAAGGGACTTTAGAAAATTCTCACAATCCAACATATGGCAAATCCTGATAGGCCCAAAAGTAATTTCCTGAGTTAATACTCTGAGGGCTATGCTAAACAGTCTCGAGTGGGTGATCAGCAACCATCAGCCCTTGGCCTTCAGAAACTGAATTAATGGATCACCTCAAGCCACCTGTGCTTCATTAATGCACTGAGATTTTCAAAGCACCAAGTCTCCCCAAATCATCATGGCCTGACTCGTGAAGTGGCAAATCAATGGCCAAATGGGATAACACCATGAACCTCCTAAAAGCTGATAGCTCAAATTCACCTACTCAATCAAGCCTTGAGGACACATCATCCCTGAAGACTACTTCCTTAGCCCGAAGCAACTACTTTAGACTCAAAAATAGAGGGCAAGTGCTATGTGGTCGTGCCACCTCAGTAGTGATTCTTAAGACTCATCCTTAAAAATCTTAGGATGGCAAGAATACTGAACTAATGATGGGCAGTTCACCAAAGATGCGATGGCAAAATGATCGCACCAACTTGGTGACCCTCTGATCCCTGGATCAGAGCATGATCGACCTCTAGATCCACTGGAATAAAACCCGCAAGCTTTACTGACCTCCAAATCAGGATATTATCGATTATCAAGGATAAAGTCCTATGGATCGCATTGACGTAGAATAGAATAGGATGATATCTCACCTACATGTTGGCCTCATCCTATAAGCTCTACTTGCAATATGGGAAAGCAATTGGAATATCCCAATGAGCTCTCAGAATGTGGTTACGTGGGTATAACAGACACCCACGACTAACAACTTATAGGCTCAAGCCTCACAACCTACAGATTAGGATATAACAAACTTTGGTACCTCTCTATATAAAAGATAAAAGAGGAACCCTCAGAAGAGGACTTTGGTATGCTAATTCAGGAGACCATACTCTCTCTTTTTTATTTCTGTGCTCAAAGCTTCGGCTGACTTCACATGGGTTCTCCCTGCTGGGGGCCCCCACCATCTCCTCCGATGCAAGTGGATTTTCCTTTTATGTAGGCCCCATCCAATGTCCTGGCACCATGGTTCACGCCTCCATCATTAGCCACATCAGCACCCCAGAGCCGTGATGCAATAGGTCCTTAACTTTAGACCTTTGTATGATTTAGCCTAGCCATGTTCAAGACTTCTGATTTTTCTCATGATGTGTAGACAAAGGTGTTGGATGTATGTCCTAGAAGCTAATCTTGACTGATGCATATCATATTACTAGGATATGATTTTGTATTTAAAGAGCACTTATATTTTCATTTATATTTTATGTGTCCATGAATCATCCAAGAAATTAACAAGATGATGACATATATTCTCAAAAAATTGAGAATTTGAGACATGTATCATTGATGGTTAATTTCTAAATTGTTCTTGGTCATAAGATTATCATGGGGATGATGATTGATCCAGATAGACCAGTGCATGGATTACTTCCTTTGGATAGATGAGTCTCGAATTTGAGGTATAGTGATACTGGAGCGAGAGTGCAGATAGTTGTTAGAAAATAACTAGCACTGAGCATGACCAACACGAAAAGTCACATAGATATCTACTCACTCGTTAGTGACTTTCTCGATGCTGCAGTAGTGTGACTGGTCTTTTGACCTGCGGTGCTACAGTTGCTCGTAGTGTGGCTGTTGAAGTTTGACTACACATAAATATTGACTCAATGAGTCTTTATAGTAGATGTTGATGATAGTTGGTCTACTATAAGAGTAGGGTGTGTACTTAGATGAAATCTATCGATCCCAGCAGAAGAAAGTAGTCCTATAGAATTTAAGAAGCTCAGTCCTTAAGTCTATGACTATAGCAGTGTGATTAATGAAAAATTTTTTTATGAGAATCACACATGGACTCGAGCTGATTGAATCTATCATATGACCGATGATGAGATTTGACGATTTATTCATGACCTGTCATCTGGTCAGGACTCATGATTGAGGGACTGTATCATACGTTAACTGCATCTAGAGGTTTATCACCTTTTATTCTATCAGATTGCCACTACATATTGCTAGGTGTTACTAGTGGATTGTGAGACTCACAAGTATCATCTCGATGATCGATGATCTTTAATGGACCGAGTTGGAATGGTTCCAACCCATTGAAAGGAGTTTTGATGATATTGTGATAGGAATCATAATATATCTTACTACCAGACAGAATAGAACCTATGGGATCACACATAAAGAGATTTTTGACTGATCAGATGGTTGAATTGTGATTATGAATCATGATAGAATTTAATTATCAATTTGATTGATGATTAATCCAATACCAAAGTTACAATTAAGTAACTCGCTAAAGAGTTAGTGAGTTATAGAAGGATTAATTAGCAATTGAATTGCTAATTGACTCAATTTGATTGAGCAATGGGACTTGCATCAAGTTTAATTGAATTAGATTCAATTTGACTTAACATAGATTTGATTTGATCAAGTCTAATTGGGTTATGAGATAATCAAATTGCATAGAAGAATAATTCTTTGTTTGATTAAGATTTGGGTTTGACTTAATTCCTAATTAGACTAGAATTTAACAAAGAGTGTTTCGATTTACTAACCCAAAGAGAGAAGCATTGGAGGAATAGGAAGAAGAAGTAATATTTTTATCTCAGAGATACGGAGAGATGGTTCGATGTGATGCTAGCGAGCGGGACACTGACTCTATCGAAAACTAATTCTCAGACTCAGCCAGGAGTAGTAGTTTCAGTCGATCAAAGTAGTAAAAATGAAGCAAGAATCCCTTTAAGCCATCATCAGTCAAGTGAGGCAATCAATCTCCTTTTTCATGGTTGACCGACAAAGCAAAGACCAGCCAAGATTCAATCTGTTCGTTTCCTGCTCTCTATTGCTGTGAATCGAGATTGGCCTATATTCCAATTAAATATTCAAAATTCTTTTGAGTTTCTATTTAGACTAAAAAATTTTTTCTTCATGAGTGCACTAAATTTTAATTAGATTAGGATTAAATCGAGTTTGACTCAAGCACCAAGAGAGAGTCCAAGAAGATCAAGACTCCTCTAATTAGGTGACTTCTAATTTCTAATTGGATTAGATTTTAATCTAAATAGTTTGGGCTCCTAATCAAATTAAGATTTCAATCTATTTGGGTCTAATCAATTCCTAATATAATTAAAATTGATTAAGTTTTTATTTAGTTTAAATCAGCTACCTAAAGAAGAGTCCCATGTGGATTGGACTTTACTTCTTCCATGTGCCACATGAAGCCCCACGCCCACATATTTCTAGCACCTATTTTTCTCTCCATACCATGAGGTATTTAGCATGTAAGAGTTCACATTGAACTCTTCTCTCTGTGAGATGGGTGGGCGCAAAAGAAGAAAGGGTGGGCGGCATGAATAATCCTAAAGTCTAAGGGAGTTTGGACTCTTATCTCCTATCTAAACTCTATCTCCAATTCCTATTTAAACCAAGCACCATATGGGGCAACAACTAAGGCTGATATGATCAGGTTTTGATGCCAAAAAGAAGAGGAATTTGTGCGTGGAAAATTCCTTAGGAGAGAGGCACGGCATGAAGGTAAGGGGCATGAGGTATGTGTGCTCCTATCCTTTCTTTCTTACCAACAATCAAAGGTTGGTTGTTAGAGCCTCTTCTCTCTATCTTTTATCCTAGTTTGGATATGATTTTTTTTTTTTTTATCCAAAAATTGGATAAAAATTCTTACATCTCTAGTGTACAGATTTGGGTGCATGAATTTTAAGAAGAAAAAAAAAATATTCTTCTCATGATCTCTAGCATAGAGATCATCATCCTCCTATTCTCTTCTTCTTTTTTAAGATTGTCTTGAGAGAAAAGAAGATTTTTCAACTATCAAGATGCAATCTCTGCAAGGGAGCTAGCACCCCAGTGAGATCAAAAAGCTTCTGATCAAATCAAAATCTCATGTGCATACCCACGAGGCTGGATACTTGTACGGTTTCAAGAAATCTTCGGAAGATATCTATGATCATCAGTTCGCGGTGTAGATCGATCCGTGCTAAGGTATGAAGATTAGATCTTATTTATTTATTTTTTTCTATTTGATTTCTATATCTGAATCCTATCCTATATATGTAGATCATGTTTATGATTTTAAGATTTGATCTTATGCATGCTTAGATTAAATTAGATTTAATTTAAATTTTTAAAAATTTTTGCTGCACACTTGTTTCAAAATTTTTGCATGCATAAAATTATGAAATCTCAACAGTGGTATCAGAGCTACATCATATACATGAGATTAAAATTTAAATCTAAAATCTGTAGAAAAAAATTTTAGATTTAAAAGTTTTTGATGTCGTTCTAACATAAGGTTGTCCTGGCATAACTTGTTATGTTGTATAGTTGTTCTAGAATGATATTAAAATTTTTAATTAAAATAAAATTTTAGATTTAATTTTTTAGTATATATGTGATATATATTTTATTATTTAGATCTGAAAAGAGTTTTGAGATCTATTTTGATTCGTATATATGATATATGAAAGCATGTTTAGGGCTGAAATTAGTTTCTATGATCTGAATTTTATTCATGTATATTATATATGTTTGTATGTATGATCTAAAAATTATTTTGCGATCAAAATATACTTTTCATGTAAAGAATTTAGATCTAAAAATTTAGATTTAAGATCTAAAATTAGTATTTATGCATGAGGGATTGGTCATGGGTAGATCAAATTAGGTCATGTAATTGGATTACATCTCAGATTTTTGATTTGATCATAATGGGTTGAAATTAATTTAGCAGTTGATCAAACTAAGTCAACTATTGATTAGGGTTAGATCAATAAAGCTTAAAATCATATACTTGTTGTTGATCGAATCGATTGACACCTCTATGTAGAATTGATTAACCTATTTTGAGATCTATTTTGATTCGTATATATGATATATGAAAGCATGTTTAGGGCTGAAATTAGTTTCTATGATCTAAATTTTATTCATGTATATTATATATGTTTGTATGTATGATCTAAAAATTATTTTGCGATCAAAATATACTTTTCATGTAAAGAATTTAGATCTAAAAATTTAGATTTAAGATCTAAAATTAGTATTTATGCATGAGGGATTGGTCATGGGTAGATCAAATTAGGTCATGTAATTGGATTACATCTCAGATTTTTGATTTGATCATAATGGGTTGAAATTAATTTAGCAGTTGATCAAACTAAGTCAACTATTGATTAGGGTTAGATCAATAAAGCTTAAAATCATATACTTGTTGTTGATCGAATCGATTGACACCTCTATGTAGAATTGATTAACCTAAGGACCTAATTTGGCTCTATGGCTCGAATTTGATTCACCTAAGCTAACCTATTCAGATCAATTAATCAATTGGTGTCTAAGGTAAGTAATTGAAAGGTGGTTATTTAATTAGTTCTGTTCACTGACCTAACTAATTTTTTGGTGTCTAAGAAAAGCAATGGGAGGACCCCCACCAATCTCCACCTATCTGATCAATTTGAAAGATTGAGTCTCAAATATGGTTGTTTGGTGGTTTGATTTAGCTCATGCCAATTAGATCAGTCATATGATGATTGATTAGATGAGGTCTAAATCTAAATCTCTCTATAAATATTAAGTCCAATGATCTTCCACCATTGTAGATGTGCGGGCATGCTACTGATGTTGATTGTTCTTGACTGGTCACAGTAGTTCAGTTGTATTGGGAACACACAACCACTCTATTAGCAAAGAGTTACTCCAGGATAAAGATGAGGTTGGACCCAATAACTGTTAGGTGAGGAACCCAATGATGGCTTTGCACCTACTTGTGAATGGTAGGTCTGACTTAACTAAGGGGTGTGGGCAATATATAACTGTTAGGTGAGCCCACATGACTTAGAGACTAAGTCGCTGCAACATACTTAGAGAAGCATCTGGATAAAGAGTTATCCATGCATCGATATGCGTGTTATTAATAATTATTAGGTGAGGTGCACGGTATCGGTGGGACTGCAGTACCCACTAGAAATCCAGTTGTCATGTTAGGATTTTTATTTCTCCATCCAGAAAGTGTGAGAGATCTGATAAAATAGTAGGAGTCTTTTGTATCTAAAAATTTTTAGAATAAATTATAAAATAAGTACAAATATCCAACTAAAATTTTTGCTCTCTGTTGTTTATTGTGTCAGCTTCCAACTCTCTAGCTCAAATTCTAGATATCAACCATTTAACCGAGACCAATTACATAGACTAGCTCACAAACCTTAGAATCATTCTTAATTTTAGAAAGTTTATGTTCTCTACCAGATTATTCTAATGTTAACAATCTGTCTAACCCAAAGTCAACGAGCTATACTTGATGAGTGGATGGACAATGACAATAAAGATAGGTGCTATATGTTGAAGTCCATCTTAGATGAACTCCAACGTATGTATGAGCACATGTTCACTGTCAATGACACATTGATTCATCTACAAGTATTGTGAAGTGATCAAAGTCGCATAGCGTATGAGATGCACGATGGGTAGTCAGTCTATGATCGTTATTCGATAATGATCAAGGATATTAAGGAGCTTAAAAGGTTCAACATGACCATGCATAAGAAATTGCTTGTGGATTTGATCTTGCGATCCCTGTTTAGTTTATATAGATAGTTTATGGTAAACTATCATATGAATGACCATCTTGGCATCTTATTTGAATTGGTCAAAATATTGGTAACAAAGGAACCTTGAAAAGTTTAGAGGTATATACCTGGAGAGCCTAAAGAAATAAAGACATGCCTTGAGTAGGTATGTCGAAATTACTCAATACTATCCTTACGATTTCTTCTTCTCCCCGTTGAGCTTAGACTCTAGTACTTTTTATGTACTTTAGTATAGAGTCTATGGGAAGGTAGAGGGCTGAGGAAGTAACCCTTAAAATTGGTAATAGGGTAAGAGTTGCTACTGTGGCCATAAGTATCTGTCCTTTTTGATTATCGTTTGGATTTAGTTTCTAAAAATAGTCTATCATTTGCGTGGTGATGTATCTGTGAACTTAATTGAGCAAGTAGTGAATGCCATTAGATCTAAGAGATTCAGAGTTGAGATAAACCATAAGTATATGTAGAACCTTGGGCTAGGTTGTATAGGAGAAGAAATGATTAACAAACTAAAAAAATATGGGCTTTTGAGCTCATTGACTGTTGAGTCATATCTAGTTTATGCATCATCTCTTTAAGAAAAAATGGCCAAGCTACTCTTGTGGGATAAGAGGAAAAGAACCACTGAGATACTTATCCTAGTACACATTTGATGTGTGTAGCCCATTTGATATGCTAATAAAGGAAGAAGAGTCATGGTCCGATCCATGATGGACTTCACTGATTTATTTTATTTCTTTAAGGATATATTTTATTTCTATGGAATTAGGTTCTCTCAAATTTATTCCTACCATACTGTATCAGATATGGCATGGTGAGAATTGAATCTTGGTTATATCAAGATTAAAAGATATCCAGCCTGTGTCAAGGATAGCAGGTGGATATGTTAGAAGATAGGTCTATAAAGCTCATTTTAAAAGAGTTTGAGATACTACTTTTCTTCTGAAAGGATCACAATATGATTGTTATCCATCATGCTATCTTTTTAAAAAATTATTTAACCAAGATGAAGCAGTGGGAGAAAAGTTAAGCTCCAAGAGAGTATCTCTGAAGAGCGGCGAGTCATAGGACTTAAAGAACCTATTTATGATGAGCTAGTATACATATATTCCTCTTTCACCTCGTACATATAGTAGGATCTCCCATCCTTTCGAAAGGTACTTAGATATACTTAACAGAAGATATAGAGAAAAATTATTTCTCATGGAAGATAGAAAACATAGAGATGATCCCAAAACCTACAATGAGGCGATGTTAGACATCGACTCTAAGAAAGAGATGTGAAATAGCTTCCCTGAATGGATATCTTTTGAAGATTTTTATATAGAGTAGCTTATGGATTTTACTTCTCGTGATAGGAGATCACAAAATCTACGATAATCTTGGAGTTGGAACATTCATCTTAATGATATGATCAAATTGTTTGATAAAAAATGAGAAATTATGTATTTTCAAAAGGGTCAGTGGGAGTGTTTAATACTGATATCAATTAAAATATAGTTGTATATAAAATTCTTCATGAAAGATACAAAGCAAGCATCCTATATTTTAAGAATATAAAGATCCATAGAGATAGATGCAATTAGATACTTGTATTTTTATAGATAAAGTACAGAGAGTAGATGCTGAAAGAGTTCAGCATAGAAATCTCAGAAAGGAGTCTGCTATCCTCTTGGATATAGATGTATGTCATGTAATATACTTGAACTGATATAGTTAATACCATGAATGTCACGAGTAGATATCAGTTGTATCCAGGCTGAGAGCGCTAGATTACTGTGAAAACATCTTTTAGTACTTGAGAAGAACTAAAGATTTGTTCTTAATTTTGGAGAAGGGTCGAAGCTAGGAGTGGGAGGATACACCAATTCAAATTAATGTCTGATGTTAAATAGTAGAATATCTACATCATGGTTGTGTTCCTGTGTAATCATGGTTCGATATCTTGAAAGAATTCTAAGTAATCGATCAATGAAAGCTGAATATACTGTAGATGTGTAGGATGCATTCTGATTCTAATATTAGTTGTAGAACTGGATATCATGCCATCAGATACCATGACACTATACTGCAAAGACAATGACACCATAGCCCTTGCTAAGGAGCCTAGGTCTCACCAGATATCCAAGCACATAGAGTGACAAAATACACGACTACCTCAAACAAAAATATATAGAGGTGCAGAGAGCAAACTCTACATGAGATGTGGTTAACCCACTAATAAGTTACTTAGCTAGCCGAAGACTAAAGCCTATCTTGAGAAGATGGAGCTCGGCATATGGTAGATTGACTTTAGTGCAAGTGAAAGATTGTTGGATGTATGTCTTAGAAATCAATCTTGGCTGTACATATCATATTACTAGGATATAATTTTGTACTTAAAGGGTACTTATATTTCCATTCATATTTTATGTATCCATTATAATCTAAGGGATTAACAAGATAATGATATATATTCTCAAAGAGTTGAGAATTTGAGACATGTGTCATTGATGGTTAATTCCTAAATTGCTCTTGATCATAGGATCATCATGGGGATGGTGATTGATCCGGATAGATCAGTACACGGATGGCTTCCTTCAAACAGATGAGTCTCGAGTCTGCGGTGTAGTGATACTAGATCGAGAGTGCAGGTGGCTGTTAGAGAATAACTAGCACTAAGCGTGACCAACACGAGAAGTCATATGAATGTCTGCTCACTCGTTAGTGACTTTCTCGATGCTGCAGTGGTGTGACTGATCTTTTGACCTACGGTGCTATAGTTGCTCACAGTGTGGCTACTGAAGTTTAACTACACATAAACATTGACTCAATGAGTCCTTGGAGTGGATGTTGACAACAGTTGGTCCACTGTAAGAGTAGGGTGTGCACTTAGATGGAATCTATTGATCCTAGTAGAAGGGAGTAGTCCTATGAGATTTAAGAAGCTCAGTTCTTAAGTCTATGACTATAACAGTATGATTAATGAAAAAGAGTTTCTATGAGAATCACACATAGACTCGAGCTGATTAAATCTATCATATGACTGATGATTAGGTTTGACGATTTATCTATGACCTGTCATCTGATCGGGACTCACGATAGAAGGACTGTATCATATGTTAACTGCACCTAGAGGTTCATCACCTTTTATTCTACTGGATTGCCACTACATACAGCTAGGTATTATTAATGGATTGTGAGATCCACAAGCATCATCTCGATGATCAATGATCCTTGATGGGCAAAGTTGGAATGGTTCCAACCCATTGAAAGAAGTTTTGATGATATTGTGATAGGGATCACAATATATCTCACTACCAGACAGAATAGAATCTATAGGATTACACATAAAGAGATTTTTGACTAATCAGATGGTTGAATTATGATTATAAATCATGATAGAATTTAATTATCAATTTGATTGATGATTAATCTAATACAAAAATTATAATTAAGTAGCTCGCTAAAGAGTTAATGAGTTATAGGAGGATTAATTAGTAATTAAATTACTAATTAACTCAATTTAATTGAGCAATGAGGTTTGCATCAAGTCTAATTAAATCAGATTCAATTTGACTTGACATAGATTTGATTTGATCAAGCCTAATTGGGTTATGAGATAATCAAATTGCATGGAAGAATAATTTTTTGTTTGATTATGATTTGAGTTTGACTTAATTCTTAATTAGATTAGGATCTAACAAAGAGTTTTTGAGTTTCTATTTAGACTAAGAATTCTTCTCTTTATGGGTGCACTAAATCCTAATTAGATTAGGATTAAATCGAGTTTGACTTAAGCACCAAGAAAGAGTCCAAGAGGACTAGGACTCCTCTAATTAGATAACTTCTAATTTTTAATTGGATTAGATTTTAATTTAAATAGTTTGGGCTCCCAATCAGATTAGGATTTCAATCTATTTGGGTCTAATCAATTTTTAATATGATTAAAATTGATTAAAATTTTTATTTGATTTAAATCAGCTACCTAAAGAAGAGTTTCATGTGGATTGGACTCCACTTCTTTCATGCACCACATGAAGCCCCACACCCACATATTTCTAGCAGCTATTTTTCTCTCCATAACGTGAGGTATTTAGTGTGTAAGAGTTCATGTTGAACTCTTCTCTCCATGAGATGGGTGGGTGCAAAAGAAGAAAGGGTGGGTGGCATGAATAATCCTAGAGTCCAAGGGAGTTTGGACTCTTATCTCCTATCTAAACTCTATCTCCAATTCCTATTTAAACCGAGCACCATATGGGGCGGCAACTAAGACTGATGTGATTAGGTTTTGATGCCAAAAAGAAGAGGAATTTGTGTGTGAAAAATTCCTAAGGAGAGAGGTGTGGCATGAAGGTAAGGGGCGTGAGGTATGTGTGTTCCTATCCCTTATTTTTTATCCACAACCAAAGGTTGGTTGTTAGGGCCTCTTCTCTCTATCTTTTGCCCTAGTTTGGACATGATTTTTCTTCTCCTCTTTATCCAAAAGTTAGACAAAAATTCTTATATTTCTAGCATAGAGATTTGGATGCATGGGTTTTAGAAAGAAAAGAAAAGAAAATTTGCTTCTCATGATCTCTAGCATAGAGATCATCATCCTCCTATTCTCTTCTTCTTCTTTAAGATTGTCTTGAGAGAAAAAAAAAATTTTCAACCATCAAAATGTGATCTCTATAAGAGAGCTAGCACCCCAGTAGATCCAGAAGCTTTCGATCAGATCAAAGTCTTATGTGGATATCCGTAGAGATCGGACACTTGTGGGGTTTCAAGGGACCTTCAGAAGACATCTATGATCATCAGTTCGTGGTGTAAATCGATTCATGCCAAGGTATGAAGATTAGATCTTCTTTATTTATGTTTCTCTATTTGATTTCTATATCTAAATTCTATCTTACATATGTAGATCCTGTTTATGGTTTTAAGATTTGATCTTATATATGCTTAGATTTAATTAGATTTAATCTGAATTTTTAAAAATTTTCACTGCATACTCATTTCAAAATTTTTGCATGCATGAATCCATGAAATCTCAACAATACAAAGGGTCTCTGAAATGGTTTAAAAGAGGATGTTGTGAGGCCAAAGGGAGAAGGGTGGTAGTGAAAAAAAAGGGATTGAATCAGTTTAAGGTTGGTCTGTGGGAATCAACTATGCAGATGCCAAGCTTATTCTTGGCAAGCTAAAAAGATTGACCATGTATCAAAGGCTTTTGTCTCTATTTTTATTGCATTCGATACAATAAAAATCTATCAGAGTTTAGATTGTTTGCATTAAAGCATGGTTTACCTTGCCAATATTGTTCCTTTATCATGAGAGCCCTCTGCGATTTGGGTAGTTGATTGGTTATTATGCTCAATAACCTCTAAATTTCTACAACTCCCCTTGCTGATTACTTGCTCACCATTGATTATGATGCCTTGGAGGATAAGATGGTCTGTAACTTGATCCTTGATGGTGTGAGGACATGGGATAAAGGGTATATTGAGGTGTGTTCGATGGCGACCTCAATTCTTGGATTCTCTTTTTGGTAGTTCTTTTGAATGATTATCTAAACACGAGAACATGGGATAGAGGGTATATTGAGGTGTGTTTTGGTGGCGAGCTCAACTCTTGGGTTCTCTTTATGGTAGTTCTTTTGAATGATTATCTAAACAAGTTAGTTTGAGATGGGACTAGCCTTTAGAGAGTGAAGGTCAGTGAGCTATACTTTCTACTCAGGGGGCCAACGATGCAACCTAGGGACTTGGGTTGGATGTGGAGATTGCAAGTTCAACATAGAGTGGTCCTCTTCATCTATAAGATGGCATGGGATCGATTATCTTGCACGAGTTTTTGCACTAGTGGGGTTTGCCATTTCTCCCTACTGTGATCAATGCAGGGAGGTGGAGGAGATAGTTGATTATACTATCTTCATCTGCTAGAGAGCCTATCTTATTTGGAGCCTTGTGTTTAGTTGGTTGGCTCTCAACATGCAAACCTGGGATAATGAGGCATTCATCCACTTTATTGGTTGGGAGAGCCGAGCTGAGGCCGCACAATAAGGGATGGTGACTTCTCTTTACTATACTGTTTACTATGGTTTGATAGCCAAGAATGGGAGAATTTTTAATAATGGAGGCTTCCTTCGTTGGGATAGTGATGAAACCCATGCTTGATGTCATTGGCTTCATGAGGACCAGGAGTTTAGAGGGGTCCTTAATAGCTGGAAAAAATTGAGGTCCCACTAGTGCAGTTACTGTATTCCAGATGATTCACTTTTCATGGAAATCCCCACCCCCTAGCTTCCTCAAAATCAACTTCAATTGATGGAAACATGAAGGATAGAGAGCAATATGGTGGAGCTGGATTTGTAATCTATGATGTAAGATTGGTGTCTCCCCACTTTTTGATACATGGCTGCCCTAGGCTAGGCCAAGAGCTGTTAGATATATGCCCTAGAAGCCAATTAGGGTGGCACATATAAATTTTCTAAGGACATAATTTATTATTTTGACTTATTAATGAAGTAAAATTTAGATTAATTTTTCATTCATATTTTTGTGTCCATAAATCATCTAAGGGATTAATAAGATGATGACACATATTCTCAAAAGTTGAGAATTTGAGATATGTATTATTGATGATTAATTTCTAAATACTTTTGATCAATGGATAATCACAAAGATGGTGATTAATTTGATTGGTGCATAAGTCATTTTTTTTAGAATAGACGAGTCTTGAGTCTACAGTGTGAAGATACTGGAGTGAGAGTGTAGATGTTTGTTAGAGAATTAATAAAGATACCGAGCATGATCAATATAAAAAGTCAGTTGGATGGCTATCCACTCATCAATGACTTACTCGATGCTACAATAGTATGTCTAGTTTTTAGACTTACGGATCTTCGGCTGTTCACAATGATATTGCTATAGTTTGACTGTACATAAACTTGATCGCTAGCTATATAGATCGTTGGAGTGCATGTTGTCTATAGTAGGTTCATTGTAGAGATAGGATGTGTACCAAAATAGAATCTATCATCTTTAGTAGACAAAGAGATGGTCCTATATAATTTATGAGATCGAGTTCAAAAGATCTTAGCCAAGATAGTATGAAAAATGGAAAAGACTTTCCGCATACTTTACATCAGAAACTCAAGTCGAATAAATTCTACATATAACAGGTGCAGTAGTTTGACGAGTAATTTATAGCCTTCATCTTGTTAGAATCCTGATAGAAGGACTGTATCACATGGTAACTGTACTTAGAAGTTTACCTCATTACAAAAAAAAAAAAATTTAGCAATGAAATTATTTAAGATAAAAATATTTTTATCATAAATACACATATTAATGATGTAATAAAATTTTTATCATAAATAATAATTATTTATGATGAAAAATATTTTTCATCATAAATAACTTATTATTTATGACATAAAAGGAATTTACATCACAAATATTAAATTATTTATAATATAAAATTTTTATCATAAATAATCGATAAAAAATTAAAAATTTTAAAAAAATAAATGATAAATTATTTACATTGTAAATAATTTTATTTATGATGTAAATTAAATTTACATCATCAATAATCAATTATTTGTGATGCAAAAGTTTTGTCACAAATAATCGATAAAAAATAAAAAATTAAAAAAAATGAATGGCAGATTATTCATGATAGAACTTTTGCATCGTAAATAATTGATTATTTATGATAAAAATTAAATTTATATAGTAAATAATTACTATTTATGACTCAAAATTACTGTCACAAATAATTGATAAAAAAATTAAAAATAATTACTTACGACATAAAATTACCATCATAAATAATTGATAAAAAATCAATTTTTTTTAAAAAAATGATAGATTATTTGTGACAAAAATTTTAGTTCACAAATAATCAATAATTTGCAATGCAAATTGAATTTGCATCGTAAATAATGTCCTATTTGTGACGTAAAATTTTTATCACAAATAATCAATAAAAAATTAAATTTTTTTTAAAAAAATAAATAGCAGATTATTTATGATGAAAATATTTTATAAATTTAAAAAATAATATAAATATTTTATAATCAATTTTTTGATCATAAATTTTTTTAATATTTTGCAATCAAAAAATTGATCATAAATATATTTTACAAATGAATATAATTTTTTTTATTTTTTTTAATATGATATAATTTTAAAATTTAAAGTTCATCTTTATCATTTATTATCTAAATATTTATCATTAGAGTATCATCGATCATAAAAGACCATCTTGATCCAATAGTCCTAGCTATATCGATCAGTAAAATTTGATTTCAATGATTACGAATGACCGCATGATGATCTGATAGATAGAGACAATCGATGGATCTAAAAATTTATAACGATAATTTTGATGATATTTATAGCATGCTATCAAAATTTTACTTTAATAATTTTAATCGAATATCATTATTATGGTCAATTTAGTATGGGATGATTTGGACCGTTAAATAAAAATTGAGTGATCAAAAAGTTAAATGATGTCCAATTATAAGATAATATTTTAGATAAATGATCTTTACTACTATTTTAATCATCTGTATGATGGTGATTATAAAATCTAAACTATGTATATATAAACCATTCACGTTAAGTAGACCTTACAAAAGTAAAAGTATAATTATTTAAAGACTTTAAGAATGAATATCAAGAGATATATAGTTTTGAATGGTTCATATATGTGTGGTTTAAATTTTATGATCATCACTATACAAATGATCAAAATAATAGCAAAGAGTATTTACATAAAAAATTATCTTATAATCGGATGCCGTTTGGCCTTTTGATCACTTATGTTTTATTTAACGACTCAAATTATTTTGTACTAAATTAACCATGATAATGATATCTGATTGAATTAAAATTTTAATAATATATTATAAATACCATCAAGATCATTATTATAAATTTTTGGATCCATCGATAGGCTTTATCTATCAGATCATCATATGATCATTTGTGACCGTCGAAATCAAATTTTATTGATAGACATATCTAGAATTATCGGATCGAGATGATTTTTTATGAAGATATTCTAACAATAATTATTTAGATAATGAATGATGAATTTGAGCTTTAAATTCTAAAATGATATCATATTTAAAAAAAAATAAAAAAATTATACTATAAGAAAATAAGATTTTTACGATGGAAGTATTTGCTACAAAAATCACCATCATAAATAATTCATATTTGAAACAAATTTTGCATCACAAATATTAAATTATTTATGATATAAAATTTTCATTATAAAATAATCGATGAAAAATCAAAAAAATTTAAAAAAAATAAATGAGTCAATTATTATCAATGCAAAAATTGCATCATAACTATTTAATTATTTGTGACGTAAAGTTTTCATCACGAATAACTATTATTAGCAACGAAAATTTTAATTTTCATCATAAATTATTTTTTTGAGAATTTTTTTTGATTAAATTTTTTTAGAGAAAAAAATCTTTAGAAAAAAAATTTGATAAAAATTATTAGCGACGGAAAAAAATTTCCATCACTAATAATTGTTTTAGCGACAGAAATATTGTGTCACTAAAAGTTCTATTAAAATCGTGCTCATCACTTTCGTCTGCCCGTCACTTCCCACGAAACCCTCTCCCTCTCCCGTGTGTAACCCTCTCCCCCCTCTCGGGCTTCCACCGACCGGCGAACAAGTCCCCCTCATCACTGCTATCACGATCGATCTTCCTCTCCATCGTTGTCGTTGCTGTCGCCGCCATCGCTACCACTGCCGCTACTGCCGCCACTGCCGCTGCTATGAGGTAAATCTTTTTCTTTTGGCTCTGTGAGGGAGGAGCGAAGGAGGGGGGGTAGGGGGCACGAGCAGAGCGGGCTAGGGGGTGGTGGGTATGGGGGGTGGGGTGGAGGATGGGGGCCCACAGAGGGTGAGGAGTGTGAGTGGAGCGGGCTAGGGGGTGGGGCGGAGGATGGGGGGTGGGGGCTGCAAGCGGAGCAGGCCAGGGGTGGGGGTGATGCAGGGTGGGATGGAGGACGAGAGGTGGGGGCCGCAGTGGGTGAGGGGCACGAGCGGAGTGGGCCAGGGGGTGGGGGTGATGCGGGGTGGGGTGAAGGATGGGGGGTGGAGGCTGCCAACGAAGCGGGCCAGGGGGTGGGGCGGAGGATGGGGGGCTGTGGTGGCCATGAGTGGGGAGGCCAGAGGGTGGTGGTGACACGGGGTGGGGTGGAGGACGGAGGGGCACGAGGGGTGGGGGAAGGAGGGTCGTCGCAAGGGGTGGGGGGCGGTGGTGATGGGCTGGGGAGCGGTGGTTGTGGTGAGGGGGTTGTGGCCGGGAGAAGAAAAAGAAAAAAATAAAAGAATTATTTTTTTAAAAAATAATAATTTATTAATAAAAATAATAATAATAATAATAAGTATTAAAAAGTAATAATGATAAATAAAATAAAATATTTAAAAATAATTAAAAATAAATTATTTTTTATAATAAAAATATTTATGTTTTTAAAATAATGATAAAATATTATTTTTAAAAAAATAATTTAATACTTTTGCTTGTTATAATTTAATGCTTTTGCTTGTTTATTCCCTGTGTTTTATTATGATTATGATTTAATATTTTAACTGAGATTAGCTAAATCTGAGATTCGATTCGGGATCTAATCCAGATCCGGATCGGTTTGACTCAGATCCGATCTGGGATTCGGGTTGGATTTTGATCAAGATTCGGGTCGGGATCTGAATTGGATCGAGATCAAGATTCGGATGAAAAATCGATTCAGATCCAAGTCAGATCTGGGTACATTAGTAATTTAATGTATGCATTGATGTAACCTTAGACTCCCATTCAAGAGTCAGTCCCAGAGTCCCCAAAATGGACTCTGTGAATGATTTTTAAATGTCCCAATTTGGGCAGTTCAAAAATGTATCAATTTTTTATTGTTATCATGGTGTTCTTTATTCTATTATAGAAAATTCTATCACAGTTATCTCATTTGTTCTCCAGATACATATTAGATGTAGTTAAAATATGATCCATTTATATTGTGTACTTGGAGAACTGCAGGGAGATGCTATCGGATTTTCTCCAGATATGGAACAAAAAATAAAGCTGTGGCAACAATAAAAGTGATGCATTTTTTAAAGGGATAGGACCTATCTTTATCTATTAGTTAGTTATAGAATGCATTTATTATATGTCATTTTAAATAATAAAATAATTAGGTAGCAATTGCCTTGTATTTGTATATGCAGAATCTATAGATAGTGAATTTGAGTTGGGATCTCGAGATTCGGATCGAGATCTGGTTCAGATAAATGCTAGGGGTATTTTTTTTGTTGTTAATGATTTTCTTTGTTGTTAGATGGATATCAACAAAAGTTGAATGAATGTTAGGGATATTTTTTTGTCTGAATATCGAAAAGATATTCGAAATTTTATGAAATTTACATGGTATAAGACTGACAGTGCCAGTAGGATAAGTGTCCATACAAGAGATGTATCAATATGGTATATCATCACATATCACTTGTTGAGGAACATCTGCTACGTTATGGTATGGACAAGAAGTATACTCATTGGATATGACATAGAGAGGGTGATTCGAATGAAGTTGTATGCGATGATGACGGTATTGAAGATGATAGTGATGCTGCTGAACCTATCGAACATGATGGTATAGATTTACTATGAGATGATTTACATCAGGGTGTTCGCTCAAATGTACCCATAAGTACTAATGCATCTGAAGATATTTCTGATTATGAACACAATATTAATGAGGTAGAAGGAACTTTTGAACGGTTTGCAAAGTATATAAGGGATGCACGAGAGCCATTCTATCAAAATTATGTAAAGTTCTCTAAGTTAAAATTTTTGATCAAATTGCTTCATATTAAAATCATGAACTAATGAAGTCAGAAATTATTTGATCAAAATTTGGCATCGATTAAAATAGCTCTTCCCGATGGAGAGAGACTTTCAAAATTATATTCTGAACTAAAAACATACATACATAAATTAAGACTTGACGATATTCCTATACATGCCTGCAAAAATGACTATATATTATTTTATATGGAGAACAAATAAGCTAGTGAATATCCGAAATACAGTGAACTTAGGTAGAAAATCGATAATAGAAAAGAAAAGAAGATACCTCATAAGATTTTAAGATATTTTCTATTGATTCCAAGACTTCAAAGATTGCATATGTCCATAAAGATAGTTGAAAAAATGAGATGGCATCATAAGCAGTGGATTCTGGAGGAGAACATACTTAGCCAGCCACTCGGCCGATTCTGTATTATGAGAAAACTTCGATGCAAAGCATCTGCACTTTACAAGTGACCTGCACAATATCCAACTTGATCTAGGGATAGATGGATTTTATCCTTTGGACAATTTGAGTACTTCCTACAGTATGCGGCCTATAATGCTAATACCATATAATGTGTCACCTTGAAAGTGTATGAAAGAATCATTTATTTTTATGTAACTACTAATTTCAGATCTGAAAGCATCAGATAATAAAATTGATGTATATCTACGATCCTTAATTGATGATCTAAAGGAGCTATAGGAAAATGAAGTACAGACATATGATTCTGTCAGTCGAAGAAATTTTAAGTTACATGCTTCAGTTTTATGGACCATAAATAATTTTTCTGCATATGAAAACTTATTTGGATGGAATACCAAAGGATATCTGGTATATCCAATATGCAATAAAGATACATCTTCCTTATATTTAAAGTATGGAAGAAAAATCTGCTTCATGGATCATCGATGGTTTCTACCTGCTAATCACTCTTGGAGGACCCATTATAACCAATACTTTAATGATAAGTTTGACCGACATCTGCCACCTAAGGAGTTAAGTGGAGTAAAAATTTTAGAACAACTTGAAGCTATTGAAAATGTGAGATTTGGAAAAATATCAGATACTCACAAATGGAAGTGTACTGAAGCTGAGCTGATTTGATCGAAGCAAAGTATATTTTTTGAACTACCTACTGGAAGCAGCTACTACTTCGTCATAACCAGGATGTAATGTACATTAAGAAGAATATTTGTGATAATGTCATCGGTAAAATATTGAACATCATAGAAAAAATAAAAGATAATTCAAAAGCTCGTCTTAATTTGCAAGAAATGAGAATCCAGTCGAAGTTGCATTTAGTTCACTGAGGTGATAAATTTTTTATGCCACTTACATGTTATTCGCTATTTGGCGAGAAGAAAAATTTTTGTGGATGGCTCAAAATTATATAATTTTTTAATACTTACGCTTTAAATGTATCGCAGTGTGTTGGCAACAATAATGATAATATCTCTGATATGAAAAATTATGACTCCCATGTGATGATGCAGTGCTTGCTTCCTATGGTCATGCATGGCTATTTGAGTGGTGATATTCAAGCTGCATTAATTGAGTTGGAAGTATTTTTGTGACAACTATATTGTCAAAAATTGAAGATTAACTTGAAAAATTTGAGAAGAATATTATGCTCATTCTTTGTAAGTTAGAAAAAAAATTTTCACCATCATTTTTTAATGTTATGGTGCACCTGGCTGTTATCTCCCAAAGAAAGTTCTTTGGTCAGATCGGTACATTATCGGTGGATTTATCCTATTGAAAGGTAAAGAAATTATAATTTTTTTATCATATATTAGTTAAATTTAAATTTATTTTTATTTATAGATTCTTATGTACCCTAAAAATGTATGTGCGCAATAAGGAACGGCCTGAAAGGTCTACAGTAGAAGCATACATAGTTACGGAGTGTGTCATGTTCTGCTCGATATATTTTGATGATATCAAAATAAGATTCAATCATGCGATCATAACACAGATCATGAATGGGATGATGATGAGCCGACATAATCCATATTCAAACAAACAGTTTGATCCATGGATGGAAGGAGGTATGAGTTTATGGACATGAATGAGCTATCTAAGGCATACTTCTAAGTTCTAAATATTTATGAATAAATTAAAGATTTTATTGAGTAAATACCATCTTATCATATATTTTAGTGTTCTAACTAATTTTTTTATGTCGATGTAAAATTAAAAATCATGACTTGTTATAGTGAGCACAAAAAGATACTATCCAGGGAGAATAAAATAGATGTTGATCATCGATATAGGAGAAAATTTATAAAATTATTTGGAGACCATATAAGTTCCACTAGTATTATGTTATATTTTAATAATTATAAAATTAATTATTTGAACCAACATAATTTTTTATGTTATGTTGTAGATGAAATTTAAGCATTTTAATAAAGAAGAAGGTGTGACTGATGAGTTGTACGATTTAGCATGTGGCTCCGATCGAAGGGTTAACCACTATGCATCTTGTATTATTGGAAGAATGAGATTTTATATAATAGAGCTTGAGATGCAAAGATGGATCCAAAATAGTAGGATTGCTAGATAGGATATGAAAGAGAAGAGGAGATTGGATATCTTGGTGTATTGATGGATATCATAGAACTGAAGTATGGGTCTAATAGTTCGATATTCTTGTTTTAGTATGAATGATGAAATATTAGCAATAAGAAGATCGATATTCATATCGATCCATACTTTATCAGTGTAAATTTTGTATGAATATAGTATCAGAATGAGCTGTATATATTAGCAACTCAAGTGAAATAAGTAATATATTTGAAAGATCCAAAGTTTCGAGGTGATTGGCATGTCGTACAAAGAATAATACTTAGAGGTATACAAGACATACCAACTCGACTAGAGATGCATGAAAATTCAGATCTACATGAAAAGGAAGCTTTTCAAGATGAAGAACAAATATTGACTGAGCTCTTTGTTGATAAAAAACTTGTGACAACTCTTTTGAATAGGACTGATCTACCGTCCAACAAAGTCAAAGCTAATTTTATATTTAATCTTGATGATTCAGAGGGCAATGATCAGTTCATAAATGATGATGAGATAGAAGACGATACATTAGTTGATTATTGTGATTCAGAGGAGATCCTACAAATCGAGAAGGATACGGATATTGATGAGTAGATCTATATTTTTTTGTTGAATCTTCTCTTGCAATAATGATATGCAATACAATTCTATTCAATAGCATTTATATATTTTTCACTATTATTATTCATTATTATATTCATTTATATCTCAAGTTAGTTATCCTCATGGTTTAAGCATTATAGGTATGGCACAAGAAGAGAGACGACCACATCTAAGTTTCCAGCCTCCCTCTGAGGATGAGCGTTCCCCCATTTCCACTACCGCACCATTGAAGCCGCCAGAGGATGCTGCAGAGGTGCATCTGAGTGGTATTTTAATATTTTTTATATAATAAAATTTGATTTTAATTGTATCTGTTAGGTTTATAGATAGCTATCATACTAATGAATTATTCATTATTATTTTAGGCCATTCATGCATGTGGTGAGGCAAGGGTAAGGTCCATTGAAGAACCTCATCATGGAGTGTTGGAGATGCGAGCACAAAGGACAGCATCTTCGTATCAAGATTGCGTCCTGCTTTACCACGCCCATTAGGGGATGGTGCGAGCTATGACGGACTGAGCTGGGTATTATATGCTGTAGCTATACCCTTGTGATGCTCTTTGATTGGCATCATGTTATATCGACTCAAATAGAGATCTTCTATAGCCACTTATGGATAAATAATATTTAGTAAAATATTTAATTAGCACTATATTCTTATAATACTTGTTATTGGCAGGCTGTATTTGATATTATTGATTTTGAGCATGATTACGTGCGACGAGCTGTGGATGACCATCTATGCTCGCATTTTAAGGATTATCGGCATTGTATTCACCACCATTGGTATGTTGTAGTGGAGGATCAGAGGGTGGAGGTAGCATAGAAGTGACCATATGACAGCATCAGTATCGAGGACTGGATTGTCATATGCCGTTCATCTGAGGACCCGGCATATCAGATTAAGCATCCAATTTTTTTTTTGAGTTTAATAATTGAATCATTTAATCTTAAATTTAGTTAGTTACTTACTAATGTGACTATTAACTGTACAGCATCGATGTTCCCAAAATATTGTGAATCGAATGAGACAGACTGCCGTGCATTATGGGGTTTGAGATCGTTCGCTCGTCATATAGAGCAGATGGTTAGTAATTTTTATTTAGTATATTTTAACTTTTTAACTATTTAAATTTTTTTTATTAATTATTCTCAAATTATAGAAAGATATAGAGAGTGACGAGCTTCCTGATAGAATCGAAATCTACCAGCGACCCACCAGCGATGGTTAGGGGAGTGGACGGTAGGGAGTCGGGAGCTTGATATAAATTTTTTATCTATTTTTTTTATTGATATTTTGATTTTTAATATAAACTTAGAATAGCTATAACTTTAATTTTCAGTATCATATGATAGAGATGCGATTTCAACCTACCCCTAAGGGCTCGACTGCATCTACAGATGATGAGATCTGTGATCAGATGCTTGATATAAGACACTATTATGTTAAACGACTAGGATATGAGAATAGAGATCCTCCATGCTCACGCTCGTCCAAGGCTAACATCTATGCTGCCTATGATGCCTGGTTGGTGGAGATACAAAGACAGGTTGCTGAGGATCGACTGCAGGCTGATGAGTTGGCTGCACACGTCCACTCTTACCAATCATTTCAAAAGTAGATGATGGAGGGAATGGCATAGATGGAGTAGATATAGAGCTGATGAGGCAGTAGCAGGTCAGTCTATCATGCTCCACCAATTCTCCTTCTCCAAATGCTGATGCTTGATGGCCAGCAGCTTGTTTCTATATTTTTTATTTTTATTTTTATTTTTTTATAATTATTAAATATATTATTTTATAATTATATTTTAATATAATGAAATGATCAAATTTATTTGAAGATTTATTATGTAAATTTTTTATTTTAATTTTATAGATTACAAATATAAAATATTTAAAATATAAATTAAAAAATATATATTTATAAATTATTTTTAAAAAATATTATATTTTAATAAGCAACAAAATTATTTGTGATAGAATATCCATCGCAAATAAACATATTTGCGATGAAAATCTTTTGTCATAAATAATTTATTTTTTTAAATTTAAAAAATTTAAAATTATCTGTGATAGAATATTTTTATCACAAATTCATCTATTCATGATGTAATTATTCTATCATAAATAATTTAAAAAATATAAAAAAAATTATGATGAAAAAATTTTATTGTAAAAAAGTAATTATTAGCAACAAAATTATTTTTTCATCACAAAATAATATCTACGATCCTATTTTTACTGATGAATTATTAGCAATGGAAGTTCCATCACAAATAATTATTTACGATAAAAATTTATTATTTGCCATGCTTTGTTTTTATTGTAAATATTTTTTTCTGTTGTAGTACTTTTTGTTCTACTGGATTGCCACTACATGCTATTAGGTATCACTGATGGATTACGAGACCCACAAAGATTATCTGGACGATCGATGATTCTCATTGAAAAGGTTGAAACTATTTCAATGATGTTGTAATAGAGATCATAACATATCTCACTGCTAGACAGAATAGAGCATATGAGATCATACACAATAAGAGATTGAGACTGATCAGATGGTTGGATGATAATTAAGAATCGTTACGAGGTTTAGATTATCAATATAATTGATAATTAGACTAACTTGTAATTGTTACAAGTACTAAGGACTTAATTGCTAAAGGTTAGCAAATTCAAGAAGAACTTACGTGTAAATGTTGCACATCTTAATTTGATTAGATCAAATTAGTTATGGCTGAATTCAAGTTAAATCAAATAGAGATTTGGTTCAATTGAATTTGGATCAAGCTTTGGGCTTAGATCACATACACCCAAAAAG